>NC_091190.1:34983418-35339168 GCF_040958095.1 Procambarus clarkii | reverse complement strand
GTGTGTGTCCGGTTATACCTGTGGGTCCAGGAGGCCATCTGTGTCCCCTCAGATGGTCTCCCTTATCACAGTCTATGGGAGTGTGTGAGTGTGAGTGCCCCTGTGAGTGTTCGGGTGAGGGTGTGTGTGTGAGTGTCCGGGTTTATGTGAGGTTTGGTTCCAGGGAAACATCCTTCCCCCCCCCCCTTCCCATATCTCCTCCCTTATTCCCACCGTGGGTTCGAATCCCAGGTGATTAGACCTGCTCTAGGTCCATGGATCCAAGGTATCCATCCGTGGGCCCAACGGACTTCACCCCTTCCCCACTTTCCAAGGGCCAGGTCAATTCCAGCTATCCAGGGAACCTGTCGAAACAGAGGCAGCTACAGGAGGGGACACACAAATATTTGTGCCCTGCAGTTACACACCCGTTCCGACAGACTCGATCGCAATCTATCCAGATGAGAACACGTTCTCTTCCGACTAGAGCACGCTGGAGTCGCTGTATGTCTCAAATTTGGTTCCTTTATTTATAGTTAGTATTTTTGGTGAATTAATTGATTTGTTTTAATTTTTTATTGATTTAGGTAGAACGATTTCGGGAGTTTGGGGGGAGGGGAGGGGGAGGTGGGGTTGTGTGTGTAATGGATTGTCGAGATCGTGGTTGGTTAGTATTTATCTAGTTGTGTTCACCTAGTTATGCTTGCGAGGGTTGAGCTCTACTCTTTCGGCCCGCCTCTCAACTGTCAATCAATCAATTATTACTAACTAATAAAAAACATTCCACACACACACACCCAGGAAGCAGCCCGTAACAGCTGTCTAACGCCCAGGTACATATTTACTGCTAGGTAACAGGGGCATCAGAATGATAGAAACTCTGCTGATTTCCGTTTGTTCCATTACCGTGGGATCGAATGAGCTACGATTACGAGTCGAGAGCGACGTCCACTCAGCTATAAAGCCCCCTTGTTTGTGAATTGGTGCAAAAGATAATTTGGGAGAGGTTAAGGGAAAGGAATGATGTTTGGTGGCTTTGAAAGCTTTGGATGGGAGGGGGGTTGGCAGTTATGAATTAAAAGTGTTAATTATTTAAGATAGGATATATATGCAACAGACGTTGCGAGATACAGTAAGAAAAGTGTTTCTGACTGAGGTTAGGTACTGTATGATTGACTTGTATGTTAGGAAAAAGAACCCTTATTAAAAACATAGATGATCTTTTGAAAGGTTTCTCAGCAAATAGTTGCAAATTATTGTGTGAAAAGCCTATGGTTCCCACTTCCCTACACAAACACACGTGAGCACAATTAGTCCACGGGATTCAGAGAGAGTGAGAGTGAACAGCGAAATAGTACCCAAAAATGTGACAATGAGGGGAAACTATGTCATTCAAACGTTAACCATATAAATGACAGTTACACTAACCGAGCGTCCACATACATATTCCATTCAATTTACATAAATAAACATTCACTAATATATTCCTTTAAAATGGACACACGCAGATAGTTGCAATACACATGTCAGTTCAATTACTGGTACACATAAACACTCATAGCTGGACGTGTCTGTCCATCTTGACAATAGTAGACATGTAACAAAAAATGTGACAATAATGGGAAACTATGTCATTCAAACGTATAAATGTTAACCATATAAATTAAAGCAACACTAATCGCGCGCACACGTACATATGTCAATCAATTTACATAAATACACATCCACTAATGTGTACCTTTAAAATGGACACATACAGATAATTACCGTACACATGTCAGTTCAATTACAGGTACACATACACACACATAGCTTCACGTGTCTGTCGGTCTTGACAATAGTACACATGGATACGCAAACAAAACAGTCCATTATCAATTAATGTGTGTGTGTGTGTGTGTATTTATTTTCTCCTTGTATTTACTATATGTATCTACAGAACCGAGTTATTAGCTCTTGGACCCCGCCTATCAAATATATGTATTTTTCCATTTTTTTATATCTACTACATCTATTTCTCTCTAACACACACACACACACACACACACACACACACACACACACACACACACACACACACACACACACACACACACACACACACACACACACACACACACAAACTGGAGGCTTACCGTCTAAACGGAGAGAGTTCGTTGGTTATAATCCTAATGGTCCCATATCGAATCTCAGTTGATGCAATAGCAAATCGACAGATATTCTTTAACCTGATTCCCCTGTTCACCGGCTCCCCTCCGACCGGGGAGCCAGTCGGCCGAGCGGACAGCACACTGGACACTGGACTTGTGATCCTGTGGTCCCGGGTTCGATTCCGGGCGCCGCCGAGAAACAATGGGCAGAGTTTCTTTCACCCTGTGCCCCTGATACCTTGCAGTAAAACAGGTACCTGGGTGTTAGTGAGCTGTCACGGGCTGCTTCCTGGGGGTGGAGGTTTGGTCGAGGACCGGACCGCGGGGACACTAAAGCCCCGAAATCATCTCAAGAAGAACCTCAAGAGATAAGCACAAATGAATCTATCAATGGATCCATCAATCTATCTACTTATATCTGTCAATTCATCAATCTATCTTCCCATAAACCAACCATTTATCATTATATACATTTATATTCCATTTATCCGTCCATCAACTCTTCTGTCTATCCATCCATCTACTCATATGTCTTTCCATCCATCAGATAGACGGATGCATCTATGCATCCGTCTATCCGTCAATGTATATATTTAGCAATCAATGTAAACATCCATCTATCTACTTATATAAATTTTCCTTTAATCCCTGTTTCACCTGCACCACTCCCCCCTGTTTCTCCCTCTGCATCCCTGTTTCACCTGCACCACTCCCCCTGTTCCCCCATCCCCATCCCTGTTTCACCTGCACCACTCCCCCTGTTCCCCCATCCCCATCCCTGTTTCACCTGCACCACTCCCTCTGTTTCTCCCTCTTCATCCCTGTTTCACCTGCACCACTCCCCCCTGTTTCTCCCTCTTCATCCCTGTTTCATCTGCACCACTCCCCCTGTTCCCCCATCCCCATCCCTGTATCACCTGTACAGCACCCCCTCTTCCTCCCTGTTTCACCTGCACCACTCCCCCTGTTCCCTTTCTTCATTCCACCTCTAAATCCCGTATCCTACCCCCCACCCCCACCACCACCTTTGCACCTCTTCCTTTAACTTAAATCAGGACCAATAAACTTCTTTATGTGTTTAATTTAGTTTTTTTCTAAGTACGAAAAAGTCTTCAGCCATCTTAAGCATTATTTTACAATTAACTTTAATTAAATTGGTAGGGGGGGGGGAGTGATAAGAATAATTATTAATTATTCCTAAATCCTTAAGCTAAAGTCAACACTGACCAACCTATTCCCGTTCCCTACCCCAGACCATTCCCTCTACAAATACATTAATTTAGTAATAATAAGCCTTAATAATATATTAATAAATAAATTTTAAAATAAATCTGTGTATGGCTGCAGCCTCCAGCATGTGGCCTCATTACATAAACAGACATTCTCTTTTATATATATATATATATATATATATATATATATATATATATATATATATATATATATATATATATATATATCAATTTACATAAATAAATATTCACTAATATATTCCTTTAAAATTGACTCAAGCGGATTTAGGCGTCCTGTACATACCAGTTGCATTGCTCCTGGCAGTATGGGTTCGAGTCACTTCTGGCATGTAAGTTTTCAGATGCATATAGTCCTGGGGACCATTAAGGCTTGTTCGCATGTATATATACATATATATATATATATATATATATATATATATATATATATATATATATATATATATATATATATATATATAAATATATATATATACATATATATATATTTAAATAATCTGTCATATTTGTAAATTAAATAATAAATATTTAATTATTAAATTTAATTTAATTTGTTTTATTAATATAATTATTTAATAATTTAATAAAATAATAATTTATTAAAAAACATTAATTTGATTACTTATTTAATAAAATTAAATAATAAATATTAAATTAAATATTGATATATACTTGTGTGTCCAGGAGGCCATCTGTGTCCCCTCAGATGGTCTCCCTTATCACAGTTTGTGTCTATGGATGTGTGTCTGTGTGTGAGTGTGTATATCCCTGTGAGTGTCCGGGCGAGTGTGTGTGAGTGTCCCTGTGAGTGTCCGGGTGTGTGCGTGTCCGGTTATACCTGTGGGTCCAGGAGGCCATCTGTGTCCCCTCAGATGGTCTCCCTTATCACAGTCTATGGGAGTGTGTGAGTGTGAGTGCCCCTGTGAGTGTTCGGGTGAGGGTGTGTGTGTGAGTGTCCGGGTTTATGTGAGGTTTGGTTCCAGGGAAACATCCTTCCCCCCCCCCTCCCTTCCCATATCTCCTCCCTTATTCCCACCGTGGGTTCGAATCCCAGGTGATTAGACCTGCTCTAGGTCCATGGATCCAAGGTATCCATCCGTGGGCCCAACGGACTTCACCCCTTCCCCACTTTCCAAGGGCCAGGTCAATTCCAGCTATCCAGGGAACCTGTCGAAACAGAGGCAGCTACAGGAGGGGACACACAAATATTTGTGCCCTGCAGTTACACACCCGTTCCGACAGACTCGATCGCAATCTATCCAGATGAGAACACGTTCTCTTCCGACTAGAGCACGCTGGAGTCGCTGTATGTCTCAAATTTGGTTCCTTTATTTATAGTTAGTATTTTTGGTGAATTAATTGATTTGTTTTAATTTTTTATTGATTTAGGTAGAACGATTTCGGGAGTTTGGGGGGAGGGGAGGGGGAGGTGGGGTTGTGTGTGTAATGGATTGTCGAGATCGTGGTTGGTTAGTATTTATCTAGTTGTGTTCACCTAGTTATGCTTGCGAGGGTTGAGCTCTACTCTTTCGGCCCGCCTCTCAACTGTCAATCAATCAATTATTACTAACTAATAAAAAACATTCCACACACACACACCCAGGAAGCAGCCCGTAACAGCTGTCTAACGCCCAGGTACATATTTACTGCTAGGTAACAGGGGCATCAGAATGATAGAAACTCTGCTGATTTCCGTTTGTTCCATTACCGTGGGATCGAATGAGCTACGATTACGAGTCGAGAGCGACGTCCACTCAGCTATAAAGCCCCCTTGTTTGTGAATTGGTGCAAAAGATAATTTGGGAGAGGTTAAGGGAAAGGAATGATGTTTGGTGGCTTTGAAAGCTTTGGATGGGAGGGGGGTTGGCAGTTATGAATTAAAAGTGTTAATTATTTAAGATAGGATATATATGCAACAGACGTTGCGAGATACAGTAAGATAAGTGTTTCTGACTGAGGTTAGGTACTGTATGATTTACTTGTATGTTAGGAAAAAGAACCCTTATTAAAAACATAGATGATCTTTTGAAAGGTTTCTCACCAAATAGTTGCAAATTACTGTGTGAAAAGCCTATGGTTCCCACTTCCCTACACAAACACATGTGAGCACAATTAGTCCACGGGATTCAGAGAGAGTGAGAGTGAACAGCGAAATAGTACCCAAAAATGTGACAATGAGGGGAAACTATGTCATTCAAACGTTAACCATATAAATTACAGTTACACTAACCGAGCGTCCACATACATATTCCATTCAATTTACATAAATAAACATTCACTAATATATTCCTTTAAAATGGACACACGCAGATAGTTGCAATACACATGTCAGTTCAATTACTGGTACACATAAACACTCATAGCTGGACGTGTCTGTCCATCTTGACAATAGTAGACATGTAACAAAAAATGTGACAATAATGGGAAACTATGTCATTCAAACGTATAAATGTTAACCATATAAATTAAAGCAACACTAATCGCGCGCACACGTACATATGTCAATCAATTTACATAAATACACATCCACTAATGTGTACCTTTAAAATGGACACATACAGATAATTACCGTACACATGTCAGTTCAATTACAGGTACACATACACACACATAGCTTCACGTGTCTGTCGGTCTTGACAATAGTACACATGGATACGCACACAAAACAGTCCATTATCAATTAATGAGTGTGTGTGTGTGTGTATTTATTTTCTCCTTGTATTTACTATATGTATCTGCAGAATCGAGTTATTAGCTCTTGGACCCCGCCTATCAAATATATGTATTTTTCCATTTTTTTATATCTACTACATCTATTTCTCTCTAACACACACACACACACACACACACACACACACACACACACACACACACACACACACACACACACACACACACACACACACACACACACACACACACACACACACACACACACACACACACAAACTGGAGGCTTACCGTTTAAACGGAGAGAGTTCGTTGGTTATAATCCTAATGGTCCCATATCGAATCTCAGTTGATGCAATAGCAAATCGACAGATAATCTTTAACCTGATTCGCCTGTTCACCGAATCCCCTCCGACCGGGGAGCCAGTCGGCCGAGCGGACAGCACACTGGACACTGGACTTGTGATCCTGTGGTCCCGGGTTCGATTCCGGGCGCCGCCGAGAAACAATGGGCAGAGTTTCTTTCACCCTGTGCCCCTGATACCTTGCAGTAAAACAGGTACCTGGGTGTTAGTCAGCTGTCACGGGCTGCTTCCTGGGGGTGGAGGTTTGGTCGAGGACCGGACCGCGGGGACACTAAAGCCCCGAAATCATCTCAAGAAGAACCTCAAGAGATAAGCACAAGTGAATCCATCAATGGATCCATCAATCTATCTACTTATATCTGTCAATCCATCAATCTATCTTCCCATAAACCAACCATTTATCATTATATACATTTATATTACATTTATCCGTCCATCAACTCTTCTGTCTATCCATCCATCTACTCATATGTCTTTCCATCCATCAGATAGACGGATGCATCTATGCATCCGTCTATCCGTCAATGTATATATTTAGCAATCAATGTAAACATCCATCTATCTACTTATATAAATTTTCCTTTAATCCCTGTTTCACCTGCACCACTCCCCCCTGTTTCTCCCTCTGCATCCCTGTTTCACCTGCACCACTCCCCCTGTTCCCCCATCCCCATCCCTGTTTCACCTGCACCACTCCCCCTGTTCCCCCATCCCCATCCCTGTTTCACCTGCACCACTCCCTCTGTTTCTCCCTCTTCATCCCTGTTTCACCTGCACCACTCCCCCCTGTTTCTCCCTCTTCATCCCTGTTTCATCTGCACCACTCCCCCTGTTCCCCCATCCCCATCCTTGTATCACCTGTACAGCACCCCCTCTTCCTCCCTGTTTCACCTGCACCACTCCCCCTGTTCCCTCTCTTCATTCCACCTCTAAATCCCGTATCCTCCCCCCCACCCCCACCACCACCTTTGCACCTCTTCCTTTAACTTAAATCAGGACCAATAAACTTCTTTATGTGTTTAATTTAGGTTTTTTCTAAGTACGAAAAAGTCTTCAGCCATCTCAAGCATTATTTTACAATTAACTTTAATTAAATTGGTAGGGGGGGGGGGAGTGATAAGAATAATTAATAATTATTCCTAAATCCTTAAGCTAAAGTCAACACTGACCAACCTATGCCCGTTCCCTACCCCAGACCATTCCCTCTACAAATACATTAATTTAGTAATAATAAGCCTTAATAATATATTAATAAATAAATTTTAAAATAAATCTGTGTATAACTGCAGCCTCCAGCATGTGGCCTCATTACATAGACAGACATTCTCTTTTTATATATATATATATATATATATATATATATATATATATATATATATATATATATATATATATATATATATATATATATATATATATATATATATTCTGTCTATAAGCAATTATAAGCAATAAGCATCCGTCAATAAAGCAATTAGGGATTTTCCGAGGGCTGACAACCTAGTCCGCCTCCCCAAACTCACCAAACACCGCCGAGGCAGACCAAGTACGACAATCAGCGACAACAGAAAATTAGGTACCCAAGTCAGCAAGAAAATTGAAGAGGGCAATACAGTCGGGGCACTCAGGTTAATCACAAGTGAGGACAAAATTTTGCCCAGGGATGAAACCACAGCCCAAGCACTGAGAGAAAAACACCCCGTCAGGGCCGTAGGTGGACCTCCCCCACAGGTCAGGCTCGCCCCTAATCAGGAACCTCTCGTCCTCCGGGAGTCAGAGGTTTATAAAGCTATCGTTTCATTTCCCCCGGGCTCCTCAGGAGGCTACACAGGGGTAAGACCTCAACATGTGAAGGAAATGGTGAACCCTGTTCTTGGCCCAGCTGCAGAAGCGCTCCTGACAGAAATCACAACGTTTGTCAACAACTGCCTCGCCGGGTTAATCCCTGATGAAATCAAACCATTCTTCTTTGGTGCATCCCTATGTGCCCTCAAAAAGAAGGGGGGAGGAATCAGACCCATTGCCGTTGGTAATACCCTTCGCCGCCTAGTTGCAAGGGCTGCTGTCAGAAGTATCCGAACGGAAGCAGCCACCATGCTGCAACCCAACCAGCTGGGGTTTGGAGTCCCCCAAGGCTGTGAAGCAGCGGCTCATGCTGCACGAGCCTACATTAGCTCTCTTACTGAAGACCAGGCAGTAGTAAAATTAGATTTTAAAAACGCTTTCAACTCGGTCAAAAGGGGAGCAATCCTCACTGCAGTCCAGGAACATTGCCCAAGCATTCTCCCGTTTGTGTCAGCAGGCTACAGCAAAGACTCAACCCTCCTGTTTGGCAAACATGAAGTCACCTCAGCAGAGGGAATTCAACAGGGTGACCCACTTGCACCGTTCCTCTTTTGCATAGCGGTTCGAGAAATTACAACCAGACTGTCCAGCGAGCTCAACATCTGGTTCCTGGATGATGGCACTCTGGCAGGCACACAAGATTCCCTGCTAGAAGACTTACAGCTGGTGAAGACACGGGGGGAGTCCATGGGTCTCGTTCTTAGCCCCTCCAAGTGCGAAATTATTGCATCTAGTGAAGTAATCATTAGAGCAGTGAAATCAGTTCTACCAGAAGCCTCAGTCGTTAAACCTACCGACAGCACACTACTCGGAGCACCTCTGGGCCACAATGCCATTGCTGCAGTCCTTGACGAAAAGTTTAGAGACCTAAAGAGGATGGAAGAGAGAATTGGGGACTTGGACTCCCACGATGCCCTCTACCTTCTCACAAAGTGCCTTACCCTGCCCAGGCTAACATACTTCTTAAGGTGTGCACCAACTTTTGGCAACCCACTTCTAAATCAATATGATGAGCTCCTCAGGTCAATATTCAGGAAGGCGCTCAACCTAGATTTAGATGACAGTCAGTGGGACCAAGCAACACTACCAGTGAGATTTGGAGGGATAGGCATACGAAAGGCAACTGAGGTAGCACTTCCAGCATTCTTATCCTCATGTACAGCAGCCAACGAATTGGTAGGGCAGATCCTACCAGAGCGTATGAGAGAGACAGCGGGAACTCATGATCAAACGTTCATCGAAGCAGCCAGACAATGGGACACCATTGCACACCCTCAACCCCGACCACAAGTCCTAAAAGACCACAAGCAGGCCCACTGGGATAGCCCCATAATGGAAAAGACTGTCACAGCAATGATTGACAACGCTGATGCTGAAAACAAAGCCCGCCTCCTAGCGGTAACAGCACCCCACGCCGGGGATTTTTTATTTGCTGTGCCCAATGCAGCCCTGGGAACTCGCCTCAGTCATGACGCTCTCCGCATTGGAGTTGCCCTTCGCCTTGCCGCCCCCATCCTCACCGAACATAGGTGCATCTGCGGAACTGCGATGGCAGACCAATACGGTCGTCATGGTCTGGTATGTCGTAAATCACAGGGTAAAATTGCAAGACATGAAGAAGTCAACGACATCATCAAGAGGAGCCTCGCCACAGCCCGCTGCCCGGCACAAAGAGAACCACACTTATCCAGACCTAACGACCCTCAGAAGCGCCCTGATGGGGTCACCTTGCTACCTTGGAAGGATGGTAAGCAAGTGGTATGGGACTACACGTGCGCTGCCACACTGGCCAGTACCTACCTCCACTACAGCACACGTGAAAGCGGTGGTGCTGCTTCTTTCAGGGAATCGCAGAAAATTATTAAATACAGAGGTCTAGCACACTGCTACAGCTTTGTTCCGATCGGAGACCCTCGGTTCGTGGGGAAAATGTGCATTGAAGTTCCTGAAGGAATTGGGGGACAAATTAATCAGCGCTACAAAAGACCAGAGAGCAAAAAGTTTCTTGTTCCAGCGCCTCAGTGTTGCGATTCAGAGGGGAAATGCCTGTTGCGTCTTGGGCACTAGTCCAACTTCAGAGGAATTCGAAGAAGTGTTTGACTTGCACCAATGATCGAACCCGTCTGTGACATTCATCAATGTTTCCCATTGTTGTGTTCTTCAAGAGATCCATAACCTTTAAGCACCATTTTGCATTATTATTTTTGTATCAACCCATGTATATCTTGTAACCATCAAATGCATAATAAAGCACAAAAAATATTCAAGGAAGGGGGTGGTAGGAGAAAAGCACACAGAAACTGAATTGGAGGGGATCTAAACATTCCCTCTAATGCGTTATGCGAGGTTTCCTCCGAGGCTATGGGTCCCCCTTCTTCCAGCTAGAGGTGGTACTCCCTTCCTATAAAAAAAAAAAAAAAAAAAAATATATATATATATATATATATATATATATATATATATATATATATATATATATATATATATATATATATATATATATATATATATATATATATATATATATATGTCGTACCTAGTAGCCAGAACTCACTTCTCAGCCTAATATGCAAGGCCTGATTTGCCTAATAAGCCTAGTTTTCATGAATTAATGTTTTTTCGACAACCTAACCTACCTAACCTAACCTAACCTAACGTTTTCGGCTACCTAACCTAACCTAACCTATAAAGATAGGTTAGGTTAGGTTAGGTAGGGTTGGTTAGGTTCGGTCATATATCTACGTTAATTTTAACTCCAATAAAAAAAAATTGATCTCATACATAATGAAATGTGTAGCTTTATCATTTCATAAGAAAAAAATTAGAGAAAATATATTAATTCAGTAAAACTAGGCTTATTAGGCAAATCGGGCCTCGCATAGTAGGCTGAGAAGTGAGTTCTGGCTACTAGGTACGACATATATATATATATATATATATATATATATATATATATATATATATATATATATATATATATATATATATATATATATATATATAATATATATATATATATATATATATATATATATATATATATATATATATATATATAATATATATATATATATATATATATATATATATATATATATATATATATATATATATATATATATATATATATATATATATATATATATATATATATATATATATATATATATATCACTTCTGGGGTGTGTTTTCAGTTGCATATAGTCCTGGGGACCATTCAGGTTTGTTCGCATATATATATATATATATATATATATATATATATATATATATATATATATATATATATATAATGTTTTGTGTTCGTGTACATACAGTTCTCAATTCTTAACCGATCATAACTCATAATTAATATTAGTGCTTTCTTCCCTTTGAAGTACTGTTTCCTTAACAATAGAGAATAGGAATCCATTGTCTAGTTCAGTTACAGGTTTGTTATATACTGTACAGCTTTACCTGTTTTGTTCGTGTCGAATCTCCGTGGTGTAGTGGTAAGACACTCGCCTGGCGTCTTGCGAGCCCTTTGTCATGGGTTCGTATCCTGCTGGCCGGGGAGGATTTACTGGGCGCAAATCCTTAACTGTAGCCTCTGTTTAACTCAACAGTAAAATGTATACTTGGTTGTAACAATGGTTCTTCGCGGCGCGGTGTAACAGGGACCTGCCCGAAACGCTACGCGTACTAGTGGCTGTACAAGAATGTAACAACTCTTGTATATATCTCAAAAAAAAAAAGTAAATAAACAAATAAAAAAAATGGATATTATCTATGCTGTTGCTATCTGAGACTGTATCAATTCAAAATAGTTGTGTTATGTAATATGTAATTTACGTTATGATATTCCTACTATCTATTTTGCAAGAAATTGAGCTTTCAGTTGCTTGCAGCGGGATTCGTTTCCGACTCACAATCGGGAATTCTGGGTTCGAATCCCGGGCGGGACAGAAATGGTTTGGCACGTATTTTTCACCTAATGCCTCTGTTCACCTAGCAAGTAAATAGGTTTCCGGGAGTTGTGTGGGTTGCGTGAGAGCGGTTAGGTTAGTTTAGTTTGTTTTTGCAATATAATTTTTTTTTCCGGTTTGTCTAAATTCAATATGTCCGCTACAGATACTGGTACATTCTGACGTTCCTTCTGTAAGGCTCAAAATACATAAAACTTATTTGCAAATAAAGGGGCCAATATGTGTACATGTATATACAACATTAATAATTTTGTAACTAGCGTCAAAAGATTGTTATTTGTCTAGCTAAACGAACTAGAGGGTTCAGTTCCTGAACCGATTATGTACCTCTGTAACCCTTTACACCACCGTCCACGGGATGGGTATGGGGTGCATAATAATGAAATTGAAATTTAATTTTCATTAACTTTACCAGAAACAACAAGTTTGATTATTATTTAGTCAATTCAAGTGAACTCCGGAACTTGGCTGCCAAAACTGCCATATATTTCCCGATTTTTATTCTATATATTCAGGGCATTGTCTATGTAAATGACACAATTGTAATTCATTCGTATTATGCTAATTAAAATGTGATATAAAGCATGGCATCCTCTCGTTAAGGTATTGTTATGATTACTTATTTAATTACACATCGCGAAGGATAAGGAATTAGACTACACGAGCGATTCTCTGTTTGCTTAAGTTCCCAATGAAATATCTTAATTATTATAACTCAGGGGTCTTGCCACCTAATAATCTATAACTTACTAACAAATCTAAATTTATATATCTGAAAATTTACACAAAATTTGCGTCTCCATATGTTGCGTACCAACCATTTTTTTTTTTTAATGTTTTATGGGATCATTTAGAAAACTTGTATATACTGTCTTAAAATCTCTGTCTAGATAAATGCTGCATAATATCATCCCCTTTTCTGGGAGGTTTGAGTATTTAATAAAACTCAAATTTAATTTAAATAAATGCTGTTTGTGTTTCAGAATATGAAAACTTTATGTAAATATTGTGAGAGGTTTCTGTTGCATGAATCTGGTACATGATAGCGATGTAAATTGCATTCAGATTGTTATTAAAATTTAAGTTAAAAAACAAAACAAAAATTGTCACATCTGAGAAAAAGACTGAAAATTTTTATAAAGCAATATTAATATTTTTTCACGTAGTCAGAATTACTTCAGAGTTGACCCATTTGTTAATCAATCATTTTGACGCCTGACGATGACGGATTACAGTGTGTTCATGTGCGTGTGTACTCACCTAGTTGTGCTTGCGGGGGTTGAGCTTTGGCTCTTTCGGCCCGCCTCTCAACTGTCAATCAATCAACTGTTACTAACTACTACTAACTATTTTTTTGTTCAAACTCACCCCCAGGAAGCAGCCCGTAACAGCTGTCTAACTCTCAAGTACCTATTTACTGCTAGGTAACAGGGGGGCATCACGGTGAAAGAAACTAGCCATTTTTGTTTCAGCCGGCGCCGGGAATCGAACCCCGGAACACATGACTACGTATCCAGCGTGCTGTCCACTCAGTCACCAGCGCCCTGGTGTGTGTGTGTGTGTGTACTCACCTAGTTGTGTTTGCGGGGGTTGAGCTCTGGCTCTTTGGTCCCGCCTCTCAACCGTCAATCAACTGGTGTACAGATTCCTGAGCCTATTGGGCTCTATCATATCTACACTTGAAACTGTGTATGGAGTCAGCCTCCACCACATAACTTCCTAATGCATTCCATTTGTCAACCAAATGGAATGCATTTGAATGTGTGTGTGTGTGTGTGTGTGTGTGTGTGTGTGTGTGTGTGTGTGTGTGTGTGTGTGTGTGTGTGTGTGTGTGTGTGTGTGTGTGTGTGTGTGTGTGTGTCTGTGTATATATAATGCTAGTGTTGCGTGTGCGTGTGGGTGAGTGCCATGATGCGTACATGAGTGGGTCAATAACTCAGGAAGATCAGCAACACTCAGCTGGACTGATGAAGCAGTGTTGATCACTGGGTACACCCCCCACACACAGGAAGGTCCTCGGCCACAGTGCCTACCCTTGGGTGTCCGACCTGCACCATACAATACACTTAGTGTACACTCCTTGAAGCCGTAAATATCCCGTACATCCCTGTACTCTGCTCCACATCGATGACTTCCAGGTGTGTCCTGTGTACTGAGCCTGTCATCTGTCATGGACAGTGAAGTGTCACTGGACAGTGAAGTGACACTAGACAGTGAAAGATGTCCCTCTCTTGATACGAGAGGCATGATAGGTCCTCATACCTTTTGGATGATGGAGGAGGATTTAGCTTGTATCTCTCACGTCGGTGTTTAGAGACACCCAGCTGTAAAAGCCAGTCACCCAGCTGTAAAAGCCAGTCACCCAGCTGTAAAAGCCAGTCACCCAGCTGTAAAAGCCGGTCACCCAGCTGTAAAAGCCGGTCACCCAGCTGTAAAAGCCAGTCACCCAGCTGTAAAAGCCAGTCACCCAGCTGTAAAAGCCGGTCACCCAGCTGTAAAAGCCAGTCACCCAGCTGTAAAAGCCAGTCACCCAGCTGTAAAAACCAGTCACCCAGCTGTAAAAACCGGTCACCCAGCTGTAAAAACCGGTCACCCAGCTTGACAAACCCGCCGCTAAGTTGTACAAATGTATAATTTCCGTGGAATATAACAGTGTTGCACTTGCCGAGTGATATCTACAGCGCTCAGGAAAGTAGCACTTAAGGGCATATATATACTGGTCCTAACCCACCAAGGAGAGTTTATATTACAAGTGGTATTGATAGTTCCTTAGGGAGCAGGGAGGGAAGAGTGAGGGAGCAGGGGAAGGGAGGAAGGGTCAGGGGGAAGGGAAGGTCAAGGGGGGCAAAGGTCAGGGGCAGACGACGGTGGGAAAGCTAGAGAATAAGGGAGGTCAGGACGTGTTTATTTTATTGTTATATTTCTATTTTTGCTTCTTCCAGTTCTGCAGGCCGGGTTCGCGTTCCTTGAAGCAGGCGCGGTAAGGTCCAAGAACACCACCAACATTCTTATTAAGAACATGCTCGATGTCTGTAAGTTACCAGTTACACACCTTCGTATCTCTCTCTCAGTTATCAACGTATATAATTCCAAACCTTTTCTCTGGTGAGAAAAATATCGAGGCTGTAATATGGGATCGAACCCGTGTTAATTAAGACTCCATTATACGGTTTCACTATTTTCTCTGAGATACATCACGTTCTTGTGATTTCATTGTTTATCTTCTCTGATATCAGCAATGTACTAGCTCTAGCTATAAATCCAACATTATTTGTAAATCATCTATGTATGTACATTTCCTGAATAAAAATATGAATATGAAGGGCTAACCATAGCCTGGGCCGTACGGGAAGTTTTACTCCAGAGTGTCTATGTATAAAACAACATCAACAGCCTGATATCCTATCTGAGCCTTCCTTCACAAAACTGCATCTCTCTCACTCTCTGTCTCTCTGTGTCTCTGTCTGTCTGTCTGTCTGTCTGTCTGTCTGTCTGTCTGTCTTTCCTCTGCCACTTCTCCTAAAGTTCCTGCTCTTGGGCCTTGTGAGTTATGTCGCCCTCTTGAAGCCTGATGTTATGTTATGCGTCATAAACGTTGACAGTGGCTGCGTGTCTATTGGTGCTGCAAGAGTATAGCATGTTACGCTGTGTAACAACCTGACCATCTCTCTGTCATGTTGTCTGATATACCACCTTCCGCCTCCTCTCACAACTCTGGCATTCAATCATTCAGAAACATTATGTCGAGTTGTTGAAAACTTAATGATACTGGATTTGTTTTTCAGACTAATGCATTGACCTAATAATGAATTAAGTCTTTACAATAACCAGCCAAATGTGATCACTGATTGTTTTGTACCTGACCTTCTGCTAGTACTGGGATAACCCTACCGGTAATGATCCAATTACTAGTCGCATTAACCCCTTGATGCGACTAGTACCAGTATGCGCATCAAACCATCCCCTCTACTCCCAGTGTGAGCACTACTACTGGTACTGCCTCATCCACACCCTCCCAGTATCTGCCCCACTGTCCAGTACCACCCTTGTCAACTTTACCGATATCAACCCTCATTCCGTCATGGCGCTAACCCGTTACTTGCATCAACTCAGTCATTGGTGGCATATCGTACTGGCTGGTGGGGTTCCCGCTGGCATTCGGCGAAGGGAACAGCTTCTGTGGCACGGCTTATTGGGCGTCGTACGGGCTGTCGGACGAGCACCTGGCCTTTTGGTTCTTCCAGTTCGTGTTCGCTGCCACAGCCGCCACCATAGTCTCCGGTTCGATGGCTGAGCGGTGCGCCTTCAACGCTTACCTCATCTACTCGCTTGTGCTGTCAGGTGGGTGGATGGCCGCGCTCTCTCTCTCTTAATCAACTCTATCTAACGAGTCTGTAGGTGTTGTGAATAATCAACAGGTCAATGTAGATGTCATCTGTCGTCATCTCGTGAGTGTGGATACCATCAACCATCTGTGGACCTGCAGGGACAAGGTCATCTCTAAGACACGGTCGAGCTAAGCACCACTTCGATCTGGGTGAACTGAATCAGGAATACCTAGATATTATAACAATTACGAGGGACAGTTTGTATAATGCGTCGGTTACCTGAGTTAAATCACCATCAGATCGCGACAGAGACCGAAGGTTATAATAATTTATATTTTTCTAGGAATTTTCATGCAAGGGCCTTGAGTTGATGGCAGGCCTAGTCTGTCATTCAGACTGTTTCCCTCCGGCGAGCGTCACTTAGGCCATGTATTCATGACCTACATAATAGCAACAATGATTCTGTGTCACAGTCAGGTTACCGACGGTGTTACTCTTCTCTGTCCAGCTGTGACGTCACGTATGCTCTCTACCCGTCTGACGAGCCTCTCTACCTTGGCTACTTCTGTATGACTCCCATTGTCGGGGACTGGTAGTTGTGTTGGGCATATCTACACCTCCCTCTGGGGTCCTGGACCAGCGTTCCTTAACCATTTCCGACCTCAGCCTCCCTCCCATCCCTGCAGGTGTCACTGACCACCTGGGATGACCTGACCATCCCAACACTGACCATAGTGCTGGGATGTCGTATCTTGAGGTTATCTTGAGATGATTTCGGGGCTTTAGTGTCCCCGCGGCCCGGTCCTCGACCAAACCTCCACCCACAGGAAGCAGCCCGTGACAGCTGACTAACACCCAGGTGCCTATTTACTGCTAGGTAACAGGGGCATTCAGGGTGAAAGAAACTTTGCCCATCTGTTTCTGCCTCGTGCGGGAATCGAACCCGCGCCACAGAATTACGAGTCCTGCGCGCTATCCACCAGGCTACGAGACCCCGGGTCTCGGGGTATATTATGCTGCACTAATATAAGGAGTAAACTTAAAAGAAAGACTCCTTAACAATTTATTTTGCTAAGTCTCCAAAAATGTTGCATTAAAGATGATAACACTAAACAATATCGATATAAAAAACGAATATTGATAAAGTTGAGCATGAATAAATTGCATCAAACATAGAAAACGGAGGTATTTTAACGGGCACTCATCACTGCAACTTGCTGTTGCTTTTGTGCTACACGTTTCTTGAATGAAGGCTTAGAGGTGGCGAGAGCCATCCTTATGGCATGGACTGCTCATCTTGAAGACAGTTGCAGGGTGTTGTTTTGATCTCCAGCATAGTGAAGAATACCTTCTCACACAAATAGGTCATTGAACAGGTAATAATAACTTCCAGCACTGGTTTCACAGTTCCAGGGTGCGCTACCAACCTCTTACAACAGAAGTCAGACAGCGGTAGGGCACGTGTACGTCTGACAACCTTGGTTCATCTGCAGATCGAGGAGCTCCTCCTTCGAGTTGTCATCATCACTCACCTGCCAGGAAGGGCTGGTGAATCCATTAAGGATATATGATCGTAGGGAAGGTACTGTGATAGTGGTCTCAAGGTGCGAGAGTTGTTGTTGTTAAAGATTCGCTACCTGGAACAAAGTTCCAAGTAGCACGGGCTATGGTGAGCCCGTAGGTGCGAGAGGTGAGTAACAATATTTTATCCAAGCAAGAGACTAATACCCCCCACGGGAGACATCTCCCGTCACGCAGGGTGCAGTCGCACCTCCACAGATCTCCAGTATCATCCCTCGATACTGGTAATGGCTCAAAAGGGCCACCACTTACGGGCTATTCATGCCCGTGCCACCTTTTGGATGGCTTAATCTTCATCAATCAATCATCAATCATCAATCTAATACCCCCCTCACCTTCCCACCCAAGACTGGAACCCTTGCTACCGTCCGTCCTGGGACTCCAGGCTTCCAGAGGGAGATCTTACTGAGGGCTTCTACCCTCTCTGTACACATTAGATTATTAGCTTTTGAACCTTGCATGGACAAATTGGGGTCATTCAAGTGATTGAAAATGTCTTCCAGATATGGAAAAGACAGCAGGAACAATTCGTCTTAAAAATGTTCAGCATAGTTATTATGATACTGCGAGGAGCATTATAACTTCAGCATGGAGCTCCTAAAGTGCCCTAATTTAACCAACCAGAGGACCTATGAACAGAAAACTGAACATTAATTAGTGAATAATTTGCATTTTTATTATTTCCATGTGTATGTTCTATTTATGTGAACTTGTCCTGGTCACGTGGTCCACACGAGGCAGAGTTGGATTGGGCGCCGATTCTAACACCAAATCGGAAGTCATCATTCCCGTTTAATTAATTCCACATTTAAGATCTTTAAGGGTATCGGTTATAGTGGGGATCAAGCCCCAAGGTTGATCAATTAGCATGATCGATCCAGACCTCGATCATTGCTCAGTGTTACTGGTCTGGTGGTGGCGGCGGAGGCGACTCTAGGGTTTTGCTCAAAGCCTAGGTCACGTCATACGGGTTGTAGAATCCTAAGTCGGTCAATCGTCTTAGGACCACGTGGCGTGGAGTTGGCTTTAGTAAAAGTTTTGGAGTCCCTTGTAGAGAATAAAAAGTAAGAATACAGGTAGAGGAGGAGAAGAAGGAAAGAGCATTCGAGACACCCTCCCCGTGTTACAGAGGCCTGGTCGAGGACCGGGCCGCGGGGACACTAAAGCCCCGAAATCATCTCAGGATAAGATAGTTTTTGACCTTAGGTAAAGTATACATCAAAATGCGACGTGTTACAACGAGAACAGGTTGTGGTCACAGACCGTACCAAATGTAACCGAAGTCAGAGATGTTCACAAACAGGCCCAAACGTCACTCTTTGCACGAGATTCGAATTAGAGTCCAATAGGTTATGAGCCCACAGCACTTAACTACCACAATATTTAAATGCATTCAAGCAGATGCACAAGCTACCGGGCCAGGCCTGGCCAACAAAGCCACCGGCTCCATAAATATAGATGAGTGAGGCTTTGATGCCTAACAGGCCGTGATGTGAGCGGTGATCTGTCAGACGAGGCAGGGCCGTGTCCGGGATGTCGTCTGAGTGCTGAGAGCCGGAGTCCCGGTGACGTGGACGACCACTCCAGTTTGATACAATCACTGTATCATACAATTTGATTCAATCACTGAGAGACACTTCGAGGGTGAACTTGCTTCCTCGGAGGGCAAGAGATGTAGATTAAGTGATTATAATCTCTTACACAGTAGAATTTAGGTGGAGGTTTAGGGTGTGTAGGTGGAGGTACAGGGGGATGGGGTGCCAGGTGCGAGTACGGAGGGGTGTAGGGTAGAGGTGCGGAGGGTGGAGGGGAGTTTGGAGTTGGGGGATGAAGGTGGAGGAGGGGAGAATATATCATCATATCCCAGCCTCAATTTCGCAGATAAAAGTAATTTATTCCCCGTGACAGCGGCGGCGAACCCGAGTTAATGACAGTGTTTGGTCACGGAGGTGAGGCCAGCCCTCCACACTTCAAGGTCCACCTCGGAGGTGAGGCCAGCCCTCCACACTTCAAGGTCCACCTCGGAGATGAGGCCAGCCCTCCACACTTCAAGGTCCACCTCGGAGGTGAGGCCAGCCCTCCACACTTCAAGGTCCACCTCGGAGGTGAGGCCAGCCCTCCACACTTCAAGGTCCACCTCGGAGGTGAGGCCAGCCCTCCACACTTCAAGGTCCACCTCGGAGGTGAGGCCAGCCCTCCACACTTCAAGGTCCACCTCGGAGATGAGGCCAGCCCTCCACACTTCAAGGTCCACCTCGGAGGTGAGGCCAGCCCTCCACACTTCAAGGCCCACCTCCTCCCGTGCCTCGGGCCCACTCTACACCAGCTTATCTTCTTGAGTTTATCTTGAGATGATGTCGGAGCTTAGCATCCCCGCGGCCCGGTCCTCGACCAGGCCTCCTTTTTGTTACACACTATCCTAGGAAGCAGCGCCCAGATACCTATTTTGCTGCTAGTTGAACAGGGGTATGAGGGTGAAAGAAACTCTGCCATTTGTTTCCGCCTCTACCGGGGATCGAACCCGGAACCTTAGGACTAGGAATACCGAGAGCTGTCCACTCAGCTGTCAGGCCCCTAACGTTGTGGGTACCCCCGTCGGGTACCCACAAAAATAGTGCAGAATTAAGTATAAAGTATACTAAATAAGGTCCAGGCGAGGCAGGTACTGTGTAGTCAACCATTGGTCCAGGCGAGGCAGGTACTGTGTAGTCAACCATTGGTCCAGGCGAGGCAGGTACTGTGTAGTCAACCATTGGTCCAGGCGAGGCAGGTACTGTGTAGTCAACCATTGTTCCAGGCGAGGCAGGTACTGTGTAGTCAACCATTGGTCCAGGCGAGGCAGGTACTGTGTAGTCAACCATTGGTCCAGGCGAGGCAGGTACTGTGTAGTCAACCATTGGTCCAGGCGAGGCAGGTACTGTGTAGTCAACCATTGTTCCAGGCGAGGCAGGTACTGTGTAGTCAACCATTGGTCCAGGCGAGGCAGGTACTGTGTAGTCAACCATTGGTCCAGGCGAAGCAATGACTGTGTAGCCAACCATTGGTCCAGGCGAGGCATGACTCTGTAGTCAACCATTGGTCCAGGCGAGGCAGGTACTGTGTAGTCAACCATTGGTCCAGGCGAGGCAGGGACTGTGTGTAGTCAACCACTGGTCCAGGCGAGGCAGGGACTGTGTGTAGTCAACCACTGGTCCAGGCGAGGCAGGGACTGTGTAGTCAACCATTGGTGCAGGCGAGGCAGGTACTGTGTAGTCAACCATTGGTCCAGGCGAGGCAGGGACTGTGTGTAGTCAACCACTGGTCCAGGCGAGGCAGGGACTGTGTAGTCAACCATTGGTGCAGGCGAGGCAGGGACTGTGTAGTCAACCATTGGTCCAGGCGAGGCAGGGACTGTGTGTAGTCAACCACTGGTCCAGGCGAGGCAGGTACTGTGTAGTCAACCATTGGTCCAGGCGAGGCAGGGACTGTGTGTAGTCAACCACTGGTCCAGGCGAGGCAGGGACTGTGTAGTCAACCATTGGTGCAGGCGAGGCAGGGACTGTGTAGTCAACCATTGGTCCAGGCGAGGCAGGTACTGTGTAGTCAACCATTGGTCCAGGCGAGGCAGGTACTGTGTAGTCAACCATTGCTCCAGGCGAGGCAGGGACTGTGTGTAGTCAACCACTGGTCCAGGCGAGGCAGGTACTGTGTAGTCAACCATTGGTCCAGGCGAGGCAGGGACTGTGTGTAGTCAACCACTGGTCCAGGCGAGGCAGGGACTGTGTAGTCAACCATTGGTCCAGGCGAGGCAGGGACTGTGTGTAGTCAACCACTGGTCCAGGCGAGGCAGGTACTGTGTAGTCAACCATTGGTCCAGGCGAGGCAGGTACTGTGTAGTCAACCAATGGTCCAGGCGAGGCAGTGACTGTGTAGTCAACCATTGGTGCAGGCGAGGCAGGTACTGTGTAGTCAACCATTGGTCCAGGCGAGGCAGGGACTGTGTAGTCAACCATTGGTCCAGGCGAGGCAGGTACTGTGTAGTCAACCATTGGTCCAGGCGAGGCAGTGACTGTGTAGTCAACCATTGGTCCAGGCGAGGCAGGTACTGTGTAGTCAACCATTGGTCCAGGCGAGGCAGGGACTGTGTGTAGTCAACCATTGGTCCAGGCGAGGCAGGTACTGTGTAGTCAACCATTGGTCCAGGCGAGGCAGGTACTGTGTAGTCAACCATTGGTCCAGGCGAGGCAGGGACTGTGTAGTCAACCTCTGGTCCAGGCGAGGCAGGGACTGTGTGTAGTCAACCACTGGTCCAGGCGAGGCAGGGACTGTGAGTAGTCAACCATTGGTCCAGGCGAGGCAGGGACTGTGTAGTCAACCTTTGGTCCAGGCGAGGCAGGTACTGTGTAGTCAACCATTGGTCCAGGCGAGGCAGGGACTGTGAGTAGTCAACCATTGGTCCAGGCGAGGCAGGGACTGTGTAGTCAACCATTCTTCCAGGCGAGGCAGGTACTGTGTAGTCAACCATTGGTCCAGGCGAGGCAGGGACTGTATGTAGCCAACCATTGGTCCAGGCGAGGGGGAGGGGGGGGGGGTAGTTGATATCACACGGGTTACACACAGAAATCACAATAGCGCGATACATCAAATGAACAAATCCACAAGGTTCGAACCCTCATCACGGCCCTTGTGGATTTGTCCATCACACGGAGAGCTTGGGAAGTAAAAGCACTCCTAGAACCCCATCAACCAGGTTTGATATGATATGGAGGTTTTGTAGCCTCACCAGTCACACTGCAACATTTAATGAGGCTAGCCCATATGTTGGACAGAGGCAGACATCCTATATTATAAATATAGATTTCTGTGCACGCAAATTAAATTGGTTTAGGATAATCTGTGTGTATCCTGTGCAGCTGTTTGTATTGAGTAATAATAATGTTTGTTAATGTTTTGCCCGAAACGCTGTGCGTATTAATGCCTTTAGGGATAGCATTTACTAACTCTATCTAGAAATCCAACATTCTGTTTCTAACTCATTTTGGATGTATGTACTTTTATCTGAATAAACATTATTATTATTATTATTATTATTATTATTATTATTATTATTATTATTATTATTATTATTATTATGAATATTATTATTAATAATAATAATATTATTATTATTATTATTATTATTATTATTATTATTATTAATAATAATATTATTAATATTATTATTATTATTATTATTATTATTATTATTAATATTATTATTATTATTATTATTATTATTATTATTATTATTATTATTATTATTATTATTATTATTATTATGAGTGTGTGTTGACATCTGTGGTGTACCCAGTGGTGTCACACTGGGCCTGGTCAGACGCTGGCTGGCTCAAAGCTGAAGCCTATCAGGATTTTGCAGGCTCGGGCGTCGTCCACCTCACAGGGGGCGTGGCAGCTCTCGTCGGGGCTGTAATTCTTGGGCCCAGAATTGGTCGCTTCGGCCCCAACAGCAAGGGGATATGCGGCCACTCCGTCCCGGTTGGTTCCTATCATACAGGTTTAGAATATTAGATCATCAAGAAATTCTGGTACTATTTGACAGGAACTTTCACGATCAAAGATCACATTCACTCCAAAAAAATATGCCACTTACGGGCTACTCATGCCCATGTCACCTCTTATGTGCCTTAATCTTCATCAATCAATGTTCGGGAACTTATTGTACACAGTAGCGAAGCCTAGTGGTCTTCGTCTATTATTGTTTAATTCTGGAAAAATATATTCTTTTCTTGCAAAACGTGTTCCATATTACTGGGAAATCTAAAAAAGTAAATGATAATTTATAATATTATAATTTTTGTGTGTATTAGCATCAAAAGTGAGTAGATATCAATTCATTAACAAATACATATATAAATCTCCACATTATTTGAATAATAAATTATTTAAATGGTTTGGTGCTGAGCCTAAGGCCTATCATCCTCTGGAGGATTACTAAGGCCACCACAATAACTTATCCCCTTCAAACATAAGTACAAAATCTGGATGTAAAGCCAGGGCTTACTTTCAGCTGGCAGCTTTGGGAGGCTTCATCCTGCTCTTCGGGTTCCTGGCCTTCAACGGAGGGTCCCAAGCGTCCATCAGCCACGAGGGTGATGCCTTAGCTGTTGCCAAGTCCGTGGTGAACACCGTGATCTCTGGGTGTTCAGGAGGCATCACTGTGCTCTTGGTCTACCGCTCCGGGATGTGTTGTCGGCCCTCAACCTGGTCCTTCCTCATGGCCCTTAATGGTTCTCTCACTGGGATGGTGAGCACCGCTCTGGCCGTTGTCACTTGTTTACAACCCAAGCGCTGATTGTGACGTCTAATGTCTTTATCACACTTACTCAGCTCTAAGAGAATTTCGACCGAAATGTTAAAAGCATTTTGAATAATTGGAATGAATACATAGTTATTATAGGAATTATTATTATGTAATTAGTATTGGTCGCTTATAATTTATATTCATTCTTAATGCATATTTTGTATGAGGGAAGTCAAACTATGCTACACTACATGTATGTAGTGTTGCTACATACAACAGTCAGTGAGTCAAAACACTCATTTCACCAATGGTAAAAGGAGAAATGCTTGGAGTGACTGTACACATATATATTGCGGCTCAGGCTTATCTTGAGGTTATCTTGAGATGATTTCGGGACTTAGCATCCCCGCGGCCCAGTTCTCGACCAGGCCTCCTTTTTGTTACACACCCTCACTAAGCAGTCCGTAGCAGCTGTCAAACTCCCAGGTACCTATTTACTGCTAGGTAACAGGGGATTCAGGGTGAAAGAAACTTTTTGCCCATTTGTCTCCGCCTCCACCGGGATCGAACCCGGAACCTCAGGACTACGAATCTGAAGCACTGTCCACTCAGCTGTCAGGCGCTTTCAGGTGCTCGGCTTGGGTACAAAAAAATATTACCTGGGAATATGGAATAGGTATTAATGATGATGAAATTAAGTGTAAACTATGTGGTACTTGGTTGATACCTGGTTGATGGGGTTCTGGGAGTTCTTCTACTCCCCCAAGCCCGGCCCGAGGCCAGGCTTGACTTGTGAGAGTTTGGTCCACCAGGCTGTTGCTTGGAGCGGCCCGCAGGCCCACATACCCACCACAGCCCGGTTGGTCCGGCACTCCTTGGAGGAATGTTAAGGTCTCACACCCTCACCCATTATGCTCTTGATTGTCCGTTGATCAATGCATATATAAATTATGAGAGATAAGGACCGTTCCTGAACAAGTAGTCTGGATGTGTCACAACGACAAGATTGATGATATTCTGTAGAGATATAAGACTTTTGCACCAAGAGTTTGCGAACATTCAAGCTTGTTCTCATTTTGTGTTGCTCACGTGGCCCCACAATGTGAGGTGATTCCATGAAATATCTATGCCCAAGCTTACCACCAAGTGCTGTCGGGTTGTTGGGGATATAGCTTCGGCTACCAATGACTTTTGTACAGTCACGGTCATGATATATATATATATATATATATATATATATATAAATATATATGTGATATATATATATATATATATATATATATATATATATATATATATATATATATATATATATATATATATATATATATATATATATATATATATATATATATATATATGTGTGTGTGTGTGTGTGTGTGTGTGACTGAAAACTCATAGTCCTGGGGACCATTCAGGCTTGTTCGCATATATATATATATATATATATATATATATATATATATATATATATATATATATATATATATATATATATATATATATATATAAAAGTTTGTGAGGGTACCACCTCTGGTGCCAATGTGGGGACCCATAGCCTCGGAGAAGAAAATAAAAAGTATTCAGAGGAGACCTTGTGGCTTCTCACTGAACACTAATATTATCTTCTCCTACCACCCCCATTCTTTTGTATGTGCACATATATATTTTATTTACTTTATTTGAACTTAGTTACAAAAAAGGAGTTACATATAGGGTACAAAGATGGTTATCATAGGTTGTCGAGTTCCTCCAGCTCCTCAGATGGCGGGCAGGAACCCTGGATGCAGTGCGCATTTCCCCTCTGTATCGCCACACTGAGGCACTGGAAAAGAAAGCTTGCAGCTCTTGGGTCCCTTGTTGTTTCAATGAGCCTAGAACCTAGTTCCTTCAAAAAACTGGTAGCACTTTTTCCCCAGGCGCCGAGTGTCTCAGAAGCAATGGGGACAAAATTGTAGTGGTGATCCAGTTCTCTATACTTACGGGATTTGGCTGCTTCCCTGTGGGTGGCAGCGCCACCTGGTTGTGCAACACTGAGGTTAATGTAGGTGTTAGCCAGGGTTGATACGCACGTGTAGTCCCATACCAACTGCTTGCCATTCTTCCAAGGGTTCACTGTGATGCCATCCGGGCGACCAATAAGAGCATCAGAGTTACGGGGCGTTAGGTAACGGGGCTCTCTTTCAGCTGGGCATCCAGCTGTGGTGAGGCTCCTCTTGATGATGTCGTTAACTTCACTGTGCCTCGAGTGCCATCCCCCTGTGCTTTGGTAGAGTAGGCCATGGTGTATATATATATATATATATATATATATATATATATATATATATATATATATATATATATATATATATATATATATATATATATATATATATATATATATATATATATATATATATAACTGAAAACTCACACCTCAGAAGTGACTCGAACCCATACTGCCAGGAGCACTCTGCTGGCGTACAGGACGCCTTAACCACTCAACCAACACGACCGGACATAAGTTGACCTTCCCAGCCCGCCCAACAACCTCTGTACAAACACGGGTTGACCTTCCCGGCCCGCTCAACAACCTCTGCACAAACACGGGCGTAACTTCCCGGCTCGCCCAACAACATCTGTTCCAACACGGGCTGACTTTCCCAGCCTGCCCAACAACCTCTGCACAAACATGGGCTGACCTTCCCGGCCCGCCCAACAACATCTGCACCAACACGTCCTTACCTTCCAGGCTCACTTAACAACCTCTGCACCAACACGGGCTGACCTTCCAGCCCTGTTCAACAACCTCTGCACCAACACGGTTTGACCTTCCCAGCTCGACCAGCAACCTCTGCACCAACACGGGCTTACCTTCCCGGCCCGCCCAACAACCTCTGCACCAACACAGGCTGACCTTCCCGGCCAATCCAACCACCTCTGCACTAGCTCGTCCTGACCATCTCGGCCCGCACAACAACCTCTGCACCAACACAGGCTGACCTTCCCGGCCCGTCCAACAACCTCTGCACCAGCAAGTGCTGACCTTCCCGGCCCGCCCAACAACCTCAGCACCAACACGGGCTGATCCTTCCGGCCCGTCTAACAACCTCTGCACCAAAACTTACTGACCTTCACTGCCAATCCAACAACTTCTGCACCAGCAAGTGCTGACCTTCCCGGCCCGCACAACAACCTCTGCACCAACATGGGGTGACCTTCCAGGCCCGCCCAACAACCTCTGTATCAACACCAGCTTATCTTCCCGGCCCATCCAACAACCTCTGAACCAACACAGGCTGACCTTCCCGGCCCGTCCAGCAACCTCTGTACCAACAGGGGCTGACCTTCCTCGCCCGCCCAACAACCTCTGCAAAAACATGGGCTGACCTTCCCGGCCCGCCCAACAACCTCTGCACAAACACGGGCTGTCCTTCCCGGCTCACTTAACAACCTCAGCACCAACACGGTCTGACCTTCCCGGCCGGTCCCACAACCTCTTCACCAACACTGGCTGACCTTCCCGGCTCTTCCAACAACCTCAGCACCAACAGGGGCTGACCTTCCCGGCCCGTCCAACAACCTCTGCACCAACACGGGCTGACCTTCCCGGCCCGTCCAACAACCTCTGCACTAACACAGGCTGACCTTGTAGGACACCCAACAACCTCTGCACCAATACGTGCTGACCTTCCCAGCCTATCAACAACCTCTGCACCAACACGTGCTTACCTTCCAGGCTCGCCCAACAACCTCTGAACCAACACGGGCTGACCTTCCCGGCCCGTACAACAACCTCTGCACTAGCTCGTGCTGACCTTCACGGCCCTTGGTTGATTGGGTTCTGGGAGTTCTTCTACTCCCCAAGCCCGGCCCGAGGCCAGGCTTGACTTGTTAGAGTTTGGCCCACTAGGCTGTTGCTTGGAGCGGCCCGCAGGCCTACATACCCCCCACAGCCCGGTTGGTCCGGCACTGTAATTTGTGCCACGTTCATTTTAGATACCGATGCATTCTTATTTGTTTTCTGACCCTATTTCACCTTATTATTATTATTACTGGTTTCCTTTTTCATTTTAACTGCCGATCTAGCATATTTGTTGACTTGTGTGTGTTTATTGATGATGTTAACTGACCTTCCAGTTTTTCCAATTTGCTTGCTGTCGTTTCGCAGGAATTTTGTGTACACACCGATTCAGTTGACGACTTATCTGATATATTTGTTGCCCTCTCTGATCTACTTAGTGACCTCTCTGAGCTATATTTTAACCTTTTAGGGTCACTTCTGGAGCTTTCAGATCGACTACTTGGTAGTTTAGATCCACTTCTTGACCTTTTCGATTTACTTCTTGACTGTTTTGATCTACTTCTTGAACGTTTTGATTTACGTTTTGATATGCCCTCACAACAACCTCTGCACCAACACAGGCTGACCTTCCTGGCCCGTCCAACAACCTCTGCACCAACACGGGCTGACCTTCCTGGCCCGTCCAACAACCTCTGCACCAACACGGGCTGACCTTCCCGGCCCGTCCAACAACCTCTGCACCAACACGGGCTGACCTTCCCGGCCTGTCCAACAACCTCAGTACCAACACGGGTTGATCTTCCCAACCCGTCCAACAATCTCTGGACCAACACCAGCTGACCTTCCCGGCCCACCCAACAACCTCTGCACCAACACGGACTGACCTACGCTGCTCACCCAACAACTTCTGCACCAACACCAGCTGACCTTCCCGGCCCACCTAACAACCTCTGCACCAAAACTGGCTGACCTTCCTGGCTCACCCCACAACCTCTGCACCAACACGGGCTGACCTTCCCGGCCCGAACAACAACCTCTGCACCAACATGGGCTGACCTTCCCGGCCCGGTCAACAACCTCTGCAACAACACGAGCTGACCTTCCCGGCTCTTCCAACAACCTCAGCACCAACAGGGGCTGACCTTCCCGGCCCGTCCAACAACCTCTGCACTAACACGGGCTGACCTTGAAGGACACCCAAAAACCTCAGCACCAACACGGGTTGACCTTCCCAGCCTGCCCAACAACCTCTGCATCAAAACCTGCTGATCTTCCTAGCCCATCCTACAACCTCTGCACCAGCAAGTGCTGACCTTCCCGGCCGTCTAACAACCTCTGCACTGGCTCGTGCTGACCTTCCCGGCCCGAACAACAACCTCTGCACCAACATGGGCTGACCTTCCCGGCCCGGTCAACAACCTCTGCAACAACACGAGCTGACCTTCCCGGCTCTTCCAACAACCTCAGCACCAACAGGGGCTGACCTTCCCGGCCCGTCCAACAACCTCTGCACTAATACGGGCTGACCTTGAAGGACACCCAAAAACCTCAGCACCAACACGGGTTGACCTTCCCAGCCTGCCCAACAACCTCTGCATCAAAACCTGCTGATCTTCCTAGCCCATCCTACAACCTCTGCACCAGCAAGTGCTGACCTTCCCGGCCGTCTAACAACCTCTGCACTGGCTCGTGCTGACCTTCCCGGCCGGCACAACAACCTCTGCACCAACACGGGCTGACCTTCCCAGCCCGTCCAACAACCTCTGCACCAACACGGGCTGACCTTCCCGGCCCGCCCAACAACCTCTGCACCAACACGGGCTGACCTTCCCGGCCCGCCCAACAACCTCTGCACCAACATGGGCTGACCTTCCCGGCCCGCCCAACAACCTCTGCACCAACATGTGCTGACCTTCCCAGCCCGTCCAACAACCTCAGCACCAACACGGGCTGACCTTCCCGGCCCGCCCAACAACCTCTGCACCAACACGGGCTGACCTTCCCAGCCCGTCCAACAACCTCTGCATCAACACGGGCTGACCATCCCGGCCCGCCCAACAACCTCTGCACCAACACGGGCTGATCATCCCGGCCCGCCCAACAACCTCAGCACCAACACGGGCTGACCATCCCGGCCCGCCCAACAACCTCTGCACCAACACGGGCTGACCATCCCGGCCCGCCCAAAAACCTCTGCACCAACACGGGCTGACCTTCCCGGCCCGCCCAACAACCTCTGCACCAACACGGGCTGACCATCCCAGCCCGCCTAACAACCTCAGCACCAACACGGGCTGACCATCCCGGCCCGCCTAACAACCTCTGCACCAACACGGGCTGATCTTCCCGGCCCGTCCAACAATCTCTGCACTAGCACGTGCTGACCTTCCCTGCCCGTCCAACATCCTCTGCACCAACACGGACTGACCTTCCCGGCCCGCATACCAACCTCTGCACCAACACGGGCTGACCTTCCTGGCCCGTCCAGCAACCTCTGGAAAAACACGGGTTGACCTTCCCGGCCCGCCCAACAACCTCTGCACCAACACAGGCTGACCTTCCCTGCCCGCCCAGCAACCTCTGCACTACTAGCTATGATCTTCCCGGCCCGTCCAATAACCTCTGCATCAACACGTGCTGACATTCCCTGCCCGCCCAACAACCTCTGCACCAACACGGTGTAACACCGCTCTATTGTAACACCACCCTAAAGTGTACCACTATAATGGAACACCACTATAATGGAACACTAAACTATCCTGAGTAACACTTCCCCATCGGTTGCACTTGATAACACTGTTATGAAACACGGAAATGTGAGCTGACATATGATGGTTACACCGGAACCAAAAGATACACTGCCAATAAGGAAATGCTAACACAAGGATTAAATACGCTGCCACCATCAGCCTTTGACCATTGAAACTATATCAAGCAACGAGGCAAGAAACATTGCTTGACTTGGAGAGTACTTCTATGACTGTCATTAATTATGAAAACGGTTGTCAGCCACTATATCCAAAAGGCTAAGAGGATTCAACAATTGACACAGACGGGAAATTTCACGTAAGTTTATTGAGACCAAAATTGTGTCAATCACCAATTATAAATCCTACCCTAACACTGGCAAAAAGTTAAGAAATTTGGACATGGAACAAAAACTCAGAGATCACACACATTACCTTAAGCTATCTGTCTCTCCCTGGCTGAGATGTTCTTCACAGCCCCGCTCTCGATCCCGGTGTACCGTACTCTCCCCCTCCTATGTTCCTACAGGCCCTCTATATACAACCCCCCACAGGGGGGAGGGGGAGATCTGCTGTTGCTACCCACCAAAAGTGTACAAACACTCAAGAAATATTTCAATAAGCTTGTTTGACATTCACCATACACTCTTCAAGAGAGGAGTTATTAATTATGTGTGACTGACCTCTGACCTGGCCAAAAGGGGGAGATCCAGGGATGTTTACACATAAGTATCTGGAGTCTAATTCCCTTACATGAAATATTACATACTTGAAACTATGCTGACTAAGACTAACCCAGGAATTTTTAATCAATATACAAGATAAACCGGAGGTCATCTGGGCTGACCTCTTGGAGAAGGCTTCCCTGGGTGTGAACTCTAAGGGGGGGGGGAGGTCCTGGGTGTTACAACGGGCTGACCATCCCGGCCCGCCCGACAACCTCTGCACCAACACGGGCTGACCTTCCCGGCCCGCTCAACAACCTCTGCACCAACACGGGCTGACCTTCCCGGCCCGCTCAACAACCTCTGCTAAAATACGGGCTGACCTTCCCGCCCCGCCCAACAACATCTGCACCAACACGGGCTTAACTTCCCAGCTCACTAAACAACCTCAGCACCAACACGAGCTGACCTTCCCGGCCCATCACACAACCTCTGAACCAACACGGGCTGACCTTCCCGCCCCATCCAACAACCTCATCACCAAGACGGGCTGACCTTCCCGGCCCGTCCAACAACCTCTGCACTAGCTCGTGCTGACCTTTTCGGCCCGCACAACAACCTCTGAACCAACACGGGCTGACCTTCCCGCCCCATCCAACAACCTCATCACCAAGACGGGCTGACCTTCCCGGCCCGTCCAACAATCTCTGCACTAGGTCGTGCTGACCTTCCCGGCCCGTACAACAACCTCTGCACCAACACAGGTTGACTTCTCCAGCCCTCCCAACAACCTCTGTACCAACACCAGCTGATCTTCACGGCCCATCCAACAACGCCCAACAAACTCTGCACAAACACGGGCTGACCTTCCCGGCCCGCCCGACAATCTCTGCACCAACACCAGCTGATTTCTCGGCCCACCCAAAAACCTCTACACAAACACGGGCTGACCTTCGCAGCCTGCCCAACAACCTGTGCACCAACACGGGCTGACGTTCCCGGCCCGCTCAACAACCTCTGCACCAGCATCACCTGACCTTCCGGGCCCACCCAACAACCTCCGCACTGACACGGTGTGACCTTCCCGGATCACTTAACAACCTCTGCACCAACACGGGCCGACCTTCCCTGCTCATCCAACAACCTCTGCACCAACACGGGCTGACGTTCCCGGCCCGCCCAACAACCTCTGCACCAACACGGGCTGACCTTACTGGCCCGTCCAACAACCTCTGCATCAACACCAGCCGATTTTCTCGGCCCGTTCAACAACCTCTGCACCAACACGTGCTGACCTTCCTGGCAAGCCCAACAACCTCTGCACCAACACGGGCTGACCATCCCAGCCCGTCCACCAACCTCTGCACCAACACGGGCTGACCTTCCCGGCCCATCCACCAACCTCTGCACCAACACGGACTGATTATCCCGGCCCGCCCAACAACCTCTGCACCAACAAGGGCTGACCTTCCCAGCTCACAAAACAACTTCTGCGCCAACACGGGCTGACCATCCCAGTTCGTCCACCAACCTCTGCACCAACACGGGCTGACCTATCTGGCCCGTCCAACAACCTGTGCACCAACACGAGCTGATCTTCCCAGCCCGTCCAACAACCCCTGCACCAACACGGGCAGACCTTCCCGGCCCGTCCAACATCTTATGTACCTACAAGGCTGACCTTACCGGCCCGCTCAACAACGTCTGCACCAGCACGGGCTGACCATCCCGGCCCGCTCAACCTCTGCACCAACAGCAGCTGACCTTCCCTGCCCGCCCAACAATCTCTGCACCAACATGGGCTGACCTTACCGGCCCGCCCAAGAACCTCTGCACCAACACCAGCTGATTTTCCCAGCCTGTCCAACAACCTCTACACCAGCACGTGCTGACCTTCCCGGCTCGCCCAACAACCTCTTCACAAACATGAGCTGACCTTCCCGGCTCACCCAACAACCTCTGCACCTACACGGACTGACCTTCCCGGCCCGGCTAACAATCTCAGCACCAACACGGGCTGACCTTCCTCGCCCGTCCAACAACCTGTGCACCAACACGTGCTGACCTTTCCGGCCCGCCAAACAACCTCTGCACCAAAACGGGTCGACCTTCCCTTCCCGTCCAACAACCTCTACACCAGCACATGCTGACCTTTCCAGCTCGCCCAACAACCTCTGCACCAACACGAGCTGACCTTCTGGGCCCGTCCAACAACCTCTGCACCAACACGTGCTGACCTTCCCGGCCCGCCCAACAACCTCTGCACCAATACGGGCTGACCTTCCCGGCCCGCCACACAACCTTTGCACTAACACGGGCTGACCTTACCGGCCCGCCCAAGAACCTCTGCACCAACACCAGCTGATTTTTCCAGCCCGTCCAACAACCTCTGCCCCAACACGGGCTGACCTTCCCGGCCCGTCCAACAACCTCTGCACTAGGTCGTGCTGACCTTCCCGGCCCGCACAACAACCTCTGCACCAATACGGGCTGACCTTCCCGGCCCTCCCAACAACCTCTGCACCGACACCAGCTGATCTTCCCGGCCCATCCAACAACCTCTACAACAGCAAGTTCTGACCTTCAAGGCCCGCCCATTAACCTCTGCACCAACACGGACTGACTTTCCCGGCCCGCCCAACATTCTCTGCACCATCATGGGCTGACCTTTCCGGCCAGCTCAACAACCTCAGCACCAACACGGGCAGACTTTCCCAGCTCCCCCAAGAACCTTTGCACCAACACGGGCTGACCTTCCCGGCCCGCCCAACAAACTCTGCACAAACACGAACTGATCTTCCCGGCCCACCCAAAAACCTCTGCACAAACACGGGCTGACCTTCGCAGCCTGCCCAACAACCTGTGCACCAACACGGGCTGACGTTCCCGGCCTGCTTAACAACCTCTGCACCAGCATCACCTGAACTTCCGGGCCCACCCAACAACCTCCGTACTGACACGTTGTGACCTTCCCGGATCACTTAACAACCTCTGCACCAACACGGGCCTACCTTCCCTGCTCATCCAAAAACCTCTGCACCAACACGGGCTGACGTTCCCGGCCCGCCCAACAACCTCTGCACCAACACGGGCTGACCTTACTGGCCCGTCCAACAATCTCTGCACCAACACGGGCTGACCTTACTGGCCCGTCCAACAATCTCTGCACCAATACCAGCCGATTTTCCGGGCCCGTTCAACAACCTCTGCACCAACACGTGCTGACCTTCCTGGCAAGCCCAACAACCTCTGCACCAACACGGGCTGACCATCCCAGCCCGTCCACCAACCTCTGCACCAACATGGACTGATCTTCCCGGCCCGCCCAACAACCTCTGCACCAACACGGGCTGACCTTCCCAGCTCACCAAACAACCTCTGCACCAACACGGGCTGACCATCCCAGCCCGTCCACCAACCTCTGCACCAACACGGACTGATCATCCCGGCCCGCCCAACAACCTCTGCACCTACACCAGGTGACCTCCCTGGCTCATCCAACACCCTCTGCACCAACACGGGCTGACCTTCCCAGCTCACCAAACAACCTCTGCACCAACACGGGCTGACCTTCCCGACCCACCCAACAACCTCTGCACCAACACGGGCTGACCTTCTCGACTCGCAAAACAACCTCTGCACCAACACGGGCTGACCTTCCCGACCCACCCAACAACCTCTGCACCAGCACGGGCTGACCTTCCCGGCCCCCTCAACAACCTCTGCACCAACACCTGCAGACCTTCCCTGCCCGCCCAACAATCTCTGCTCCAACACGGGCTGACCTTACCGGCCCGCCCAAGAACCTCTGCACCAACACCAGCTGATTTTCCCAGCCCGTCCAACAACCTCTACACCAGCACGTGCTGACCTTCCCGGCTCGCCCAACAACCTCTGCACAAGCATGGGCTGACCTTCCCGGCTCACCCAACAACCTCTGCACCAACACGGGCTGACGTTCCCAGCTCACCCAACAACCTCTGCACCTACACGGGCTGACCATCCTCGCCCGTCCAACAACCTGTGCACCAACACGAGCTGATCCGCTCGGCCCGTCCGACAACCTCTGCACAAACACGGGCTGACCTTCCCGGCGCGTCCAACAATCTCTGCACTAGGTTGTGCTGACCTTCCCGGCCCGTACAACAACCTCTGCACCAACACGGGCTGACGTTCCCAGCTCACCCAACAACCTCTGCACCTACACGGGCTGACCATCCTCGCCCGTCCACCAACCTGTGCACCAACACGAGCTGATCCGCTCGGCCCACCCAAAAACCTCTACACAAACACGGGCTGACCTTCACAGCCTGCCCAACAACCTTGTGCACTAACACGGGCTGACGTTCCCGGCCCGCTCAACAACCTCTGCACCAGCATCACCTGACCTTCCGGGCCCACCCAACAACCTCCGCACTGACACGGTGTGACCTTCCCGGATCACTTAACAACCTCTGCACCAACACGGGCCGACCTTCCCTACTCATCCAACAACCTCTGCACCAACACGGGCTGACGTTCCCGGCCCGTCCAACAACCTCTGCACCAACACGGGCTGACCTTACTGGCCCGTCCAACAACCTCTGCATCAACACCAGCCGATTTTCCCGGCCCGTTCAACAACCTCTGCACCAACACGTGCTGACCTTCCTGGCAAGCCCAACAACCTCTGCACCAACACAGGCTGACCATCCCAGCCCGTCCACCAACCTCTGCACCAACACGGGCTGACCTTCCCGGCCCGTCCACCAACCTCTGCACCAACACGGACTGATTATCCCGGCCCGCCCAACAACCTCTGCACCAACAAGGGCTGACCTTCCCAGCTCACCAAACAACTTCTGCGCCAACACGGGCTGACCATCCCAGTTCGTCCACCATCCTCTGCACCAACACGGGCTGACCATCCCAGCCCGTTCAACAACCTCTGCACCAACACGTGCTGACCTTCCTGGCAAGCCCAACAACCTCTGCACCTACACCAGCTGACCTCCCTGGCTAACCCAACAACCTCTGCACCAACACGGGCTGACCTATCCGGCCCGTCCAACAACCTGTGCACCAACACGAGCTGATCTTCCCAGCCCGTCCAACAACCCCTGCACCAACAAGGGCAGACCTTCCCGGCCCGTCCAACATCTTATGTACCTACACGGGCTGACCTTACCGGCCCGCTCAACAACGTCTGCACCAGCACGGGCTGACCATCCCGGCCCGCTCAACCTCTGCACCAACACCAGCTGACCTTCCCTGCCCGCCCAACAATCTCTGCACGAACATGGGCTGACCTTACCGGCCCGCCCAAGAACCTCTGCACCAACACCAGCTGATTTTCCCAGCCTGTCCAACAACCTCTACACCAGCACGTGCTGACCTTCCTGGCTCGCCCAACAACCTCTGCACAAACATGGGCTGACCTTCCCGGCTCACCCAACAACCTCTGCACCTACACGGACTGACCCTCCCGGCCCGGCTAACAATCTCAGCACCAACATGGGCTGACCTTCCTCGCCCGTCCAACAACCTGTGCACCAACACGAGCTGATCCGCCCGGCCCGTCCAACAACCTCTGCACAAACACAGGCTGATCTTCCCGGCCCGCCCAACAACCTCTGCACCAAAACGGGCTGACCTTCCCTTCCCGTCCAACAACCTCTACACCAGCACATGCTGACCTTCCCAGCTCGCCCAACAACCTCTGCACCAACACGAGCTGACCTTCCGGGCCCGTCCAACAACCTCTGCACCAACACGTGCTGACCTTCCCGGCCCGCCCAACAACCTCTGCACCAATACGGGCTGACCTTCCCGGCCCGCCACACAACCTTTGCACTAACACGGGCTGACCTTACCGGCCCGCCCTAGAACCTCTGCACCAACACCAGCTGATTTTCCCAGCCCGTCCAACAACCTCTGCCCCAACACGGGCTGACCTTCCCGGCCCGTCCAACAACCTCTGCACTAGGTCGTGCTGACCTTCCCGGCCCGCACAACAACCTCTGCACCAACACAGGCTGACCTTCCCGGCCCGTCCAACAACCTCTGCACCAATACGGGCTGACCTTCCCGGCCCTCCCAACAACCTCTGCACCGACACCAGCTGATCTTCCCGGTCCATCCAACAACCTCTACAACAGCAAGTGCTGACCTTCAAGGCCCGCCCATTAACCTCTGCACCAACACGGGCTGACTTTCCCGGCGCGCCCAACATTCTCTGCACCATCATGGGCTGACCTTTCCGGCCAGCTCAACAACCTCAGCACCAACACGGGCAGACTTTCCCAGCTCCCCCAAGAACCTTTGCACCAACAAGGGCTGACCTTCCCGGCCCGCCCAACAAACTCTGCACAAACACGAACTGATCTTCCCGGGCCACCCAAAAACCTCTGCACAAACACGGGCTGACCTTCGCAGCCTGCCCAACAACCTGTGCACCAACACGGGCTGACGTTCCCGGCCTGCTTAACAACCTCTGCACCAGCATCACCTGACCTTCCGGGCCCACCCAACAACCTCCGTACTGACACGTTGTGACCTTCCCGGATCACTTAACAACCTCTGCACCAACACGGGCCTACCTTCCCTGCTCATCCAACAACCTCTGCACCAACACGGGCTGACGTTCCCGGCCCGCCCAACAACCTCTGCACCAACATGGGCTGACCTTCCCGGCTCACCCAACAACCTCTGCACCAACACGGGCTGACGTTCCCAGCTCACCCAACAACCTCTGCACCTACACGGGCTGACTATTCTCGCCCGTCCAACAACCTGTGCACCAACACGAGCTGATCCGCTCGGCCCGTCCGACAACCTCTGCACAAACACGGGCTGACCTTCCCTTCCCGTCCAACAACCTCTACACCAGCACGTGCTGACCTTCCCAGCTCGCCCAACATCCTCTGCACCAACAAAAGCTGACCTTCCGGGCCCGTCCAACAACCTTTGCACCAACACGTGCTGACCTTCCCGGCCCGCCCAACAACCTCTGCACCAATACGGGCTGACCTTCCCGGCCTGCCAAACAATCTTTGCACCAACACGGGCTGACCTTACCGGCCCGCCCAAGAACCTCTGCACCAACTGATTTTCCCTGCCCGTCCAACAACCTCTGCACCAACACGGGTTGACCTTCCGGGCCCGTCCAACAAGGTCAGCACGGGCTGACCTTGCCGGCCCGCCAAACAACCTCTGAACCAATACGGGCTGACCTTCCCGGCCCGCCCAACAACCTCTGCACCAACATGGGCTGAAGTTCCCAGCCTGTCCAACAACCTCTGCACCAGCAAGTGCTGACCTTCCCGGCTCGCTCGACAACCTCTGCACCAACAAGGACTGACCTTCCCGGGCCTGCTACCAACCTCTGCACCAACAAGGTCTGACCTTCCCGGGCCTGCCAACACGGGCTGACCTTTTCGACCCAGGCAACAACCTCTGCATCAACACCAGCTGACCTTCCCGCCCCACGTAATAACCTCTGCACCAACACAGGCTGACCTTCCCAGCCTGTCCAACAACCTTTGCTCCGACATGGACTGACCTTCACTGCCCGGCCAACAACCTCTGCACCAACACGGACTGAGCTTCCCGACTCGCCCAACAACCTCTGCACCAACTCCAGCTGACCTTCCCGGCCTCCCAACAACCTCTGCATCAACACGCGCTGATCTTCTTTCTCGTCTAATAACCTCTGCACCAACAGGGTCTGACCTTCTTTCTCGCCCAATAACCTCTGCACCAACTCGGGCAGACCTTCCCGGACTGCCCAAATACCTCTGCACCAACAGCAGCTGACCTTCCTGACCCGCCCAACAACCTCTGCAACAACACGGGCTGATCTTCCTAACCCGCCCAACAACCCTTTGCATCAACACCAGCTGGTCTTCCCGGCCCACCCAACAACCTCTGCACCAACACGGGCAGACCTTCCGGGACCGCCCAAATACCTCTGCACCAACAGCAGCTGACCTTCCTGACCCGCCCAACAACCTCTGCAACAACACGGGCTGATCTTCCTAACCCGCCCAACAACCCTTTGCATCAACACCAGCTGGTCTTCCCGGCCCACCCAACAAACTCTGTACCAACACCAGCTAAACTTCCTGGCACGTCAAACAACCTCAGCACCAACACGGGCTGACCTTCCTTCCCGCCCAACAACCTTTACACCAACACAGGCTGACCTTCCCAGCCCTCCCAACAACCTCTGCACCAACACCAGCTGACCTTCCCGGCCCGTCAAACAACTTCTGCACCAAACATGTGCAGACCTCTCCAGCCCGCCCTACAACCTCTGCACCAACACAAGCTGACCTTCCCGGCCCATCCAACATCCTCTGCATCAACACGGGCTGACCTTCCTGGCCCTGCAAACAACCTCTGCACCAACACGGGCTGACCTTCCCGGCCCGTCCATGCACCAACACAGGCTGACCTTTACGGCCCATCTAACAACCTCCGCAACAACACGGGCTGACCACACACACACACACACACGTTCGTTCGTTCGGGTCACGTTGCGCCGCGCTCGTCAATAAGGTTTCATATTTCGGGACATCAGAGGGATACATGGGAAATTCGGTGTTCAGTGATAATACAAAGTGCAACACACCATTTTGAAACTAGAAAACTTATGGATAGTGTCCGATAGTGCATATTAGACAAGATCAGGGGTACGACATCAGTGCCAGGACAAGCACGTGGGCCACTGCACGGTCAGAGTGTACACAACTAGATGTGATAGTGAAGATCATAACAAATAGTGAATAGGATAGTGAAGAAGTGATTCTAAACGTGTGGCATTGAACTATATCGGTGCTAAGAGGAATAAGGAGCAGAATACTGGTGATATATAGTGACAAGTTGGAGGGACCTACGCCTGGCAGCGGTGTGGATGGAGACAGCAGGCCTACACACCACTGTCAACAGTACTTAACACCTGTTTGTGCTGCGGGATGTTTTGAATTGGCGGAAAGGTAAGGCCTCTCACAAAGTCAGTCACTCAATTGGTGTACAGTGTTATTGCCTTTTAATAGTTAGTAAGTTAATAAACTGAAACGAATATCAAGGGAAATGTGTGGCTCATGTGGGAACTAGTTTCCTGACACCCAAGTGTGAAAAACACTCCGCCCTACACCGAGACAACTCCCCCCCCCCCCTTCTCTCACCCCCACCCCCTCCCACCAGACCAACAACAGTAAACAAGGCCTCCCAACCATATGGTCAACATATAACCTCACCACTCTAATCCCCACACACATCCTCGCCATCCCCTCCCTCTCTCCCACCTCCCCCCCCATTCAGTTCACACTCAGACACACCTATCTCTCCCCCTCCCTCCCCCCCCCCCTCCCTTCCTCTCCCCCTCTCTCTCTCTCCCCCTTTTCTCTCCCCCCTCTTTCCTCCTCCCCCCTCTCTCTCTCTCTCTCTCTCTCTCTCTCTCTCTCTCTCTCTCTCTCTCTCTCTCTCTCTCTCTCTCTCTCTCTCTCTCTCTCTCTCTCTCTCAGGCAAGACATGGAAGGGACACGAACTCGGGCTTACATACGCAGGATGTCAATCGCGGCTGGAACAAATTCAAAGGATGGGGGGGGAACAGGAAGACTGGATGAAGGAAGTACTCCAGCAAATATGGAATGACTTCAGTGAAGGACTGAGGGTAATGAGGGAGACAGTAGCCAACCTGCAAGATGAGCTAAAGGCAGCAAAGGAGGAGATAAGAAGCCTAAAGGAGACTCTTCCACAATACCAGACACAAACCGTGCCTCAGGGAGACAGGAATGCTACTGTGGAGGGGACCTCCACACCTCAGCTCTCATTTGCTGAAATACTTAAAACGAGCCCTGTAGCTATGTCTGCAGTTAAGGAAGTTGCCATGGAAGTGGCCTCCTCTCAGGAAGCAGCTAGGTGTACTAGCCGGCTGATAGAGAGAAGTAGAGCAGTAGTAGTAGCAGGCATTAAAGAGCAAACAGGGATCAGACCAAAGGAGCGGAGAGACAAGGACAAACACATGGTTAAAGAGATCCTTAGAGAGGTAGGGATGGAGGGAGCTGAACAAAATGTTGAAAAGGTTTTCAGGCTTGGAAAGTACAACAGGGACAGAGACCGAATGATAAAGGTGGTTTTCATGAGCGAAATCGCGAAAGAAGAACTGTTAGAAAGGAAGTGCTGTCTAGCAAATGTAGAGAAGTTCAAAAGAGTATTCCTGCAGAGGGATATGACACGGGAAGAGAAAATGCAGGCAGCAGACGCGAGGAAGGAGCGCAGGGAGACAGAAAGGAATCGAGGAGCCACACCCCCGATCCCTACAATCCAAGAGGGGAATGGGGAACCCTCCTCAAACAGTGCACTAGCCACAGGGAGTGCGGCACCACCCCCACATTCTACCCAACAGACACCCTACCTGCTCCAACCCCTGTCAGCCCCCCACTAAGCACTCCCCCCACCCACCCCTCTCCTCCCACTCACCCCCCTCCTCCCACTCCCCCCTCCCCCCAGGACCTCCCTTCTCCCCCATCCCCCAAGCCCTCCCTTCTCCCAAATGCCCTCCTGTTTCTCCCACCCACAAGCCCTCCATTCTCCCTCGTCCCCCTAAGCCCCCCACTCTCCCCTACCCCACCTAACTCTTCCCCTCCCCACCACTTCCCAAAACCCTCCCTTCCTCCTCAACCACCTCAGCCTTCCCTTTCCCCCCACGCCCCCCAAGCCCTCCCCACTTTACTGCCCCCCCAAACCCCCCTTTCTCCCCCATCCCCCCAAACCTCCCCCTCTCACCCCCCAACCCTCCCCCTTTCACCCCCCCAACCCTCCCCCTCTCACCCACCCCCCCAACCCTCCCCCCTTCACCCACTCCCTCTCCCCCCCTCCCCCCCCTCACCCGCTCCCCCTACCCTCCACCTCCCCAAGCCCTTCCTCCTCTACCAGATCCTCCCAGCTCCCGCTCACCCCAGACCCCACAGGCTCCCCCCAGAGGAGAAGCAGAAGAGAGTCAGTTTCAGGGCAATGTACTCGAACATAGATGGGATCACAAGCAAGGCAAGTGAACTAAGGGAAAGAGCACAAGAAGTGAACCCAGATGTAATCGGACTCACTGAAACAAAACTCTCTGGAATCATAACGAATGCCGTGTTTTCCCAGGAGTACACAGTAATAAGGAAAGAGAGGGAAGGTAGGGGAGGAGGCGGAGTGGCCCTACTCATGAGAAAGGAATGGAGTTTTAAGGAGATGGATATCCCGGGCTGTGAGGGTTTCAGAGACTACATAGCAGGCACCATGACAATGGGAGGTCCAAGGATAGTAGTAGCAGTAATATATAACCCTCCACCAAATGACAGAAGACCCAGTCAAGAGTACGAAAACAACAACATGGCAGTTAACACTATAATTGAGAGGGCAGCCTCTGCTGCCTGTAGAAATAGATCCCACCTGCTCATCATGGGGGACTTCAATCACGGCAGGATTGATTGGGAGAACAAGGAACCACATGGAGGCGAGGATACGTGGAGAGCCAAACTACTGGAGGTGGTGACTAGAAACTTCTTAACCCAGCATGTCAGAGAACCCACAAGGATGAGAGGAAATGACGAACCAGCGAGACTCGACCTGGTCTTCACCCTGAACGACTCTGACATAAGATAAATCGGTTTTGAGGCCCCACTAGGAATGAGCAACTACAGTGTATTGGTGTTTGAGTACCTGATTGAAGAAGGGCTATTGAACTCGAGGAGGGATACCGAAACCAAAAGGTTAGCTTACCGAAAGGGAAATTATGAGGAGATAAGAAAATTCCTAACAGATATAGCATGGGAAACAGAGCTCAGGGATAAGACGGCCCAAGATATGATGGACTACATCACGCAAAAATGAAAGGCCGCAGCAAACAAGTTTGTCCCAGTCCAAAAGGAAAACAGTGAAATGAAGATGAGAAACCCATGGTTTAATCAGAGATGTAGGCTAGATAAGCAGCAAAGTAAAAGGGCATGGAGAAACTATAGGAATAACAGGACACTGGAGAGCAGAGAAAGATACCAGAATGCCAGGAATGAATGTCAGGATGAGAAGAGAGGCAGAAAAACAATACGAAAATGACATCGCAAGCAAGGCAAAGACTCAGCCTAAACTGCTGCATAGCCACATCAGGAGAAAAACAACAGTAAAGGAACAGGTTATGAAATTAAGGATAGGGGCAGAAGGATTCACTACAAACGACAAGGAAGTGTGTGAGGAACTGAATATGAAATTCCAAGAGGTCTTCACCTTAGAGCAAGGAGAAATCCCAGAGATAAGAGAGGGAATAGCTAACCAGGAACCACTGGAAGAGTTTGAGATTACCAGCGGGGAAGTAAGGAAGTGTTTACTAGAGTTGGATGTGACAAAGGCTATAGACCCAGATGGAATCTCCCCTTGGATACTAAAGGAAGGAGCAGAAGAACTGTGCCTCCCACTCTCCATAGCGTATAACAAATCACTGGCAACAGGGGAACTGCCAGAAATTTGGAAAGCAGCTAACGTAGTCCCGATATACAAGAAAGGGGATAGACAGGAGGCACTGAATTACAGGCCAGTGACCCTAACTTGCATACCATGCAAGATGATGGAGAAGATTGTGCGAAGAAAGCTAGTGGAGCACCTGGAGCGAAAGAACTTTGTAACACAGCATCAACATGGATTCAGGAATGGCAGGTCCCGCCTCACAGGGTTACTTGAATTCTACGACCAGGCAACAAAAATAAGGCAAGAAAGAGAAGGGTGGGCAGACTGCATATTTTTGGATTGTCAGAAAGCCTTTGATACAATGCCACACAAGAGGCTAGTGAAAAAACTGGAGATGCAGGCTGGAGTGAAAGGGAAGGAGTCAGTGTGAGGGGTGAGGTCTCAGATTGGCGAGACGTTACGAGTGGAATACCGCAGGGGTCGGTCCTTGGACCTATACTGTTTCTGATATATGTAAATGATCTCCCAAAGGGTATAGAATCGTTTCTCTCAATGTTTGCCGATGATGCAAAAATTATGAGAAGGATTGAAACTGAGGACGATAGTAAGAGGCTACAAGATGACCTAGACAGACTGAGTGAATGGTCCAACAAATGGCTGTTGAAGTTCAACCCGAGTAAATGCAAAAAAATGAAAATAGGCAGTGGAAATAGGAGGCCAGATACAGGATACAGAATAGGAGATGAAGTACTTAATGAAACGAACAGAGAGAAAGATCTAGGAGTTGATATCACACCAAACCTGTCTCTTGAAGCCCACATAAAAAGAATAACGTCTGCGGCATATGCGAGGCTGGCTAACATCAGAACAGCGTTCAGGAACCTGTGTAAGGAATCATTCAGAATCTTGTAAACCACATATGTAAGACCAATCCTGGAGTATGCGGCCCCAGCATGGAGCCCGTACCTTGTCAAGCATAAGACGAAGCTGGAAAAAGTCTAAAGGTATGCCACTAGACTAGTCCCAGAACTAAGAGGCATGAGTTACGAGGAAGGGCTGCGGGAAATGCATCTTACGACACTGGAAGACAGAAGAGTAAGGGAAGACATGATCACAACCTACAAAATCCTCAGAGGAATCGACCGGGTAAACAAGGATAAACTATTCAACACTGGTGGGACGCGAACAAGGGGACACAGGTGGAAACTGAGTACCCACATGAGCCACAGAGACGTTAGAAGGAACTTTTTCAGTGTCAGAGTAGTTAACGGATGGAATGCATTAGGCAGTGATGTGGTGGAGGCTGACTCCATACACTGTTTCAAATGTAGATGTGATAGAGCCCAGTAGGCTCAGGAATCTGTACACCAGTTGATTGACAGTTGAGAGGCGGGACCAAAGAGCCAAAGCTCAACCCCCGCAAGCACAAATAGGTGAGTACAAATAGGTGAGTACACACACCACACACACAGACACACACACACACACACACACACACACACACACACACACACACACACACACACACACACACACACACACACACACACACACACACACACACACACACACACACACACACATCACACACATCACACACATCACACACATCACACACATCACACACATCACACACATCACACACACACACATCACACATCACACACACACACACACACACACACACACACACACACACACACACACACATCACACACATCACACACATCACACACACACACACACACACATCACACATCACACATCACACACATCACACACATATTTGAAAGAACTTTTTTAGTGTCAGAGTGGTTGACAAATGGAATGCATTAGGAAGTGATGTGGTGGAGGCTGACTCCATACACAGTTTCAAGTGTAGATATGATAGAGCCCGATAGGCTCATGAATCTGTACACCTGTTGATTGACGGTTGAGAGGCAGGACCAAAGAGCTAGAGCTCAACCCCCGCAAACACAACTAGGTGAGTACACATCCTCCCAGGTCTCCTCCCAGGTCGCATCCTCCCCAACTCAGCCCTCCTATACCTCCCCCCTGCCTCAGCCCCCCAAAACTCACCTGCTTCATCCCCCCAAAGCCCCCCTGTCCCTTCCACATTTGCACCTCCCCAACGATTCCCCTGCCCCTGCTACATCACACCTGTCAACGATCCCAGTGGGTCAAGCCATGCCCTCCCCAAACCCACCTTCCCATCCCCCCTCCCCTACAACCCCTTCCTACACCCCTGCCTCTTCTACCTCATTGCCTTCAATTCCATCTGCTCCATCCCAGCTTCCACTGCACTCCTCTTACACTCACCCCCAAACCCCACCCAACCGTCACCCCTCCTATGCACCTCAAGCCCACATTTAACATTCTCACCTTGTGACCCCCTAACACCTTCCCCCATCTCTCTCTCTTCCCCTCTTCTACCCCAAAACCCCCACCTACGCCCAATTCCCCCCTAACTAATACACCCTCTCTTCTACTCCCAGCACCTATGCTCCATTCTCCTCTCAGCCCTCTGCCCTCAATATCCCTCTCCCCCCCCCCCCCCAACCTCTCAACCTCTATCTGACTCTCAGTCTCACTCTATTTCTAAACCCCCCTATGCTTTTCAGACCCCTTACTTTCAGACCCATTATGCCCTTTCTACCCCCCTAGATGCCCAGACCCCATTCGCCTACCAGGCACTCCCAGGCACCCCCCTAGCACCTCCCCATTCACCCCCACAGCCCCCACTCGCCCCCCAGACACCCCCCAGTTTCCCCCAGACCCCTGGTAAAAGATGGAAATCTGACACCCGAGTTTCCAAGAAGAGTCTCAAGGTTTGGTACACCAATGCTGATGGGTTAGCCAATAAAGCAGAAGAGATAAAAGAAAGAGTTAGTGAGGCAGACCCAGACATAGTGGCAATAGTGGAAACTAAAATAAATGGCATGATCTCGGATGCAATCTTTCCAGAGGGGTACCAGGTGATAAGAAAAGAAAGGACACAGAGACAGGGAGGGAGAGTGGCACTCCTAATAAAGCGGAAATGGAAGTTTGATGAGCTGGAAAATCCGGGTACCAATGAAAGCACGAGCTTCATACATGGAACTCTGACAGTGGATGGGAAGAAGATTGTAATCTTGATACTCTACAATCCCTCACCAAACAGTAGAAGGCCCAGGCAGGAGTACGAGGACAGCAACAAGACATGTATAGATGAACTGCAGAGGGCAGCAACTATAGCGCATAGAATGAGAGCGAAGCTGCTGGTCATGGGGGACCTAAATCATGGAGAGATAGATTGGGAAACGAGGAATCGTCATGGCGTGGAGGAGACCTGGGGAGCGAAGCTGGTAGTTGTTATTGACAGGAATTTCCTAACACAGCATGTGAAGGAAGATACTAGGGAAAGAGGAGGGGATACGCCCAGCCTATTAGATCTCATTTTCACCCAGAATGTAGAAGACATCGAGCAGTTGGAACATGAAATACCACTAGGAGCCAGTGACTATTGTGTCCTAGTCTTTGACTACATGATGGAGCTTAAAATTGTGTCCAAAGGACAAGAGGTCTGGGAAAGAAGACTTGATTACAGAAAAGGGGACTACAGAAGGATAATGGACTACCTGGGAGAAGTGCAGTGGGAGGAAGAACTTAGAGGAAAAACAGTGCAAGGTATGATGAACCAAGTCATATTGAAATGCAAGGAGGCTGAAGAGAGATTTATTCCAACAATAAAGGAGAAGGGAATATAATAACCCATGGTTTAATAGACAGTGTCAGGAAGCAAAGGTGAGAAGCAGGAGGGAGTGGAGGAAGTACAGAAGACAAAGGACAGAGGACAAAAGGATTAGATGTAACAGAGCTAGGAATGATTACATTAACATAAGACGAGTGTCGGAAAGAAATTATGAGAATGATATTGCAGTCAAAGCGAAAAAGCAACCTAAACTACTACATTGCCATATAAGAAGGAAGATGTCGGTAAATGACCAAGTGGCAAGACTGAGGGAAAACAGAAGGGGCATATACAGAAAGCGACAAGAAAATCTGCGAGGTACTGAATGCAAAATTCCATGGAGTCTTCACAACCGAGCCTGAGCAGCTCCCATTGTTAGAAGCGATTACCCTAGATGAAAGACTATCAGATATAGAGGTGACAGCAGAGGAGGTAATGAAACAGTTGACAACACTGGATGCAAATAAAGCTGTTGGACCAGACAAAGTATCACCGTGGATACTTAAAGAGGCAGCGCAGGCTCTCAGCGTGCCTCTGGCAATGATCTTTAATGAGTCACTTATGTCGGGAGAATTGCCCAGTTGCTGGAAGGAGGGAAATGTCGTACCGATTTTCAAGAAAGGTGATAGGGAGGAGGCACTTAACTACAGACCCATATCACTGACAAGCATCCCCTGCAAAATACTTGAAAGAATAATTAGGCTAAGACTTGTTGAGCACCTGGAGAGCATTGGGTTTGTAAACAAGCTCCAACATGGGTTCTGGACAGGGAAATCATGCCTAACAAACCTTTTAGAATTCTATGATAAAGTAACAAGGATAAGGCAGGACAGAGAAGGCTGGGCAGACTGCATATTTCTTGACTGCCAAAAGGCCTTTGATACAATACCGCACATGAGACTGCTATACAAACTTGAGAGGCAGGCAGGAGTAAGCAGAAAGGCCCTAGCATGGGTAAGGAACTACCTAACAGGAAGGAGCCAGAGGGTAATGGTAAGGGGCGAGAAGTCGGACTGGTGAACAGTAACAAGTGGAGTACCTCAAGGATCGGTGCTGGGACCAATCACCTTTCTAATTTACGTAAATGATATGTTTACAGGAGTGGAATCATACATGTCAATGTTTGCAGATGACGCAAAATTAATGAGAAGAGTTGAGACAGACGAGGATTGTAGGATCCTCCAAGAGGACTTAAACAGGTTGCAGAGATGGTCAGGGAAATGGCTACTGGAGTTTAACACCAGTAAATGTAAAGTTATGGAAATGGGATCAGGTGATAGGAGACCAAAGGGACAGTACACAATGAAGGGGAACAGCCTACCTGTAACGATTCGAGAAAGAGACCTGGGAGTGGATGTGACACCTTATCTAACTCCTGAGGCACATATAAATAGGATAACGACAGCAGCGCACTCTACACTGGCGAAAATTAGAACTTCATTCAGAAACCTAAATGAGGAGGTTTTTAGGGCGCTTTACACTGCCTACGTGAGACCCGTCTTATAGTATGCCGCGCCATCATGGAGCCCCCACCTGAAGAAACACATAAAGAAACTGGAGAAGGTCCAGAGGTTTGCGACGAGGCTTGTCCCAGAGTTACGAGGGATGGGATATGAAGAACGTCTGCAGGAACTGAACCTTACGACACTAGAGAAAGAAGGGAGAGAGGAGATATGATAGGGACATATAAAATACTCAGAGGAATTGACAAAGTGGAAATAGATGAAATGTTCACACGTAATAATAACAGAACGAGGGGATATGGGTGGAAACTGGAAACTCAGATGAGTCACAGAGATGTTAGGAAGTTTTCTTTTAGCGTGAGAGTAGTGGAAAAATGGAATGCACTTGAGGAACAGGTTGTGGAAGCAAATACTATTCATACTTTTAAAACTAGGTATGATAGGGAAATGGGACAGGAGTCATTGCCGTAAACAACCGATAGCTGGAAAGGCGGGATCCAAGAGTCAATGCTCGATCCTGCAAGCACAAATAGGTGAGTACACACACACACACACACACACACACACACACACACACACACACACACACACACACACACACACACACACACACACACACACACACACACACACACACACACACACACACACACACACACACACACACACACACACACACACACACACACCCTACACACACTCACACACACACACACACCCTACACACACTCACACACACATACACACACACACACATACACACACACACACACACACACACACACACACACACACACACACACACACACACACACACACACACACACACACACACACACACACACACACACACACACACACACACACACACACACACACACACACACACACACACACACACACACACACACACACACACACACACACACACACACACACACACACACACACACACACACACACACACACACTCACACACAGAGGGACAGGACGAAGGAGGAGAGAGCCAGGGCAGCAGAGGCAAGGAGGAAGCGCAGGGAGGGAGAAGCTAACCAGGAAATCACAGCCCCCAACACAACAGTCCTAGAGACAAGAGGCGAACCCAAAACCAGCATCCCAGCAACACCAGAGGGGAGAGCAACCCCACCACCCCCCTCTGCATAGAAACCCTCCCTTCCCCTCACCCTACCTGCCCCCACCCAACCCTCCCTCCCCCCCCACCCCATTCTTACCCTGTCATCCCTTCCCCATTCCCATCATGTCCCCCCTCCCACCTTTCCCCCCCTGTCCCCCCTCCCCCTTCATCCCATACCCTTTCTATCCCTCCTCCCCCCTCACAGCGTATCCTCCATGTCCCCCCTATCTCCTTAACCCACACCCTACCTGTCCCCCCTTCCATGAAACCCCCACCCCTCACCCCAAACTCCCCTGAAACCCTGCAAACCACCTCATAGATCATCTCACCCACTGAAAAGCTTCCCACACCAGCAGAATGCTCGCCAAGAAAGGGACAAGAAAATGAACAGAAGAAAGTGAGCTTCAAGGCAATGTACACTAACATAGATGGAATTACAAATTAAACAAGTGAACTCGGAGAATGGGCACTAGAAGAAAACCCAGACATAATAACACTCACAGAAACAAAGCTAACAAACACCATAACAAACACAGTGTTTCCACAGGGCTACTATGTAGTGAGGAAAGAGAGAGAAGGGAGAGGAGGAGGTGGTGTAGCTTTGCTACTAAGAGAAGGTTTGAGTTTCGAAGAGATGGTAATTCAGAACTGTGATGGTTTCAGTGACTACATATCAGGCACCATAGCAACTGGAGGACAGAAAATTATAGTAGTAGTCATATATAATCCCCCTCCGAATGTCAGAAGACCCAGACAGCAATATGATAGAAACAACTTGGCCACCATCAATATAATAGAGAGAGCAGCTTCTGTGGCTAGCAGGAACGGATCCAGGCTACTAATCATGGGAGACTTCAACCATGGAAAGATAGATTGGGGGAACAGAGACCCACATGGAGGCCCAGACACATGGGGAGCTAAGCTGCTGGATGTGGCAACAAGAAACTTTCTAAGTCAACACGTCAAGGGACCGACAAGAACGAGGGGAGTGGATGAACCAGCCTTGCTTGATCTGATATTTACTTTAAATGAGTCGGATATAAGGGAAGTTAAGTTGGAAGCCCCCTTGGGAATGAGTGATCATAGTGTATTGAGCTTTGAGTACCTGGTTGAGCTAGGAATTATCACCCCCAAGAAAGAACTGGGAAACAAAGGGCTGGCCTACTGAAAGAGAAACTATGAGGAGATGAATAAATTCCTATGGGATATATATTGGGACACAGAACTCGGAACCAAGTTCGTACAAAACATGTTGGACTATGTCACCCAAAAATGTTAGGAGGCTGTAAGCAGGTTTGTCCCAGCCCAACAGGAAAAAACAGAGAAGCAAAGGAAGAATCCGTGGTTTAATAGGGAATGTATGAAAGCAAAGGAGCTGAACAAAAGGGCATGGAGGAACTTCCGTAATAACAGAACACCAGAAAGTAGAGAGAGATACCAGAGAACCAGGAACGAGTATGTTAGTGTGAGAAGAGCAGCTGAGAAAAGGTATAAAAATGATATAGCTAATAAAGCCAAGACCGAACCAAAGCTACTACACAGTCACATCAGGAGGAAGACAACAGTGAAGGAACAGGTGATGAAACTTAGGGTGGGCGAGGACAGGTACACAGAGAATGACAAAGAGGTGTGTGAAGAACTCAACAAAAGGTTCCAGGAGGTCTTTACAATAGAACAGGGAGAAGTCACGGCGCTAGGAGAGGTGGCAGCAAACCAGGTGACCTTGGAAAGGTTCGAAATTACAAGAGATGAGGTCAAGAAGCACCTATTGGAGCTGGATGTGAGAAAAGCTGTTGGGCCGGATGGAATCTCACCATGGGTATTGAAAGAGTGTGCAGGAGCACTTTGCTTGCCACTCTCCATAGTGTATAGTAGGTCACTGGAAACGGGAGACCTACCAGAAGTATGGGAGACTGCTAATGTAGTACCAATAATTAAAAAGGGTGACAGACAAGAGGCACTGAACTACAGGCCAGTGTCCTTAACTTGTATACCATGCAAGGTGATGGAGAAGATTGTGAGAAAAAACCTAGTAACACATCTGGAGAGAAGAGACTTCGTGACAACCCATCTTCATGGGTTCAGGGAGGGTAAATCTTGCCTTACAGGCTTGATAGAATTCTATGATCAGGTGACAAAGATTAAGCAAGAAAGAGAAGGATGGGCGGACTGCATTTTTTTGGACTGTCGGAAAGCCTTTGACACAGTACCCCATAAAAGGTTGATGCATAAGCTGGAGAAACAGGCAGGAGTAACTGGTAGGGCGCTCCAGTGGATAAGGGAGTACCTAAGCAATAGGAAGCAGAGAGTTATAGTGAGGGGTGAGACCTCAGAATGGCGTGAAGTCACCAGTGGAGTCCCACAGGGCTCTGTGCTTGGACCTATCCTGTTTCTGATATACGTAAATTATCTCCCAGAGGGTATAGACTCATTCCTCTCAATGTTTGCTGACGACGCCAAAATTATGAGAAGGATTAAGACAGAGGAGGACAGCTTGAGGCTTCAAGAAGTCCTGGACAAGCTGCAGGAATGGTCGAACAAATGGATGTTAGAGTTTAACCCAAGCAAATGTAATGAAGATAGGGGTAGGAATCAGGAGACCAGATACAAGGTATCACTTGGGAGATGAAATACTTCAAGAGTCAGAGAGAGAGAAAGACCTGGGGGTTGATATCACGCCAGACTTGTCCCCTGAAGCTCATATCAAGAGGATAACATCAGCAGCATATGCCAGGTTGGCTAACATAAGAACGGCCTTTAGAAACTTGTGTAAGGAATCTTTCAGAACATTATATACCACATATGTCAGACCAATCCTGGAGTATGCGGCTCCAGCATGGAGTCCATATCTAGTCAAGCATAAGACTAAACTGGAAAAGGTTCAAAGGTTTGCCACTAGACTAGTACCCGAGCTGAGAGGTATGAGCTACGAGGAGAGACTACGGGAATTGAACCTCACTTCGTTGGAAGACAGAAGAGCTAGGGGGGACATGATCACCACATTCAAGATTCTCAAGGGAATCGACAGGGTTGATAAAGACAGGCTATTTAACACAAGGGGCACACGCACTACGGGACACAGGTGGAAACTGAGTGCCCAAATGAGCCACAGAGATATTAGAAAGAACTTTTTTAGTGTCAGAGTGGTTGACAAATGGAATGCATTAGGAAGTGATGTGGTGGAGGCTGACTCCATACACAGTTTCAAGTGTAGATATGATAGAGCCCAAAAGGCTCAGGAACCTGTACACCTGTTGATTGACGGTTGAGAGGCGGGACCAAAGAGCCAGAGCTCATCCCCCGCAAGCACAACTAGGTGAGTAACTAGGTGAGTACACACACACACACACACACACACACACACACACACACACACACACACACAAACGCACATACACACATATACAGGGTCGAGTCGAGTCAGCCGTCGAGGGAGGCTCGCGGGGTCGCACTCTACGAAAAACGCCAATATTTTTTGGTTAATTAAGGCTATAGTGACAAATCACAGATCTAGGAGTATCACAAAGTGTAAAACCTCCGCGAAATAGGAAAGAAAAATACCGTGCTATCACTAGAACTTTGTGTTAAACAGTGAATTTACCAGACAGGCCACGTGGAAGGGCCACGAGGCTTTGTTTACATTTGGGCTCCAGTGATCAGTGGTACAGCAAATTAGTGAACAGTAACACAACAGTCACAACGATACAGTGACTGACTCCAGAGCTTTGTGTTAGATAGAGAAGAACCGCCATCATCAATCTACTGGGACATAGTGAATCACCACGTGGGAGGCGGTGACCGTACACCATCATCCATACATCGTCCTTATTCATCTAGTTGTGTGAGCGGGAGGCTAACTGGTAGGTGCCCCTCTCTGGTCAATTATTCAGGTGTATAGAGTGAGGTAAAATATTATCAAATTCTTGTTCAGGATATCATATATATTTAAAATCTCAAAGTGGCTCATTTTGGGTAGAGGCTGACACTTACGGGACCCTCGTGACACAAACAAGCATGCTCGCACGCACGTGCATGTACGTATGCATGCACACACACACGCACACGCAAAAACATACACACACACATGCACACACACACACACACAAACGTTCAGTCAGGGGAGAAAGGATTAAAACCTTTTGTGGAAAGGGGGATAAGACCTCACTCATACTCCACCCCCTCTCTTACCCCCCAAATCACAAACCCAATACACTCCCCCACCCACTCCCACTCCCCCACGACTGACCGCAAATACACGCACACACACACACCTGACCAGAAGTGACAATCTACTCCCCCTCCCACCCTTCCATACGCATCCCCCATATACACACTCTCTCCCTCTCGCACTCACCCCTCACCCCTCTCTCCTCCTCTCTAGCCCTCTCTCCCTCTCGCTCTCTTTCTTTCTCCCACTCTCTCTCTCTCTCTCTCTCTCTCTCTCTCTCTCTCTCTCTCTCTCTCTCTCTCTCTCTCTCTCTCTCTCTCTCTCTCTCTCTCTCTCTCTCTCTCTCTCTCTCTCTCTCTCTCTCTCTCTCTCTCTCTCTCTCTCACCCCGCTTGCCCTCCTCCTCTCTCCACCCACCCCGGTCGCCGGTCGGCTGAGCGGACAGCACACTGGACTTGTGATCCTGTGGTCCTGGGTACGATCCCAGGTGCCGGCGAGAAACAATGGGCAAGGTTTCTTTCATCCTATGCCCCTGTTACCTAGTAGTAAAAGAGGTACCTGGGTGTTAGTCAGCTGTCACGGGCTGCTTCCTGGGGGTGTAGGCCTGGTCGAGGACCGAGCCGTGGGGGGGACACTAAAGCCCCGAAATCATCTCAAGATAACCCCCTCTCTTGCCCTCCTCCTGACAAATCCTATCACAGCATAACAGGAATAGGGGCAAGCATGATGGCCAGAGGAAACAGGGGAACAGGAAAAAAGTCCAGGTGATGAAATAAAGGAAATGTTCACCCAGTTTGTAGAGAATATCAAGAGTGAGATGCAGGAAATGAAGAATGAAACAAGCAACCTGAAAAGAGAGCTGACAGCAGCAAAAGAGGAGATTAGAGCCTTCAGAAAGAACAGTGTTGATGCTGAGACTCAGATAATCATCCAGAGGGAAGGTGGAAATAGTATACTGGAAGAGAAGGCCAATATAAAAGCAACATTTGCAGAAATGCTAAAAAAATAACTCTGAAATAATGTCCAAAATGATGGAGGTGGCCATGAAAGCAGCCACCTCACAGGAAGCAGTGTGCTCCACTACCCAGCTGCTGGAAAGAAAAAGATCAGTGGTAGCTGTGGGTATTAAAGAGCAGGAAGGCTCCATCAGGACAGAGTGGAATGATAAGGACAATGCAGCAGTGAATGAAATACTGAAGACACTAGAGATGGAAGGGGCTGAGCATAGAATTGAGAAAGTTTTCAGGCTAGGATGGTACAACAAAGACCGAGATCGGGTGTTAAAGATAGTGTTTGCAAACGAGAACACAAAGGAGTTGATTCTAACTAGGAAAAGCCGCCAGCAACATGTGGGAGATTTCAAAAAAGTATTCCTCCAGAGGGACATGATGAGGGAGGAGAGAGTAATGGCGGCAGAAGCAAGGAAGAGGCGCAGGGCGAGAGGGGAAAACCAGGAACTCACAGCTCCCAACACATCATCTCCAGAGGTAAGGGGGGGAACTCACAACCGGCTACCCAGTAACACCAGAGGGGAGGGCAACCACACCACCCTCCTCTGCATAGGAAACCCCCCTATTCCAAGCCCTCCCTGCCCCCACTCAAATGCACAGCCAAATCTCCCTACCGTCACCCCATTCCCACCCAGCTACCCCTCCCCACCTCCCACCATGTCCCCACTCCCCCCTTTTCCTCCCAGTACTCCCTCCTCCTTCATCCCATACCCTCCCCCTTCACTTGACCCCTGCCCCTCACCCCTGTACCCTCTGAGACCCTGTTATCCACCTCACAATTCCTCACACCCATGGAACAGCTTCCCCCACCAGCAGAACACTCACCAAGGAGGCGATTTGAGAAGGGACCGAAGAAAGTGAGCCTCAGGGCAATATACACTAACATAGATGGAATTACAAACAAAGCAAATGAGCTTGGAGAATGGTTACTAGAGGAAAACCCAGACATAATAGCACTCCCGGAAACAAAGCTAACGAAAACCATAACAAATGCAGTGTTCCCACAGGAATATTATGTTATGAGGAAAGAGAGAGAAGGAAGAGGCGGTGGTGGTGTAGCTCTGCTGGTAAGAAAGGGCTGGGACTTTGAGGAGATGGTTATTCAGGGCTGTGAGGATTTCAGTAACTACATAGCAGGTACCATAACAACTGGAGGACAAAACATTATAGTCGTAGTCATAATAATCCACCACCAAATGACAGAAGACCCAGACAGGAACATGATAGAAACAACATGGCCACCATTAACATAATAGAGAGAGCAGCTTCTGTTGCCAACAGGAATGGATCTGGACTACTAATAATGAAAGACTTCAACCACGGGAAAATAGACTGGGAGAACAGGGATCCACATGGAGCACCAGAAACATAGTGACCTAAGCTGCTGGACGTGGCAACAAGACACTTTCTAAGCCAGCACATCAAGGAACCAACAAGAATGAGAGGAGAAGATGAACCAGCCATGCTCGATCTGATATTTACCCTAAATGGATATAATGGAAGTTAAGATGGAAGCACCCTTGGGAATGAGTGACCACAGTATATTAAACTTTGAGTACCTGGTAGAGCTAGGAATTATCTCCCCCAAAAAAGAACTAGGAAACAAAAGGTTGGCTTACTGAAAGGGGAAATATGAGGAGATGAGACGTTTCCTAAGGGAGTCACTGGAGACGGGAGACCTACCGGAAATATGGAAGATGGCGAACGTAGTCCCAATATACAAAAAGGGCGACAGGCAAGAAGCACTGAACTACAGGCCAGTGTCCTTGACTTGTATACCATGCAAGGTGATGGAGAAGATCGTTAGACAAAACCTAGTAACACATCTGGAGAGAAAGGACTTCATGACAAATTGACAACATGGATTCAGGGAGGGTAAATCTTGCCTGACTGGCTTAATAGAATTCTACGACCAGTTGACAAAGATTAAGCAAGAAAGAGAAGGCTGGACGGACTGCATTTTCTTGGATTGTCGGAAAGCCTTTGACACAGTACCGCATAAGAGGCTGGTACATAAGCTGGAGAGACAGGCAGGTGTAGCTGGTAAGGTGCTCCAGTGGATAAGAGAGTACCTAAGCAATAGGAAGCAGAGGTACGGCGAGGGGTGAGACCTCGGATTGGCGTGGAGTCCCACAGTGCTCTGTACTCCGTCCTATCTTGTTTCTGATATATGTAAATGATCTCTCGGAGGGTATAGATTCATTTCTCTCAATGTTTGCTGACGATGCCAAAATTATGAGAAGGATTAAGACAGAGGAGGACTGCTTAAGGCTTCAAGAAGACCTAGACAAGCTGAAGGAATGGTCGAACAAATGGGTGCTAGAGTTTAACCCAAGCAAATGTAATGTAATGAAGATAGGCGTAGGGCGCAGGAGGCCAGATACTAGGTATCATCTGGGAGATGAAATTCTTCATGAGTCAGAGAGAGAAAAAGACTTGGGGGTTGACATCACGCCAGACCTGTCCCCTTCAGGCCATATTAAGAGGATAACATCAGCGGCATATGCCAGGCTGGCCAACATAAGAACGGCATTAAGAAACTTGTGAAAGGAATCGTTCAGAACTTTGTATACCACATATGTCAGGCCAATCCTGGAGTATGCAGCCCCAGCATGGAGTCCATATCTAGTCAAGCATAAGACCAAACTGGAAAAGGTTCAAAGGTTTGCCATCAGACTAGTACCCGAGCTGAGAGGTATGAGCTACGAGGAGAGGCTACGGGAATTAAACCTCACTTCGCTGGAAGACAGAAGAGTTAGGGGGGGGACATGATCACCACACTCAAGATTCTCAAGGGAATCGACAGGGTAGATAAGGACAGGGTGTTTAACACAAGGGGCACACGCACTAGGGGACACAGGTGGAAACTGAGTGCCCAAATGAGCCACAGAGATATTAGAAAGAACTTTTTTAGTGTCAGAGTGGTTGACAAATGGAATGCATTAGGAAGTGATGTGGTGGAGGATAACTCCATGCACAGGTTCAAGTGTAGATATGATAGAGCCCAATAGGCTCAGGAACCTGTACGTCTGTTGATTGACGGTTGAGAGGTGGGACCAAAGAGCCAGAGCTCAACCCCCGCAAGCACAATTAGGTGAGTACACACTGTAGACGATTGAGAGGCGGGACCAAAGAGCCAGAGCTCAACCCCTGCAAGCACAATTAGGTGAGTACAATTAGGTGAGTACACACAGCTGCGAGGGATGAGGTACGAAGAGAGACTGAAAGAACTAAACCTGACGGTGTTAGAAAGGAGGAGGGACAGAGGGGGGGGGGGGGGGGGACATGATACTGACGTATAAAATACTTAAAGTGACAAGGTGGAAATAGGAAATGTTTACAATGAATATCAACAGGGAGCATGTATGGAAGCTTGAGATTCAGATGTGTCCTAAAGATGTTAGAAAGTTTTTCTGTAGCGTAAGGGAAGTGAGTAAATGGAATGACCTAAAGGAGCAGGTTGTAGAGGCTAACTCCATTCATAACCTTAAAAGCAGGTATGATAGTTAGATAGGTCAGGGGTCATTGCATTAGATTACCAAAGGCTATAAAAGTGGGATCCAAGAGCTAGAGCTCGATCGTGCAGGCACAAATAGGTGAGTACACACACTCACACTATAACGATTGCCTGAACTAAATCTCCCGACACGGGAAGACAGAAGAGTTAGTGGAGATATGATCACCACCTATAAATTTCTCAGAAGAATTGAGAAATTGACAGCGTAGATAAACTATTTAACACGGGTGGAACACGAACAAAGTAGTTAATAGATGGAATGCACTAGGAAGTGATGTGGTGGAGGCAGACTCCATATACAGTTTTCATTGTAGATATGATTGTCTATACTAATCTACATATATAATCTAAATAATCTACAGCCTAGTACAATAATTCTCGTGTGGAGCTTCCTGAGAGGACTTCCCTACGTGGGCGGCCTAATGATGCTTCCCTGACCAGTTGTAACATGCGATCTCCTAAATTTGTTACGTTACATTGCATTACATTAATTTAGGTAACGTCATACCATTTAAAAACCTTATTATAAATCAGTGAATAAACGCCAATTATATTACGTCATATAAATATTCGCGCCCTGCATCTTGCCAACCTTCCTACCAGCCAATCTGCTTCCCTGCCAACCTGCCTCTTATCCTTCCCGCATGCCTGCCATCCTGTCAACATGCATGCCATTCTGCGAACCTACCTGATTGCCATTCTGCTTGCCCTCCGGGTTGCTGGCCGTTCTGTCAGCCTGTCAACCTTCTTGATGACCTGCCTTCCAGATCGCTGGTCTCTCTCTCTGCCTGTCTTCCATCTTGCCCTCCTACCGGCACGACATCCTGTCAGACTGCCAGTCTTACTTGCTGTTTACTAACTTGATGAGTGGGGGGCGTATGCTGGTGTGGTTGGAGTTGTACCATTTATTTAGAGACTTGCTAAAGCAGGTGATCACTTATTTGTTTATCCATAGTATACTGGGGCCTGCACACTTCTCTGCAGTTCTTTGTGCACTGCATGGCAGTTTGTGCAGTGGGTGAGAGGTCTACATGTGCATATATTAATCACACTTGTCTTGTATCGGCAGCGACACTCACTGAGGCGTTGGTGTGGTGTAGACTCCAGGGTTGAAGGTGGCGTCTCCGGTTTTGACGTGTATGTCGAGGAAAGGGAGTGAACCGTCCATAACAAGTTCATGTGTGAACAGGAGTAGAGAGGACTCGGTTACCGATCGCTTAATCATCTCCAGCTCTTGAAGGTCCGGACACAGATGATAATGTCGCCTGTCTATCTGTTATAGATCTGGTGCTTGCTCATAGTCCTGAATATCTTCTCTTCCAGAGAGCCCGAATAGAAATACGCGAACAGGACACCCAATACAGAGCTAATTGCTACTCCGTCGATTTGTATGTACATGCCTCCCCCGGGGGTGTGTGTACATGCCTCCCCAGGGGTGTGTACATGCCTTCCCAGAGGGTGTACATGCCTCCCCAGGGGTGTGTACATGCCTTCCCAGAGGGTGTACATCCCTCCCCGGGGGTGTGTGTACATGCCTTCCCAGGGGTGTGCACATGCCTTCCCAAAGGGTGTACATGCCTCCACAAGAGTGTGTGTACAAGCCTTCCCAGGGTGTGTGTACATACCTCCCCCAGGGGTGTATGTACATGCCTTCCCAGGGGGTGTGTACATACCTCCCCAGGGGTGTGTGTACATGCCTTCCCAGGGGTGTGTGTACATGCCTCCCCAGGGGCCTGCACATGCCTCCTCAGGTGTGTGTGTACATGCCTTCCCAGGGGTGTGTGTACATGCCTTCCCAGGGTGTGTGTACATACCTCCCCAGGGGTGTATGTACATGCCTTCCTAGGGGGTGTGTACATGCCTTCCCAGGAGGGGTGTGTGTACATGCCTCCCCAAGGGTGTGTGTACATGCCTCCCCAGGGGTGTGTGTACATGCCTTCCCAGGGGGGTGTACATGCCTCCCCCAAGGGTATGTGTACATGCCTCCCCAAGGGGCGTGTACATGAATCCCCAAGGGTATGTGTACATGCCTCCCCAGGGGGTGTGTACATATCTCCCCAAGGGGTGTGTATATGCCTTCCCAGGGGTGTGTGCACAAGTCTTCCCAGGGGGATGGACATGCCTTCCCATGGGGTGTGTGTACAAGCCTTCCCAGGGGGCGTGTACATGCCTTCCCACGGGTGTGTGTGTACATGCCTCCCCAGAGGTGTGTACAAGCCTCCCCAGGGATGTGTGTATGCCTTTTAAGAGGGTGTGTACATGCCTCCCCAGGGGGTGTGTGCATGCCTCCCCAGGGGTAGGTGTACATGCCTCCCATGGGGTGTGAGTACATACCTCCCCAGGGGTGTCTGTACATGCCTCCCCAGGGGTGTATGTACATGCCTTCCCAGCGGGTGTGAACATGCCTCCCCAGAGGGGGTGTACATGCCTCCCCAAGGGTGTGTGTACATACCTCCCAAGGGGTGTGTGTACATGCCTTCCCAGGAGGCGTGTACTTGCCTCCCCAGGGGTGTGTGTACATGCCTCCCCAGAGGGTGTGTACATGCCTCCCCAGAGGTGTGTGTATATCCCTTCTCAGGGGTGTGTGTACATGACTCCCCAGGGGTGTGTGTACATGCCTCCCGAGGGAAGTGTGTACACACCTCCCTAAGGGTGTGTGTGTACATGCCTCCCCAAGGGTGTGTGCACATGCCTCCCCAGAGGTGTGTGTACATAACTCTCTAAGGGGTGTGTGTACATACCTCCCCAGGGGTGTGTGTACATGCCTCCCTAGGAGTGTGTGTACATGCCTTCCCAGGGGTGTGTGTGTACATGCGTCCCCAGGATTGTGTGTACATACCTCCCCAGGGGTGTGTGTAGATGCCTCCCCTGGGTGTGTGTGTACATACCTCCCCAGGTTGTTTGTGTACATACCTCCCTAGGGTGTGTGTGTGTACATGCCTCCCCAGAGGTGTGTGTACATGCCTTCCCAGAGGGTGTGTACATGCCTCGCCAGGGGTGTGTGTACATGCCTCCACAGGGGTATGTGTATATGCCTCCCCAGTGGGTGTGTACATGCCTTCCCAGGGGGTGTGTACATGCCTCCCCATGGGTGTGTGTACATGCCTCCCACGGAGATGTGTGTGTACATACCGCCCCAGGAGTGTGTGTGTACATACCTCTACAGGGGTGTGTGTACATAACTCCCAAGGGTTGTGTGTACATGCCTTCCCAGGGGTGTGTGTACATGCCTTCCCAGGGGCTGTGTACATGCCTCCCCAGGGGTGTGTGTACATACCTCCCTAGGGGTGTGAATACATACCTCCCTAGGGGTGTGTGTACATGCCTCCCCAGGGGTGTGTGTACATACCTCCCTAGGGGTGTGAGTACATACCTCCCTAGGGGTGTGTGTACGTACCTCCTCAAGGGGGTGTACATGCCTCCCCTGGGGGGGGTGTGTGTACATACCTCTCTAGGGGTGTGTGTACATTCCTCCCCAGGAGTGTGTGTACATGCCTTCCCAGGGGAGTGTGAACATGCCTCCCCAAGGTTGTGTGTACATACCTCCCCAGGGGTGTGTGTACATGCTTCCAGAGGAGGTGTGTGTACATACCTCCCTTGGGGGTGTGTGTGTACATGCCTCCCCATGGGTGTGTGTACATGCCTTCCCAGTGGGTGTGTAGATGTCTCCCCAGGGGTGTGTGTACATGACTTCCCTGATAGTGTGTTCATGCCTCTAAATGGGTGTGTGTATATTCCTTCCCAGGGGTGTGTCTACATGATTCCCCATGGGCGTGTGAACATACCTCCCCAGGGGTGTGTGTACATGCCTCCCCAAGGGTGTGTGTACATACCTCCACAAGGGTGTGTGTAAATGCCTCCCCAGGGGGTGTGTGCACATTCCTCCCTAGGGTGTGTATGTGTGTACATGCCTCCCGAGGGGTGTGTGTACATGCCTTCTTAGTGGGTGTTTACATGCCTCCCCAGAGGTGTGTGTACATGCCTCCCCAGGGGGTGTGTGTACAAACTCCCCAAGGGGTGTGTACATGCCTCCCCAGAGGGCGCGTACATGCCTCCCCATGGGCGTGTGTACATACCTCCTCAGGGGTGTTTGTATATACCTCTCCAGGGGTGTGTGTACATATCTCCCCAGGGGTATGTGTACTTGCTTCCCCATGAGGTTTGTACATACCTCCCCAGGTGGTGTGTATATACCTTCCCATGGGTGTGTGTACATGAATTCCCAGAGGGCGTGTACATGTATCCCCAGGGGGTGTGTACATACCTCCCGAGGGGGTGAGTACATACCTCACCCAGACGGTGTGTATATACATCCCCAGGGTACGTGTACATGCCTCCCCAGTGGGTGTGTACATACCTTCCAAGGGGGTGTGTACTGGCCTTCTCAGGGGGTGAGTACATGCCTCCCCAGGGGGGTGTATACCTCCCCAGGGGTGGGTACATGCCTTCCGGGGGATGTGTGTACATGCCTCCCCAGGGGGTGTGTACATGCCTCCCCAGGGGTGTGTGTACATACCTCTTCAGGGGTGTGAGTATATACCTTCCCAGGGGAATGTGTACATACCTCCCCAGGGGAGTGTGTACATGCCAATCCCAGGGAGCGTGTACATGATTCCCCAGGGAGTTTGTACATACCTCCCCAGGGAGTGTGTACATACCTCCGCAAGGGTGAGTGTACGTGCCTTCCCAGGGGACGTATACTTGCCTCCCCAGGGGGTGTGAATATACCTCCCCAAATGTGTGTGTACATGCCTTCTCAGGAGTGTGTGTGTACATGCCTCCCCAGGGGTGTGTGTACATGCCTCCCCAGGGTGTGTGTACATGCCTCCCCAGGGGTGTGTGTACATGCCTTCCCAGGGGTGTGTGTACATGTCTCCCCAGGGATGTGTGTACATGCCTTCCCAGGGGTGTGTGTACATGCCTCCCCAGAGGTGTGTGTACCTACCTCTCTAGGGGTGTGTATACATACCTCTCCACGGGTGTGTGTACATACCTCTCCAGGGGTGTGTGTACATGCCTTCGCAGGGCGGGTGTGCACATGCCTGCCCACGGGTGTGTGTGTACATACCTTCCTAGGGGTGTGTGTACATGCCTCCCCAGGAGTGTGTGTACATGCCTTCCCAAGGTTGTGTGTACATGCCTCCCAGGGGTGTGTGTACTTGCCTCCAAAGGGTGAGTGTGTGTACATACCGCCCCTAGGGTGTGCGTCCATTCCTCCTCAGGGTGTGTGTACATGTCTCCCCAGGGGGTGTGTACATGCCTCCCCAGGGGTGTGTGTACATACCTCTTCAGGGGTGTGAGTATATACCTTCCCAGGGGAATGTGTACATACCTCCCCAGGGGAGTGTGTACATGCCAATCCCAGGGAGCGTGTACATGATTCCCCAGGGAGTTTGTACATACCTCCCCAGGGAGTGTGTACATACCTTCCCATGGGTGTGTGTATATGAATTCCCAGAAGGCGTGTACTTGTCTTCCCAGGGGGTGAGTACATACCTCCCCAGGGGGGTGAGTACATATCTCCCCAGGGTGTTGGTAGATACATCCCCTGGGCGTGTGTACATGCCTCCCCAGTAGGTGTGTACATACCTCCCAAGAGGGTGTGTACATGCCTTCCCAGGGGCTGTGTACATGCCTCCATAGGGGGGGTGTACAAACCTTCCCAGGGGGTGTGTACATGCCTCCCCAAGGGTGTGTGTACATGCCTCCCCAGGGGTGTGAGTACATGCCTAACTAGTAGGTGTGTACATGCCTTCCCAGGGGGTGTGAACACGCCTCCCCAGGGGTGTGTGTACATGCCTCTTCAGGGGGTGTGTTTGTAAATGCCTTCCCAGTGGGTGTGTACATGCCTCCCTAGGGGGGTATGTACATGCCTCCTCAGGGGTGTGTGTACCTGCCTCCCCAGTGGGTGTGTACATGCCTTTCCTGGGAGTGTGTACATGCCTCCCAGGGTTGTGTGTACATGCCTCCCCAGGGTGAGTGGGTGTACATACCACCCCTAGGGTGTGTGTCCATTCCTCCCCAGGGAGGTGTGTGTACATGCCTCCCCAAGGGGTGTGTACATGCCTCCCCAAGGGTGTGTGTACATACCTCCTCAGGAATGTGAGTATATACCTTCCCAGGGGTGTGTGTGTATATACCTCCCCAGGGGAGTGTGTACATGAAAATCCCAGGGGGCGTGTACATGATTCCCCAGGGGGTTTGTACATACCTCCCCAGGGGGTGAGTACATACCTTCCCAGGGTGTGGGTAGATACATCTACAGGGGGTGTGTACATGCCTCCCCAGTAGGTGTGTACATATCCCCCATGGGGGGGTGTACATACCTCCCCAGGGGTTGTGTACATACCTTCCCATGGGTGTGTGTACATGAATTCCCAGAGGGCGTGTACATGTCTCCCCAGGAGGTGTGTACATACCTCCCCCGTGGGTGAGTACATACCTCCCCATACAGTGTGTAGATACATCCACAGGGGGCGTGTACATGCCTTCCAAGGGGGGCCTTCTCAAGGGGTGGGTACATGCCTCCCCAGGGGGATGTATACCTCCCCAGGGGTGTGTACATGCCTCACCTGGGGGGTGTACATGCCTTCCCAGGTGTGTGTGTACATACCTCCCCAGGGGGGTGTACAAGCCTCCCTAGGGGTGTGTATATGCCACCACAAGGGGGTGTGAGTACATACCTCCTTAATAGCGTGTGTACATTCCTCCCCAGGAGTGTGTGTACATGCATTCTCACAGGGGTGTGTGTGCACATGTGTCCCCAGGATTGTGTGTACATACCTCCCCATGGGTGTGTGTACATGCCTTCCCAGGGGGTGTGTACATGCCTCCCAAGGGGTGTGTGTACATGCCTCCTCAGGGTGTGTGTATGTACATACCGCCCCAGGAGTGTGTGTCCATGCCTCCCCAGAGGGTGTGTGTACATGCCTCTCCTGGGGTGCGTGCACATGCCTCCCCAGGGGTGAGTGTACATACCTCTCCAGAGGTGTGTTTGTACATATTCCCCAGGGGTGTGTGTACATGCTTTCACAGGGGGTGTGCACATGCCTCACCAGGGGTGTGTTTACATACCTCTTTAGTGGTGTGTGAATATACCTCCCCAGCAGTGTGTGTACATGCTTCCCCAGGGGGTGTGTGTACATACCTCCCTAGGGGTGTGTGTGTGTTCATGCCTCCCCAAGGATGTGTGTACATGCCTTCCCAGGGAGTGTGTACATGACTCCCCAGGGATGTGTGTACATGCCTCCCCCGGGGTATGTGTACATGTCTCCTAAGTGGGTGTGTACATGCCTCCCAGGGGGTGTGTACATGCCTCCCCAGGGGGTGTGAACATGCCTCACCAGGGGTGTGTGTACATACCTCCCTAGGGGTGTGTGTATATACCTCCCCTGGGGTGTGTGAACATACCTCCCCAGTGGTATGTGTACATAACTTCCTAGGAGGCGTGTACATGCCACCTCAGGGGGTGTGTACATACCACCCCAGAGAGTGTGCACATACCTTCCCATGGATGTGTGTACATGCCTTCCCAAAGGGCGTGTACATGTCTCCCAAAGGGATGTGTACATAATTCCCCAGGGGGTGTGTATATATACCTACCCAGGGGATGTATACATTCCTCCACAGGGGTGTGTGTACATACCTCCCCAAGGGTGTGTGCACATGCCTTCCCAGAGGGCGTGTACATGTCTCCCCTGGAAATGTGTACATACATCCCCAGGAGGTGTGCACATACTTCCCCAGGGGGTGTTTACATACCTCCCCAGGAGGTGTGTACATACATCCCCAGGGGGTGTACATTCCTCCCCAAGGGATGTGTACATACCTCCCCAGAGGCTGTATTCATGCCTCCCCAGAGGGTGTGTACATGCCTCCCCAGGGATATGTGTACATGCCTCCCCAGGGGTGTGAGTACATACCTCCCCAAGGGTGTGTGTACATACCTCCCCAAGGGTGTGTGTACCTGCCTTCCCAGGGGGCGTGTACATACCTCCCCAGGGGTGTTTGTATATGCATTCTCAGGGATGTGTGTACATGACTCCCCAGAGGTGTGTGTACACACCTCCTTAGGGGTGTGTGTGTACATACCTCTTCAGGGGTGTGTGTACATACCTCCCAAGGGGTGTGTGTATATGCCTTCCTAGGGGCTGTGTACATGCCTCCCCAGGGGGGTGTACATGCCTCCCAAAGGGGTGTGCATAAGCTACCACAGGGGGTCTGTGTACATACCTCCTTAAAGGGTGTGTGTACATGCCTCCCCAGGAGTGTGTACATGCCTTCCCAGTGGTGTGTGTATACATGCGTCCCCAGGATTGTGTGTACATACCTCCCCTGGGGGGTGTGTACATGCCTCGCCAGGGGTGTGTGTGTACATACCTCCCTAGTTTGTGTGTGTGTACATGCCTCCCTCCCCAGGGGTGTGTGTACATGCCTTCCCAGGGGGTGTGTACATTCCTCCCCAGGGGTGTGTGTACATGCCTCCCAGGAGTGTGTGTACATGCCTCCCTGGGGGGTGTGTGTGTACATACCGCCCCAGGAGTGTGTGTCAATGCCTCCCCAGAGGGTGTTTGTACATGCCTCCCCTGGTGTGCGTGCACATGCCTCCCCAGGGGTGTGTGTACATACCTCTCCAGGGGTGTGTGTACATATTACCTAGGGGTGTGTGTACATGCCTTCCCAAAGGTGTGTGTGTGTACATGCCTTCCAAGGGAGTGTGCACATGCCTCACCAGGGGTGTATGTACATGCCTCCTCAGGGGGTGTGTGTACATACCTCCCTAGGAGTGTGTGTACATGCCTCCCAAGGAGTGTGTGTACATGCCTTCCCAGGGGTGTGTGTACCTGCCTCCACAGGGGTGTGTGTACATACCTCCCAAGGGTTGTGTGTACATGCTTCCCCAGGGTGTGTGTGTACATACCTCCCTAGGGGGTGTGTGTGTAAATGCCTCCCCATGGGTGTGTGTATATGCCTTCCCAGTGGGTGTGTACATGCCTCCCCAGGGGTGTGTGTACATGCCTCCGAGGGGTGTGTGTACATGCGTCCGCAGTGGGTGTGTACATGCCTTCCCAGGGAGTGTGTGCATGCCTCCCCAGGGGTGTGTATACATGCCTTCCTATTGGGTGTGTACATGCCTCCCCAGAGGTGTGTGTACATGCCTCCCCTGGGGTGTGTGTACATGCCTCCCCAGTGGGTGTGTACATGCCTCTCCAGGGGTGTGTGTACTTGCCTCCACAGGGGGGGGGTGTTTGTACATACCGCCTCAGGGGTGTGTGTCCATGCCTCCCCAGGGGTGTGTGTACATGCTTCCCCAGGGGGTGTGTGTACATGCCTCCCAAGGGGGTGTGTGTGTAAATGCCTCCCCATGGGTGTGTGTATATGCCTTCCCAGTGGGTGTGTACATGGCTCCCCAGGGGTGTGTGTACATGCCTCCCCAGGGGTGTGTGTACATGCCTCCCCAGTGGGTGTGTACATGCCTTCCCAGGGAGTGTGTACATGCCTTCCCAGATGTGTGTGTACATGCCTTCCTAGTGGGTGTGTACATGCCTCCCCAGAGGTGTGTGTACATGCTTCCTCTGGGGTGTGTGTACATGCCTCCCAAGTGGGTGTGTACATGCCTCCCCAGGTGTATGTGTAAAGGCCTCCACAGGGGGGGTGTTTGTACATACCGCCTCAGGGGTGTGTGTCCATGCCTCCCCAAGAGTTGTGTACATGCTTCCTCAGAGGGTGTGTACATGCCTCCATAGGGGTGTGTGTACATACCTCCTCAGGGGTGTGTGTATATACCTCCCCAGGGGTGGGTGTACATACCTCGCCAGGGGTGTGTGAACTTGCTTCCCCAGGGGGTTTGTACATACCTCCCCTTGGGGTGTGTACTTACCTTCCCTTGGGTGTGTGTACATGAATTTCCAGAGGGCGTATACATGCCTTCCCAGGGGGTGTGTACATGCCTCCCCAGGGGGTGTGTATACCTCCCCAGGGGTGTGTACATGCCTTCCGGGGGGATGTGTGTTCATGCTTTCCCAGGGGGTGTACATACCTCCCCAAGGGTGTGTGTACATGCCTTCTCAGGGGTGTGTGCACATGCCTTCCCAGGGGGTGTGTACATGCCTCCCCAGGGGTGTGTGGACATGCCTTCCCAGGGGTGTTTGTACATGCCTCTCCAGGGTTGAGTGTACATACCTCCCCAGGGGTGTGTGTACATGCCTCCCCTGGGGTGTGTGTACATGCCTTCGCAGTGGGTGTATACATGCCTCCCCAGTGGGTGTGTACATGCTTTCCTAGGGAGTGTGTACATGTCTCCCCAGGGGTGTGTGTACATGCCTCCCCAGGGGAGGTGTGTGTACATACCGTCCCAGGGGTGTGTGTCCATGCCTCCCTAGGTGGGTGTGTACATGCCAATCCCAGGGGGTGTGTACATGTTTCCCCAGGGGATTTGTACATACCTCCCCAGGGGGTGAGTACATACCTCCCCAGGGGGTGTGTAGATACATCGAAAGGGGGTGTGTCCTGTCGGGGATTCACCTCTCAATTATTCTCTACCCTTACTCTGGGGTGAGCAATAGTTATGCTCAAGGTAACTCACCGTAGCCCTGCGGGTCTTCCCTCGATCCTCACGGCGCCACTGCGCGCCAGGAGAGTCTCCCAGTCAATCTTAACGGCCTCTTATTAAGAAAGAGTGAGAACACGACTCGCTCACATCGACTGTCGTGTGCCCTCCCCAACAATAGGGCTCTACGGTTATCCACAAGATCGCCAACTGGTGTTTTAGGTGGCCAGTAACACCATCAGTGGACTGGTGAATTCAGTGGTAGCCTTGGCAAGGTCACACTCAAAAGATCCGGAATCTGGCAGGTACTTATTGTTATCACTCTATGCTTACAGGTATAGTATAGCCACAAGATCAATGGAGGGGATGAGATAAACACAAAGATAGTTTTGTATTTTACTTAAAATGTATGAAAGATGTCATAAAGGCCAAACAATAATCCATAAATCAACTGATCCTGACGCGGCCTGTAATTCCCACGGATATTATGTGATCATAAGATGGCAACATCTCCCTTCCTCATCAAGTGTCAAGAACAGCTGATCGCAATGGCCTCTCCGCGCGAACTTTGCTTGTTTTCTAGATTCACGCGCGCTGTTTCTTTAAATTCTCCAATATTACTAGAAACTCGCACACATTCGATATTGGCACAAATAAACCGTATTACTCAGTTACACTGTACTCAGGCTCAAACAGTCTTTTCTACAATCAATGCTATAATGATTCACTGTAATGGCTTTACATTGTTCTTCACTCAGCAATATACTAAGAACTATTAACACTGGAGTTTTCAATACTTTCTCTCGTGGGCGATAACGCAATAATTCACTATACTCACAAATGATTATTCACTGAATGAACATAGACATATATATGGTATGTAAATCAATCATCAATACATGGAAAATAAATAGTTTCTGGGCACATAGCCTTACCTCCAAATACTGGCATAATATTATATATAATTTACCACTATATGTTCATATCAAAATCTATAGAAAGATATACACAACACAGTAAATTTATCACTGGTTCCTGGTGCCTGTACACACCAATAATCAACATGAATATTACAAGTACTCTTGATAGTACTGTCTAACACACTGGTGCTTTACCGTGACATGGGTGAGACTTGCTCACGACATATAAAATCCTCAGGCTAGATAATATAGCCGAATTATATAGCTAACTAAAGGGGAATGGGGAGGGAACTAGAAACACCTACTTCACCCTATCCTCCGATGAGAGTCGAGATGTAGCTCCTGGTCCTCGTGTCGGGAACGCCCCCACACTACACGTCGTCGTGTCCTACCAGAGCCTCTCGTCGTCCCACCGTTTAGCGCGTCGTCTCCGTGCCTCCTCACTGCAGGTCCGTCCTCCTTCTTAACTTCTTGAAGGTTGGAGTCGGTCTCCTGGCCGTCGTCTTCTCCCAGCAACGGCTGTCGCCTACGTCTCAGCTACAATCGTCCGGTTTCCCCAAATAGTCCTCTTTTCCTCAGCTACCCAGTGGCTCTGTCTGCCACTACGCTGTCACGAACTGGTGAATTGGCACAGACGTCACTGCACGGCTTCACTGCTTCTTGCACAGCACCTGACTGGAGCACTTGTTGCTCAAATAACCGTCAATTCCCTCTTCTGGTTCAACACATGAACTAGGGAAGACTTCTCAGAGTACTGGCGGACTTCAGGTGACGCGTAAATCCACGGGAGCGGGAAAACTGTCCAACTGACAGTTTGGTCTGACAGGACCATCCGTCGCACGTCCGACCTCTATGACGTGTCGTGTCTGACTGCTGGCGCCAGCTCGGCGCGCGGGCTGGACCTCCTTCCTTCGTGACGTCACTTTCGCCACGGGAGGTTTTCATTGGCTCCCGGAGCCACATTGCTGTCGGTGACCAATCCGGTGCCACTGACGTCACACGGTTTTCGCGGGAAATCAGAGAGGCAAGCGCCATCTTGGCTCCCTAAAGGGCCTAAACCACAGGCCAAAATATTACTATTTCACAAATTTCTCGACTCTCCGAGAACACTTCACTCTCTCCCATATATCAAATTGCAGCCTGCAACGTAGAGAACGCTTGGGAAAAGTAGACATGACTCTTACTGCAGGCGTGGGAGAATTACAAGGGGGGGAACTCCGTCACATACCCCTCCCCTTAAAATAAGAGTCATGTCTGGTTAGTGGATGCGGGATAGGGCATCCGCTACTACGTTGTCCTTCCCCTTGATGTGTTTGATTTCCAGCCGGTATTCTTGCAGTAACAACGCCCACCTCGTTAGACGTTGGTTGGAATTCTTCATCTTGTATAAAAATGTGAGAGGGTTGTGATCGGTGAATACTAGGACAGGTCTCGCCCCTCCTCCCACGTACACATCAAAGTGCTTCAGGGCCATAACTAGCGCCAATGCCTCCTTCTCAACGGTGCTGTAGGCCCGCTGGTATTTTATGAACTTCTTCGAGTAGAAGGCTACTGGCCTACGTACTTCACTCCGTTCTTGAGCCAACATGGCCCCTATTCCAACGTCGCTGGCGTCCACGTACAGGATAAAACCGGCTGAAAAATCTGGAGATATCAATACTGGGGCCTCCGTCAACAATATCTTGGTTTTTTCAAAAGACTCTTGGCAGGCCTCTCCCCATCTCCATCTTACGTTCTTGGAGAGTAGCTCGGTTAGGGGATGCGCTACCGTGGAGAAATTCCGGCAGAACCCACGATAGTACCCTATCATTCCGAGGTACCTGAGCAACTCCTTGCGTGTCTTGGGCACGGGGTATTCCTTTATGGCTGCTACTTTGTTATCAACTGGAGTGACTTCACCTTGGCCGATGACAAAACCGAGGTACTCTAAGTGAGCTTTCCCGAACTCACTCTTGGCCAAATTTACAGTCAGGTTAGTCTCCTCTAACCTTCTGAATAATTCCCCAAGTCTCTCCAGATGCGTCCCCCAATCGTCGGCGTACACGACGATGTCATCGATGTAAACCGTGCATCCTGCTGCACCCCTTAACAGCTCGTTCATCATCCGCTGGAAGCAGCTGCCGCTATTTTTCATGCCGAAGGGCAACACCTTGTACTGGTACAGCCCATCAGGAGTCGCGAAAGCTGATATCTTCCTGGCCTCAGGAGTCAGGGAGATCTGGTAGTACCCCTTGAGAAGATCGACCTTGGATACATACCGTGCACTGCCCACCTGGTCAATGCAGTCACTCACTCTTGGCATGGGGTGAGAATCTGCCACTGTGATGGAGTTCACCCTCCTGTAATCGGTACAAAAGCGGTATGTTCCGTCGCTTTTCCTCACCAACAGGCATGGGGAACTCCACTCACTTTTACTGGGCTCCGCAAGGTCGTTCTCAAGGAGGTACTCCACCTCCTTTCTCATCAGCTCTCGCTTCTCTGGGCTCACCCTGTATGCGCTCTGTTTGACGGGCCTGGCGTCCCTCACCTCCACCTCGTGCGTCACACTCCTGTGTCGTCGGGGCACGTCGGTGAAGAGGGAGGCATTCTTTCTCAGTAGGTCCGTCAGGTCCGCTCTCTGTTGCCCTTCCAGATGTGACAGCTTGTCCTTGATGTTTGCCAGACTCTCAGTGTTGGTGAGACGGGTGCCATCCGCCCTGGACCACTTTCCTTCCTCCTCCGGGAGTTCTTGGTCCACCTGTACGCACAGAACTGTGTTCTGCTGGAGTTCCCGGGTCATCGTTCCTTCCTGCCTGGCGGTTCCTCCTTCCACAGTGAAGAAGGGCTTCAGGCGATCCACGTGACACACCTGTTTCTTTCGGGATCTGTCCGACTTCCCAATTTCGTACGACACCGGACCCAACCGTCGCAGCACTTGGTATGGTCCCTCGAACCGTGACTCGGTCACCCTACCTTTACCTGGAAGCAAGACCATTACTTGGGACCCGACCTGGAAATCCCTCTGTGTAGCTCTCTTGTCGTACCACTCCGATATCTTACGCTGCGCCTCCTTCAGGTGCTTCCCAGCCAGTTCCTTCGCTAGAGTGAGACGTTCATTAAACTTCTGGACATATTCGTTCACCGTTCCCACGGTCGCTGCCGGTGTCCATTGTTCCCTCAGCATGGACAGGGGACTTCTCACCTCGTGTCCATACACTAGCTGGAATGGTGAGAATCCTAGTGACTCTACCACCGCGTTGCGTATGGCAAATAACGCGGGGTATATAGCCTCATCCCACTCAGCCCCCTGTTCTGCGCAGAACACTCTCAGCACAGTCTTCAATGTGGAGTGGAATCTTTCGATCGCCCCCTGCGACTGCGGTCGGTAGGGCGACGATCGAATCTGAGTCACTCCCCATCCTGCCACCGTCTGTCGGAACCATTTCGACTGAAATATGCTTGCGCAGTCTGTCTGGATCTCTTTGGGCATCCCCACCCACGAGAAAAATCGCTGCAGTTGGCTGGCTACTCCTTGCGACGTTAAACGTCGCATCGGGACGGCTTCCGGAAACCTGGTGGATGTACACATTATTGTCATCAGGTAGGTGTTCCCTTTCTTCGTCCTTGGCAAAGGGCCCACTCCATCAACTAGCAGACGCTCGAAAGCAGGCCCAAACGCTGGAACAGGGATCAATGGGGCCTTCGGTATCGCGGACTGGCTCTTCCCTGCCCTCTGGCATGGTAAGCACGTCTTACAATAGCGCCTCACCTCGGCGTCCATACCTGGCCAGTAAAAGTAATCCCTGATCCTTCGCAGCGTCTTAGTCACTCCCAGGTGGTCTGCAGAGTCCACGGAGTGCGCTAGGTCCAACACGGCCGCTCTGCACTGGGCCGGCAACACTACCTGGTGCCTCGTGCTTAGGGACTCTTCCCCGGCCTCCACCCTCACAGGTCTCCACTGCCTCATCAGCATGCCGTCTCGAAGGTAAAAATGAGTAGCCTTCTCAGGGCCAACACGTCCTCCTTGGGCCTCACTAATCAAATCGGGGAACTCCTCCTGCTGCAACTGTTCAAGACGAGCGCGGTCTACCCCTAGAGAACTGGTGAGGGTCACCTGCAACTCACCACTTGGGCTGTCTCCGCCATCCGCTCGTTCTCCGGGCTCTACGAAGAGGTGATCTATTCCCAGGCTGTCAGTCGTCTCCTCAGCCCCATCAGATCCACAACCTCCTTGTTCTTCGCGTCGTCTTGGTATCACAGCACAAACTGGGAACGCCACCGGTGCGATTCCCTTCTCGCCCCCACAGGCGTTCCACTCTCCGCCTGTCTCCTTGTATTGTTCTAGGCATTCTTCGCCTTTCACAAGATTCGGAAGGACATATCCTCCACACGCGTCATTCCCCAAGATGACCTGCGCCTCCATCTTGGGCATTGATGTACAGACTCCCACCACTAGGGTCTGGCAGCCATAGTCGGAATTTAAAGTTACCTGGTGTAGGGGCATCCTCACTGGGCCTCCCACAGTGGTCACACTTGCCACCCCCACACTGGTACTTTCGTAACCCTCGGGGAACAGGGTTTCACTCACCAGGGTAAAATCGGCCCCGGTGTCTCTTAATATCTTCACGGGGATGGGGTCTGCGTCCCCCATCCTTACGGTTCCTTGACACACGAATGGGTGAACTTTCTCCTCCCCACTCAGCACGGGATCATCCCGCACTCTCTCGGCTCTCTGGTCCTCGAACATCACTAAAGCAATGTGTCCCCGCTGCTTAGGGCGTCTGCATTCCCGCGCGACGTGTCCGGGTATTCCGCAGTTGTAGCAGCGGCCCCTCGGCGGAGACCATCCGCCACTGCTCGCCTTAGCACTGCCTCCAGAGGCCGTCGCACCCTGTGTCTTTCCCGCACCGCTTGTTGACTCCTTGGTCGCAGCAACAGCTCCCGAGCTCTCCGCATGGTTCTTCTTGATCGGTTCTACAGCACCTTTTGATCCTCGGGTGTTCCAACTTGAGAGGTCGGATTTGGGAGAACTCGTTCCTGTCCTCCATCCATCCGTCCTTCTATAATTCCTATCGTTTCCGACGTATGCGGGTGGTCGGTTCTGTCCCTCTCGGCGTGGGCGTAGGGCTTCTTCTAACATGTCGGCCCGGTCGGCTGCGGCCCTCAGGTTCTTTATGTCCGCCTCCTTTACCCTCATCCTGATCTCAGGAGGGAGCACGGACATAAACTTTTCCATGACCATTAGTTCCTTGACCTCTTTGGCCGACCCCGCTTCTTCAGAGTTCAACCACTTAAGGAACTTTCTTTCCATGTCCCTCGCCGTCTCCGCATACGATTTTCCTGGCGACCGGGTACACTCTCTAAACCTCTTTCTGTAACACTCTGGCGTGAGCTTAAAGGAACGGAGCACAGCTCGTTTTACCACATCGTAGTTAGTGCATTCCTGGAAGTCGAGCATCGTGAAGGCTTCACGAGCTTCACCTGTGAGCCTCCCTTGGACCAACTCCGCCCACTCCGCCCTCGGCCACCTCTTCATAGCAGCAACTCTCTCAAAGTGATCGAAGAAACTTTCGGCTTCACTAGGCACAAAGACCGGCAGGTCTCGTTCCCTCACTCGTCGGTCTTCCATTTGCGGCGGGGCAGGGGCACCTAGTCCCAGTTCAGCTCGCTTCAGCTCCACCTCCTTGTTGGCCTCTATCTCCTGTTGTCTCATCCTAGCTTCTCGCTCCTCACGCACCGTCTGTGCTTCTCGCTCCTGTTCTTCTCGGCACAGTTGTGCTTCTCGCTCCTCACGCTTCATCTGTGCTTCTCGCTCTTGTTCTTCTCGGCGCAGTTGTGCTTCTCGCTCCTCACGCTTCATCTGTGCTTCTCGCTCTTGTTCTTCTCGGCGCAGTTGTGCTTCTCGCTCCTCACGCTTCATCTGCGCTTCTGCTTCTCGCTCTTCTTTGCGCTGCTGTGCTTCTTCTCTCCTCAGCTGCGCTTCTAGCTGCAGCTTCATTATTTCCAGCTTTATGCTATGCCTGCTGCCGCTGGATCCCCTGCTGCTTCCACCAATACTCAGGTGTTCACCCTCACTGGCAGGTGTTTGGGGCCGTTCCTCCCCCAAAGCTTCGTCTCGAGCCTTGAGCTGAGCCATTATCTCTAGTCTCCTTTCACCAACTCTGGCAGATTTCAGCTTTATTCCGAAATGATCCGCTATAGCCTGTAACTGTGCCTTGGTGCACTCTTCCAGCACCTGGTCGTCTCTAGAGTCAATAAACTTGGTTACTTTATCATCCTCCATCTTGTGCTATGAGTGATAACCTGCGCCTGATCTCTAACACCACTGCCAAGTACCACAACTGCAACCTTTACTTCGATCGAGATCCTGGCAAGGTCGCCAATGTCGGGGATTCACCTCTCTATTATTCTCTACCCTTACTCTGGGGTGAGCAATAGTTATGCTCAAGGTAACTCACCGTAGCCCTGCGGGTCTTCCCTCGATCCTCACGGTGCCACTGCGCGCCAGGAGAGTCTCCCAGTCAATCTTAACGGCCTCTTATTAAGAAAGAGTGAGAACACGACTCGCTCACATCGACTGTCGTGTGCCCTCCCCAACAATAGGGCTCTACAGTTATCCACAACATCGCCAACTGGTGTTTTAGGTGGCCAGTAACACCATCAGTGGACTGGTGTATTCAGTGGTAGCCTTGGCAAGGTCACACTCAAAAGATCAGGAATCTGGCAGGTACTTATTGTTATCACTCTATGCTTACAGGTATAGTATAGCCACAAGATCAATGGAGGGGATGAGATAAACACAAAGATAGTTTTGTATTTTACTTAAAATGTATGAAAGATGTCATAAAGGCCAAACAATAATCCATAAATCAACTGATCCTGACGCGGCCGGTAATTCCCACGGATATTATGTGATCATAAGATGGCAACATCTCCCTTCCTCATCAAGTGTCAAGAACAGCTGATCGCAATGGCCTCTCCGCGCGAACTTTGCTTGTTTTCTAGATTCACGCGCGCTGTTTCTTTAAATTCTCCAATATTACTAGAAACTCGCACACATTCGATATTGGCACAAATAAACCGTATTACTCAGTTACACTGTACTCAGGCTCAAACAGTCTTTTCTACAATCAATGCTATAATGATTCACTGTAATGGCTTTACATTGTTCTTCACTCAGCAATATACTAAGAACTATTAACACTGGAGTTTTCAATACTTTCTCTCGTGGGCGATAACGCAATAATTCACTATACTCACAAATGATTATTCACTGAATGAACATAGACATATATATGGTATGTAAATCAATCATCAATACATGGAAAATAAATAGTTTTTGGGCACATAGCCAAACCTCCAAATACTGGCATAATATTATATATAATTTACCACTATATGTTCATATCAAAATCTATAGAAAGATATACACAACACAGTAAATTTATCACTGGTTCCTGGTGCCTGTACACACCAATAATCAACATGAATATTACAAGTACTCTTGATAGTACTGTCTAACACACTGGTGCTTTACCGTGACATGGGTGAGACTTGCTCACGACATATAAAATCCTCAGGCTAGATAATATAGCCGAATTATATAGATAACTAAAGGGGAATGGGGAGGGAACTAGAAACACCTACTTCACCCTATCCTCCGATGAGAGTCGAGATGTAGCTCCTGGTCCTCGTGTCGGGAACGCCCCCACACTACACGTCGTCGTGTCCTACCAGAGCCTCTCGTCGTCCCACCGTTTAGCGCGTCGTCTCCGTGACTCCTCACTGCAGGTCCGTCCTCCTTCTTAACTTCTTGAAGGTTGGAGTCGGTCTCCTGGCCGTCGTCTTCTCCCAGCAACGGCTGTCGCCTACGTCTCAGCTACAGTCGTCCGGTTTCCCCAAATAGTCCTCTTTTCCTCAGCTACCCAGTGGCTCTGTCTGCCACTACGCTGTCACGAACTGGTGAATTGCCACAGACATCACTGCACGGCTTCACTGCTTCTTGCACAGCACCTGACTGGAGCACTTGTTGCTCAAATAACCATCAATTCCCTCTTCTGGTTCAACACATGAACTAGGGAAGACTTCTCAGAGTACTGGCGGACTTCAGGTGACGCGTAAATCCACGGGAGCGGGAAAACTGTCCAACTGACTGGACCATCCGTCGCACGTCCGACCTCTATGACGTGTCGTGTCTGACTGCTGGCGCCAGCTCGGCGCGCGGGCTGGACCCCCTTCCTTCGTGACGTCACTTTCGCCACGGGAGGTTTTCATTGGCTCCCGGTGCCACATTGCTGTCGGTGACCAATCCGGTGCCACTGACGTCACACGGTTTTTGCGGGAAATCAGAGAGGCAAGCGCCATCTTGGCTCCCTAAAGGGCCTAAACCACAGGCCAAAATATTACTATTCCACAAATTTCTCGGCTCTCCGAGAACACTTCACTCTCTCCCATATATCAAATTGCAGCCTGCAACGTAGAGATCGCTTGGGAAAAGTAGACATGACCTTACTGCAGGCGTGGGAGAATTACAAGGGGGGGAACTCCGTCACAGTACATGCCTCCGCAGGGATGTGTACATACTTCCCCAGTGGTTGTGTACATTACTCCCCTGGGGGTGTGTACATGCCTCCCCAGGGTGTGTGTTTACATACTTCCCCAGGGGGTGTGAACATACCTCCCCAGGGTGTGTATTCATGCCTCCTAAGGGGGTGTGTCCATACCTCCCCAGGGTTGTGTACATACTTCATCCAGGGGGTGTGTACATTACTCCCCTGGGGGTGTGTACATGCCTCCCCAGGGTGTGTGTTTATATACTTCCCCAGGGGGTGTGAACATACCTCCCCAGGGTGTGTGAACTTGCCTTCCCATGGGGAGTGTGTATATGCCTCCCCAGGGTGTGTATGTACATGCCTCCCCAAGAGGAGGCACAACTGCTGCACAATGTACAATGTACTGCTGCACAATGACAGCCCCTTTCAAAGCTGGAGAAATTGCTGACCTAGAGAGCGTGCAGAGATCCTTTACTGCTAGAATCCACTCAGTAAAACATCTAAATTACTGGGACCGACTAAAGAGCCTAAATCTGTACTCCCTTGAGCGCAGGCGGGAGAGATACATAATAATTTACACGTGGAAAAAAATTGAGAGGCGGGTCCCAAACCTGCACACAGAAATAACACCACATGAGACCAGAAGACATGGCAGGATGTGCAGAATACCCCCGTTGAAAAGCAGAGGTGCAACAGGTACTCTGAGAGAGAACTCTATCAACATCAGAGGCCCAAGACTGTTCAACACGCTTCCACTACACATAAGGGGCATAACTGGCAAACCCCTCACAGTGTTCAAGAGAGAACTGGATAAGCACCTCCAAAGGATACCTGATCAACCAGGCTGTGGCTCATACGTCAGGCTGCGAGCAGCCGCGTCTAACAGCCTGGTTGATCAGTCCAGCAACCAGGAGGCCTGGTCGACGACCGGGCCGCGGGGACACTAAGCCCCGGAAGCACCTCAAGGTAGCCTCAAGGTAGGGGTGTGTACATACCTCCCCAGGTGTGTGTTAATATATTGTGGGTTTGTGGTGTTAGCCTCGTTGTCACGTGCACACACCCACTCGAGCCACTGTGACTCCCCACTCTCTCCTTATGTGATATGATCTAGTCAATCCCCTTTGACTTATTAGTTTTCAGTCCCACCCTGTCCACGGCAGTGGTTCTTGGTTTTTTCTCTCTCTCTCCTTCCTTACTACTTCCTGGGAAGCCTTACTAGGACAAGGGCAAACAGCAGCAAATTTGAATACATTTACTGGACTAAGCACATACACAATACATACGCACATATAATAATAATGAATCCTACACTCTATACTATTTCAGTCAGGTTGCACTCCAACACCATCAGAACTCTATCATCTGCTTATCAAGTGGTATTTTATCTTCTGATTCACCACGTGATACTATCAACCTCCTCAAGTAGATCAAGTCTTATAACACAATGTTGCACTATCAGCAAGAGAATATACATCTGTAAACATGTGCAAGGAAATTGGCGTATGAATGCAATAACATAAATATCATTATAAATGTTCCTCGATATACAACAACGATCCATCGATCACCCTATCAGTCCTAGAACACATACAACTGCAGGTAATCCAGCCTATGACTGTAACTCTATACTTCAGTATAAACACTCCTCGGCACAAGAATGGCAAACAATCACTCACCTTTCACTGCGTCTTGCACGCTAATGAAAACCAAACACTCTATCACCTCCCTACAAGTAATCATTTAGAACTTCCCTTCCACATCTGGAAGTTCACTACCCTGATCTCTTCAGGTTATTCCGGGTTTAACTATCAGGATCCTCTGCAGCTCCTCCAGGCTGCTACACCATGAAGTTTTCCTTGAGCAACTATGGTGCTTCGCCACTTCTACTAGGGTCCTCCACAGCTCTCCTGGCTGCTACACCTTGAAGTTTCCTCGAACAGAACTGGAGTTTCGCTACTGGTATTACAGAAGCACGTGACACTCCCCTTCACTGCTTCTTCTCACAGCTCAAGGTCCTACTCTTCCACTGTGGGAGCTACTCTTCCTCGGAGTACACTACTCCTTCTACAGTCTTGGACTCTCTTCCACTAACTCACTCAACTGGCTCAAAGTTCACAGCAACTTCTTCCCCAAAGACAAACCTGCAACCCATTGACACGCCAATAAAAACGTTTCCTTATAAACACATAAACGAAATGATCCACACAATATGCTTGCATCCAACATCTATCTGCTCTCTACATGCAGTGAGTGTGGACTCCCCCATTTGGGCTGGTCCATGCTCCGCCTTGCACGGCGGGCGGCTCCTCAACTCTGGGAGGGTTCTCCGCCGCCAATCAGTTGGCTTCAGGCGGTCGACGGGAGAGGACGTGCTGCTCGTCCCTCCAGCTGTCTCTCTCATCTCCGTCCTCTTATTTAGGCTTCCTGCATTACCAAAACATGTCTAACTTATCAATAAACATACGCTACTGTCGCTGCGCACACGACCAACTACAAGTAATCACTATAGACAGGCTTAAATCGTGCTTACCACAGATTATCTAGTCGAGGGCGCTATCCCTCTGATGGCATCTGATCAGGGCACTCCCACAGCCCACGATAATGTCTCTGGGCGGCTTAATAAACACTCCTCGCCGTCCAGGACTTGAGACCACAAGACGTTCATAGCTCGATTCCACAGCTGGAACGTCTGCACACTTCCTTTCTCTTGGAGATATATCACTAAGGGTCCCTCTCTGACAGGAGCTCACACGGAGCGCAGCTTCCCCTCGCGATGTCTGGTGCTCAAGTGACTTAAGCTCCTCTCTAAGCGAGCCTCACGCCTCTAGCAAATTATCCACATCTCCTAACCAGTCATTTATCTATTTTCTTATTCACTGCCCATTATCTCAAATTGTTTATCAAATCCAACTAACTATTTTACACCTGTATCTTCACTTCTATATTTCCTAGACCTTCTAGTCAGGTCAGGCTTGATAAAATAATTCTCAAAGGGAAGACTCGTTTTTCGGCTGCCTGGGATCATAACAGTGTGTACATACTTTTCCAGGGGTGTGTGTACATGCCTCCCCAGGGTGTGTGTGTAGATGCTTCCCCAGTGGGTGTGTACATACCTCCCAATGGGTGTGTGTACATACCTCCCCAAAGGGTGTGTTTATACCTCGCCAGGCGGAATGTACATACCTCCCCGGAGAGTGTGTACATGCCTCCCCAGGGGGGGAGGTGCGTGAACATACCTCCCCAGGGGTGTGTGTTCATGCCTCCCCACGGTGTGTGTACATGCCTCCCCAGGGGTGTGTGTAAATGACTCTCCAGGGTGTGTGTATACTTCCCCAGGGGAGTGTGTACATGCCTCCCTATGAGGAGTGTGTACATACTTCGCCAGGGGTGTGTGTGTACATGCCACCCCAGGGAGTATGTGTATATACTTCCCAGGGGTGTGTGTACATGCCTCCCCAGGGTGTGTGTGTGTACATACCTACCCAGGAGGGGGGTGTACACGCCTCCCCAAGGGGTGTGTACATGCCTCCCCAGGAGTGTATTTACATGCCTCCCCAGTTAGTGTGTAGATGCCTCCCAGGGTGTGTGTGTACATGCCTCCCCAGGGGGCGTGTACATGCCTCCCCAAGAGAAGTGTGTAAATGCCTCCCTAGGGGTGGGGTGTGTGTTAATGCCTCCCCAGGGATGTATGTACATGCCTCTTCAGGGGGTGAGTACATACCTCTCCAGGGGGTGTACATGCCTCCCCAGGGATGTATGTACATGCCTCTTCAGGGGGTGAGTACATACCTCTACAGGGGGTGTACATGCCTCCCCAGGGAGTGTGTACATGCCTCCCCTGGAGGGTGTAAATGCCTCCCCAGGGGGTGTATGTACGTGCTTCCCCCGGGGGTGTATACATGCCTCCCCAGGGGTGTGTATAGATGCCTTCCGAGGGGGCGTGTACATGCCTCCCCGTGGTGTGTCTGTACATAACTCCCCAGGGGGTGTGTATATATCTCCCCAGGGGGTGTGTACATGCCTCCGCAGGGGTGTGTGAACATACCTCTCCAGGGGTGTGTGTACCTGCCTTCGCAGAGGGCGTGTACATGTCTCCCCAGGGGGTGTGTACATACCTCCCCAGGGGGTGTGTACATACATCCCCGGGGGGGTGTACATACCACCCAAAGGGGTGTATTCATGCCTCCCCAGGGTGTGTGTACATGCCTCCCAAGGGGGTGTGTACATGCCTCCCCAGGGGGTGTGTACATACCTCCCACGGTGGTGTATTCATGCCTCCCCAGGGGGTGTTTACATACCTCCCAGGGGTGTGTATATGCCTTCCCAAGGATGTGTGTACATGCCTCCCCAGGGGTGAGAACATATATAGAGAACATACTTGACAACCTAGCAAACCCAGCTCCAGATATTATCTTCCTTGGAGATTTCAATTTACCGAGTCTAAGATGGAGAATGGCAAACACAAATATCATAGCAGGGAATGACCCGGGAAATAACCAACCACAGGTCAGAGAACTTTTGAGATTCTGTGACAAATTCTCGCTCAATCAACAGATTACAGAACCAACTAGGAACGAAAACACACTAGACTTGTTATTCACAAACAATGATGAACTAATCAGAGACATCACAATCTCAGATACTTCATACTCAGACCATAAGCTCATTGAAGTGCGAACTAGCATAAATAACGGTAGTAGGTCTAAGAGACCCAACAAGCGAGAAGGAATATTCAATCAATTCAATTTCAACAATAAGAGGATTGACTGGGAAAAAATAAATGTAGACCTTGCAACCATTCAATGGGAGACGGTCTTAAGCGACAAAACTCCCACACAGGGAATAGCTCAACTGACAGCTGAAGCTTACAAGGTCTGCTTGAAGCACGTACCTGTGAGGAGGGGCAGAAAGAGGACCACTCTAGAAAGAGAACGCAGACGACTGTACAGGAGAAGGAAAAAAATAACGGAAATGCTTCGGCAGACACAACTATCACAAGCAAGGAAAACAAGCCTAAGCAGGGAGATTGAGGAAATAGAACAAACGTTGAAGCGATCATATGAGTCTGAGGAAATGGAATTGGAACAGAAAGCTATACAAGATATAAGGAAAAATCCGAAATATTTTTTCACATACGCAAAATCAAAATCCAAAACCTCGACCAGTATTGGACCGTTAATTACAAGTGAAGGTACGTACACAGAGGACAACAAAGAGATTAGTGAAATTCTAAGAAGCCAGCATGAGGCTATATTTAGCACACCAATAAACAACATGAAAGTTGATGACCCAGACAGCTTCTTCATGAATGACATTCAAGCTGCAGATAATATAACGGATATTACCACAAACTCGGATGACTTTGAAAGAGAAATTGACAATATGCCTATGCACTCAGCTCCAGGGCCTGACTCATGGAACTCAATATTCATAAAGAAATGTAAAGTACCAGAAGCGAGAGCACTCAGCGTAATATGGAGAAAGAGCCTGGATACAGGGGAGATACCAGCAGCACTTAAATCTGCAGGTATAGCTCCGTTGCACAAGGGGAGGAGTAAAGCCTTGGCAAAAAATTATAGGCCAGTTGCACTAACATCACACATAATAAAAGTGTTTGAAAGAGTGATTAGGAATCAAATTTCTAGTTTTATGGAAAACAATGAATTGCACAATCCAGGACAACATGGATTTAGAGCGGGAAGATCCTGTCTGTCACAGTTACTCAACCACTATGACAAAATCACAGAAGCCCTAGAAGAAAAGCAAAATGCAGATGTTGTACACACAGACTTTGCAAAGGCATTCGACAAATGTGACCATGGGGTGATAGCTCACAAAATGAGGTCAATGGGAATAACTGGAAAAGTAGGACGCTGGATACTCAATTTCCTGCCGAACAGAACACAAAGAGTAACAGTCAATCAGATAAAATCGAGTCCAAGCGATATTAGAAGCTCTGTACCTCAAGGTACAGTCCTTGCACCCCTACTCTTCCTTATTCTCATATCTGATATAGACAAAAATACACGTCACAGCTTCGTGTCGTCCTTTGCAGATGACACAAAAATCAGCATGAAAATTACCTCTGCTGAAGACATTGAAAAACTACAAGCAGATGTCAACAAAGATTTCGATTGGGCAGCAGAAAATAACATGATGTTTAACAGTGATAAATTTCAGGTACTCAGGTACGGCAAAAATGAGGATCTGAAACATAATACAGGGTACAAAACACAATCGAATCTTCACATAGTAGAAAAACAGCATGTCAAGGATTTGGGCAAAATGATGTCCGACGATCTAACGTTTAGGGAGCATAACCAAGCAAATATCGCGTCAGCCAGAAAAATGATCGGATGGATTACGAGAACTTTCAAATCCAGGGATCCCATCACAATGGTTGTACTCTTCAAGTCACTTGTGTTGTCCCGTCTCGAGTACTGCTCAGTACTCACTTCCCCTTTCAGAGCAGGAGAGATTGCTGAAATAGAGGGAATACAGAGAACATATACGGCACGCATAGACAAGATAAAACACCAAAATTATTGGGATCGTCTCAAAGCTCTCCAAATGTACTCTCTAGAAAGGAGACGAGAGAGATACCAAATAATATACACATGGAAAATACTGGAGGGTCAGGTCCCAAATCTACACAGTAAAATAACAACGTACTGGAGTGAACGATATGGAAGAAAATGCAAGATTGAACCAGTGAAGAGCAGAGGTGCCATAGGCACAATCAGAGAGCACTGTATAAACATCAGAGGTCCGCGGTTGTTCAACGTCCTCCCACCGACTATAAGAAATATTGCCGGAACAACCGTGGACATCTTCAAGAGAAAACTGGACAGTTTTCTAAGAGAAGTTCCGGATCAGCCGGGCTGTGGTGGGTACGTGGTACTGCGGGCCGCTCCAAGCAACAGCCTGGTGGACCAAACTCTCACAAGTCGAGCCTGGCCTCGGGCCGGGCTTAGGGGAGTAGAAGAACTCCCAGAACCCCATCAACCAGGTAACCAGGTATCAACCAGGGTGTGTGTACATGCCTCCCCATGGGGGGGTGTACATACTTCCCCAGGGTGTTTGTACATAACTCCCCAGGGGGTGTGTACCTGCCTCCCCAGGGGGGGGGGGGGTGTTTACATACTTCCCCAGGGGGCGTGTACATACCTCCCCAGGGTGTGTGTACATGCTTCTCCAGGGGGAGTGTGTACATGCCTCTCCAGGGTGTGTGTGTACATATCTCAACCGGGGGTGTGTGTACATGCCTCCCCGGGGTGTGTGTACATGCCTCCCCGGGGTGTGTGTACATACCTCTCCAGGTGTGTGTGTACATACTTTCCCGAGGATGTGTGTACATGTCTTCCCAGGGGGTGTGTGTACATGCCTCCGCAGCGGGTGTGTACATACCTCCCAAGGGGTGTGTGTACATGCCTCCCCAGTTGACGTGTACAAGCCTCCCCAGGGGATGTGTACGTGCCTCCCAAGGGGGTGTGTAAATGCCTCCCCAAGGGTGTGTGTACATACCTCCCCAGGGGTGTGTGTACATGCCTTCCAGGGGGCGTGTACATGCCACCCCAGGTTGTGTGTACATACCTCCTCAGAGGGTGTGCACATACCTTCCCATGGGTGTGTGTACATACCTTCCCAGGGGTGCTTGTACATGTCTTTCCAGAAGGCGTGTACATGTCTCCCAAGGGGGTGTGTACATAATTCCAAAGGGGATGTGTATATACCTCTCCAGGGGGGGGGTGTACGTGCCTCCACAGGGGTGTGTGAACATACCTCCCCAGGGGTGTTTGTACATGCCTTCCCAGAGGGCGTGTACATGTCTCCCCAGGGAGTGTGTACATACCTCCCCAGGGGGTGTGTACACACATCCCCAGGGGGTGTGTACATACCTCCCAACGGGGGTATATTCATGCCTCCCCAGGGTGTGGGTACATACCTTCCCAGGGGTTGTGTACATACCTCTCCAGGGGTGTGTACATGCCTCCCTAGGTAGTTTTTTTACATACTTCCCCAGGGGGCGTGTACATACCTCCCCAGGGTGTGTGAACATGCCTCTCCAGGGGTGTGTGTACATGCCTCCCCAGGGGGAGTGTGTGCATGCCTCACCAGGGTGTGTGTGTACATATCTCAACAGGGGGTGTGTGTACATGCCTCCCCAGGGGATTTGTACATACCTCCCCAGGTGTGTGTGTACATACATTCCCGAGGGTGTGGGTACATGTCTTCCTAGGGGGTGTGTACATGCCTCCCCAGCGGGTGTGTACATACCTCCCAAGGGGTGTGTGTACATACCTCCCCAACTGGTGTGTTCATACCTCCCCAGGAGGAGTGTACATACCTCCCCGGGGGTGTGTACATACCTCCCCAGGGGTGTGTGTACATGCATCCCGGGGTCTGTGTACATGCCTCCCCTTGAGTGTGTGTGTACATGCCTCTCCCAGGGAGGTGTGTGTGAACATACCTCCTCAGGGGTGTGTGTACAGGCCTCCCTAGGGGGTGTGTGTGCATGCCTTCCCAGAGGTGTGTGTGTACATGCCTCCTCACGGGTGTGTGTACATGCCTTCCCAAAGGGTTGTATATGCCTCCCATGAGGGTGTACATGCCTTCCCAGGGGTGTGTGTACATACCTTCCCAGAGGTGTGTGTGTACATGCCTCCTCACGGGTGTGTGTACATGCCTTCCCAGAGGTGTGTGTGTACATGCCTCCTCACGGGTGTGTGTACATGCCTTCCCAAAGGGTTGTATATGCCTCCCATGAGGGTGTACATGCCTTCCCAGGGGTGTGTGTACATGCCTCCCCAGGTGTGTGTGTACATGCCTCCCCAGGGGTGTGTGTACAAGTAGTGGGATTTATGACTACGCGTGACCGTTTTGCTTTTTTCGAGGGTCACGCGTAGTCATACCTGTTTTTCGTTACAGTTTTAAGGGGACACGCGTAGTCATACCGGTTTTCGTTACAGTTTTAAGGGGACACTCGTAGTCATACCTGTTTTTCGTTGCAGTTTTGAAGGGACACTCGTAGTCATACCTGTTTTTCGTTGCAGTTTTGAAGGGACACTCGTAGTCATACCTGTTTTTCGTTACAGTTTCGAGGGACACTCGTAGTCATACCTGTTTTTCGTTGCAGTTTTGAAGGGACACTCGTAGTCATACCTGTTTTTCGTTACAGTTTTGAAGGGACACTCGTAGTCATACCTGTTTTTCGTTACAGTTTTGAAGGGACACTCGTAGTCATACCTGTTTTTGGTTACAGTTTCGAGGGACACAATCCGTCATACCTGTTTCGGGGGACACGAACCGTCATACCTGTTTTTTCGTCACCCGAGCGGGTAAATGCCATATAGTCCATGAAATTACGCTCAAGGGTATTAAAAGGTCCCTTGTAGTCATACATGTTTTTCGTTACCACAGTGTCCCTTGCACAGACATCGCTGATGGTCAATGACGTCACCAGGTAGCCGCTCAATGACCCTGCACAGGCATTGTTAATGGTCAATGACGTCATCAGCTAGCCAGTCACCCTTTCTTCATCTTCCCTGAATAAGTCCATTTTCTGTTATAGTGTGTTTATTCCAATTTTTAATGTTTATAGCAAAGGGGGATTCAAATGCCGCCTTCTGTCGAGCCTAATGTGCAATAGCGTTAATCATTATAAGCTCGTTTTTTCTCAATAAGGTTTTACCGTACCGTTTCCCATTGTCTAAGATCATTTTATAGCTAAGATTACATATTACATAAGAAATGAGTTCAAACCCTGTTACAGAACTAGTATTTACCAAGGTTTTTTCCTAAATGTAAAACTTATCCAATTCATTCCTGTTCTGTTTCATGTTGATATGTTTAATAGGATATTATTATCCCCCTTTATCATGTCCATTCTTTAACACCTCTATCATGTCACCCCTATTTCTTCTTCGTCGTCGTTCTAGAGAATGTAATTTGAGCTTTGACAATCTTTCTTGAAGGATCGTTTGTTATGCATAGGCCAAAAAATAAAATGAAAAAAAACTGCTATCAGTCGTTTATATGAAAAAACAGAGCCCAGGGCGTTGGTGATTTCAATGCATGTTCAGTAGTAAACCAATATTGTCCTTAACCGCATACACATCTCACATTCGCTCAAAACATACCTCCCACACCTTACTGTGGCATATAACAAATAAAAAAACTCATTCAGTAAAAGCAAGCCTCTCATGTTTTAAAATAAGGCCTTCTGCGGTGCGAGGTGTGCTAAATGCGGATCCCAGGAGGTTCGCACATAAGTGTGAACTCTTAATCTGGCTTAATACCTCACCTATACTCTGTGCTTCATCAAAGTTGATATTCAGCTACAATAGCTCGTATTTTCGCTCATTGCTTATATTTTCTGTTATTCATAAACCCGATCAAACCAACCTAACCTAACCTAACCTAACATATTATATATAACAAACAAATACATTCTACAGAACAGTTATTGTTGTTGTTTAGTGACATCGTGAAAAGCGACCTCAGGTATAGGGATAAGGTATTGCTGGCCATTAGTACATAGGTGTGAAGGTATTACTGCACCTTACTGGTCAACTATGTATGACGTCACCAGACAACCAATGCGACCTTTGGCATTCTACTGGCATATGTATTTAATGTTATTATTCAAAAATGACTAGACTAACCAACCCCACCTAACCTAATCAGAGGACTAAGAATATACATTTTAGTCATCCACAACTGTAATCATTATTCAGTGATAAGTTCAAAAGTATAACAGAAGCCCAAATGTCGTACTGCAATTTAAGCAGAATCGTACATCTGGCAGCATAGCAGGTGAGCTGAACATAAGAATAAAGGTAACTGCAGAGGTCCTATTGGCCCATACGAGGCAGCTCCTATATATTTCCACCCAATCTCATTCATGTCCACCCTATGCTTAAAACAACCAAGGGATCCCACTTAAAGTATTAGTTTACAATAATAGTTTTAATAAAGAGCTCTTATTCTAGTTTTATACACAACAGCAATTATGAAACCCTATAGCTAGATATTCTACTATAATCCACAAGTAGTTACCACACATCTGGCAGTACAGCGGATTAGTGGCTGTGTTCATAGGCTAGTCAACTGTCCTCACATCCATCAAATAGATATCCAAATGTCGCACCTCAATTCATCCATCTAGCAACTCAGCTGGATGTTAGCAACTATATTCATAGGCTAATCATTTCTACACCTCAAAAAATCCTAGTCTTGCTACGCAAATCAGCTAACTTGTTTCTAAACCAACACTCGCAAATACAATCATGCATACCTACACATACTTCAAAACCTATGCATTCATAGAGAATAGCCTAGTTTTTTTGCCACCATTTCCCCATTAATCAGATGTAATTTATGCCATACACACAGAAAATACAGCATTTACACACCAAATATGCCATTTATGCACAAAATATATTATTTACACTCAAAATATACCATCACATAAAAAAATATGACATTTTCATACAAAATATGTCAGTTGCACACAAAAATATACCATTTACACAATATTGCATGTACACTCAGAGTATGACATTTACACAAAGTACGGTATTTTGCACAAATATATGAAAACGCTTATGCATTTAGACAATGAAAAATGCGCTTTCACTAAAATTACACAATTTCACAAACATAATTTTCACAAAATACCCACACGTTGTTGTCGGAAAATCCGACAGCATTTAATACATCATACAGATAATAGCTGTATTGTATAAACAAGTTAACCCATAGAGAACGTAACTTGTAGTGGAATTACCGTCTATAGAAAACGGGATATCATCACCACATACTATTATAATTCACCAGCTATTCTGCTGGGAATTATTCTTAAATACATTAGTCTTTGGACTTTACCATCAGAAAAACATCTCATATAAATTAACTTAATTATCAATATTAAAGTAGAGTAAATGTGACCCTTGTTGGGGTTTCACCTCTCTTCTCTCTAGTCTGGGGTGAGCAATAGTTATGCTCAAGTCACTCACCGTAGCCCTGCGGGTCTTCCCTCGATCCTCACGGCGCCACTGCACGCCAGGAGAGTCTCCCAGTCAATCTTAACGGCCTCTTATTAAGAAAGAGTGAGAACACGACTCGTTCACATCGACTGTCGTGTGCCCTCCCCAACAATAGGGCTCTACGGTTAAACACAAGGTCGCCAACTGGTGTTTTTAGGTGGCCAGTAACACCATCAGTGGACTGGTGTATTCAGTGGTAGCCTTGGCAAGGTCACACTCAAAGATCAGGAATCAGGCAGGTACTTATTGTTATCACTCTATGCTTACAGGTATAGTATAGCCACAAGATCAATGGAGGGGATGATATAAACACAAAGAGAATTTTGTATTTTACTTAAAATGTATGAAAGATGTCATAAAGGCCAAACAATAATCCATAAATCAACTGATCCTGACGCGGCCGGTAATTCCCACGGATATTATGTGATCATAAGATGGCAACATCTCCCTTCCTCATCAAGTGTCAAGAACAGCTGATCGCAATGGTCTCTCCGCGCGAACTTTGCTTGTTTCCTAGATTCACGTGCGCTGTTTCTTTAAATTCTCCAATATTACTAGAAACTCGCACACATTCGATATTGGCATAAATAAACCGTATTACTCAGTCACACTGTACTCAGGCTCAAACAGTCTTTTCTACAATCAATACTATAATGATTCACTGTAATGGCTTTACATTGTTCTTCGCTCAACCATATATTAAGAACTATTAACACTGGAGTTTTCAATACTTTCTCTCGTGGGCGATAACGCAATAATTCACTATACTCACAAATGATTATTCACTGAATGAACATAGACATATATATGGTATGTAAATCAATCACCAATACATGGAAAATAAATAGTTTCTGAGCACCTAGCCTAACCTCCAAATACTGGCATAATATTATATATAATTTACCACTATATGTTCATATCAAAATCTATAGAAAGATATACACAACACAGTAAATTTATCACTGGTTCCTGGTGCCTGTACACACCAATAATCAACATGAATATTACAAGTACTCATGATAGTACTGTCTAGCACACTGGTGCTTTACCGTGACATGGGTGAGACTTGCTCACGACATATAAAATCCTCAGGCTAGATAATATAGCCGAATAACATAGCTAACTAAAGGGGAATGGGGAGGGAACTAGAAACACCTACTTCACCCTATCCTCCGATGAGAGTCGAGGTGTAGCTCCTGGTCCTCGTGTCGGGAACGCCCCCACACTACTCGTCGTGTCCTACCAGAGCCTCTCGTCGTCCCACCGTTTAGCGCGTCGTCTCCGTGCCTCCTCACTGCAGGTCCGTCCTCCTTCTTAACTTCTTGAAGGTTGGAGTCGGTCTCCTGGCCGTCGTCTTCTCCCAGCAATGGCTGTCGCCTACGTCTCAGCTACAGTCGTCCGGTTTCCCCAAATAGTCCTCTCTTCCTCAGCTACCCAGTGGCTCTGTCTGCCACTACGCTGTCACGAACTGGTGAATTGCCACAGACGCCACATACGTCACTGCACGGCTTCACTGCTTCTTGCACAGCACCTGACTGGAGCACTTGTTGCTCAAATAACCGTCAATTCCCTCTTCTGGTTCAACACATGAACTAGGGAAGACTTCTCAGAGTACTGGCGGACTTCAGGTGACGCGTAAATCCACGGGAGCGGGAACAACTGTCCAACTGACAGGACCATCCGTCGCACGTCCGACCTCTATGACGTGTCGTGTCTGATTCCTGGCGCCAGAGTGGCGCGCTGGCCGGACCCCCTTCCTTCGTGACGTCACTTTCGCTACGGGAAGTTTTCATTGGCTCCCGGTGCCACATTGCTGCCGGTGACCAATCCGGTGCCACTGACGTCACACGGTTTTGGCGGGAGATCAGGGAGGTAAGCGCCATCTTGGCTCCCTAAAGGGCCTATACCACAGGCCAAAATATTACTATTTCACAAATTTCTCGGCTCTCCGAGAACACTCCACTCTCTCCCATATATCAAATTGTAGCCTGCAACGTAGAGAACGCTTCGGAAAAGCAGACATGACTCTTACTGCAGGCGTGGGAGAATTAAAAGGGGGGAACTCCGTCACATACCCCTCCCCTTAAAATAAGAGTCATGTCTCGTTAGTGTATGCGGGATAGGGCGTCCGCTACTACGTTGTCCTTCCCCTTGACGTGCTTGACCTTGATCCTTGTCAGACTCTCAGTGCGGGTGAGACTGGTGCCGTCCGCCCTGGACCACTTACTTTCCTCCTCCGGGAGTTCTCGGTCCCTCGGTACACACAGACTCGTCTTCCGCTGGGTTTCTCGGGACATCGTTCCGTCCTGCTTGGCGGCTCTACTTTCCACATCGAAGAAAGGTCTCAGGCGGTCTGCGTGACACACCTGTTTCTTTCGGGGTCCATCCGGCTTCCCAATCTCGTACGACACTGGACCCAACCGTCGCAGCACTCGGTACGGTCTCTTGAACCGTGACTTGGTCACTCTACCTCTACCTGGCAGCCCAACCATTACTTTGGATCCGACCTGGACATCCCTTTGCGCAGCTCTCCTGTCGTACCACTCCGACATCTTACGGTGCGCCTTCTTCAGGAGTTTCCTAGCCAGTTCCTTCGCTCTAGTGAGACGTTCTTTGAACTTCTGGACATATTTATTCACCGTTCCCACAGTCGCTCCTGGTGTCCATCGTTCCTTCATCGTAGATAGCATGGCATATATAATATAGATAAATTGAAAGTAAGCCTTCTCAGGACCCACACGTCCTCCTTCGGCCTTACTAACCAATTCGGGGACCTCCTCCTGCTGTAACTCTCCGAGACGAGCGCGGTGTACCCCTGGAGAACTGGTGAGGGTCACCTGCCACTCACCATTCGGGCTACCTTCGCCCTCCGCTCGTTCTCTGGGTCCTACGCAAAGGTGATCTGTTCCCAGGCTGTCAGTCGACTCCTCAGCCTCATCAGATCCACCACCTCCTGGTTCTTCGCGTTGTCTCGGTGTCACAGTACAAACTGGGATCGCCACCGGTGCGATTCCCTTCTCGTCCCCACAGGCGTTCAACTCTCCACCTGTCTCCTCGTGTTGTTCTGGGCACTCTTCGCCTTTCACGAGATGCGGGAGGACATATCCTCCACACGCGTCATTCCCCAAGATGACCTGCGCCTCCATCTTGGGCATTGATGTACAGACTCCCACCACTAGGGTCTGGCAGCCATATTCAGAATCTAAAGTTACCTGGTGCAGGGGCATCCTCACTGGGCCTCCCACAGTGGCCACCCGTGCCACCCCCACACTGGTACTTTCGTAACCCTCGGGGAACAGGGTTTCACTTACCAAAGTAAAGTCAGCCCCAGTGTCTCTTAGCATCTTCACAGGGATGGGGTCTGCGACCCCCATCCTTACGGTTCCTTCACACATGAATGGGTGAACTTTCTTCTCCCCATTCAGCACGGGTTCGTCCCGCACTCCCTCGGCCCTCTGGTCCTCGAACATCACTAAAGCAACGTGTCCCCGCTGCTTAGGGCGTCTGCATTCCCGCGCGACGTGTCCGGGTATTCCGCAGTTATAGCAGCGGCCCCACGGCGGAGACCATCCGCCACCGCTCGCCTTAGCACTGCCTCCAGAGACCGTCGCACCCTGTGTCTTTCCCGCACCGCTTGTTGTTTCCTTCGTTGCAGTAACAACTCCTGAGCTTTCAGCTTGGCTCTCCTCTATCGGCTCTACAACACCTTTTGTTCCTCGGGTGTTCCAACTTGAGAACTGGGACTTGGGAGAACTCGTTCCTGTCCTCCATCCATCCGTCCTTCTATAACTCCGATCGTTTCCGACGTATGCGGGTGGTCGGTTCTGTTCCTCTCGGCGTGGGCGTAGGGCTTCTTCTAACATGTCGGCCCGGTCGGCTGCGGCCCTCAGGTTCTTTATGTCCGCCTCCTTTATCCTCATCCTGATCTCAGGAGAGAGCACGGACATAAACTTTTCCATGACCATTAGTTCCTTGATTTCTTCGGCCGACCCCGCTTCTTCAGAGTCCATCCACTTAAGGAACTTTCTTTCCATGTCCCTCGCCATCTCCGCATACGATTTTCCAGGCGACCGGGTACATTCTCTAAACCTCTTCCGGTAACACTCTGGCGTGAGCTTAAAAGAACAGAGCACAGCTCGTTTTACCGCATCGTAGTTAGTGCATTCTTGGAAGTCGAGCATCGTGAAGGCTTCACGAGCTTCACCTGTGAGCCTCCCTTGGACCAACTCCGCCCACTCCGCCCTCGGCCACCTCTTCATAGCAGCAACTCTCTCAAAGTGATCGAAGAAACTTTCGGCTTCACTAGGTACATAGACCGGCAGGTCTCGTTCCCTCACTCGTCGGTCTTCGTGTGGCGGGGCAGGGGCACCTAGTCCCAGTTCAGCTCGCTTCAGCTCCACCTCCTTGTTGGCATCTACTTCCTGTTGTCTCATCCTAGCTTCTTGCTCTCGTTCTTCCCTGCGTAGCTGTGCTTCTCGCTCGTGTTCTTCCCGTCGTAGCTGTGCTTCTCGTTCCTCACGCTTCAGCTGTGCTTCTGCTTCTCGTTCTCGCTCTTCCCGGCGCAGCTGTGCTTCTCGTTCCTCACGCTGCATCTGTGCTTCTCGCTCCTCACGCTTCAGCTGTGCTTCTCGCTCTTGCTCTTCTTTGCGCTGTTGTGCTTCTCGCTCCTCACGCTTCAGCTGTGCTTCTCGCTCTTGCTCTTCTTTGCGCTGTTGTGCCTCTCGCTCTTCTTTGCGCTGCTGTGCTTCTTCTCTCCTCAGCTGCGCTTCTCGCTCTTCTCTGCGCTGCTGTGCTTCCTCTCTCCGCAGCTGCGCTTCTCGCTCTTCTCTGCGCTGCTGTGCTTCTAGCTGCAGCTTCATTATTTCCAGCTTAATGCTGTGCCTGCTGCCGCTGGATCCCCTGCTGCTTCCACCAATACTCAGGTGTTCACCCTCACTGGCAGGTGTTTGGGGCCGTTCCTCCCCCAAAGCTTCGTCTCGAGCCTTGAGCTGAGCCATTATCTCTAGTCTTCTTTCACCAACTCTGGCAGATTTCAGCTTTATTCCAAAATGATTCGCTATAGCCTGTAACTGTGCCTTGGTGCACTCTTCCAGCACCTGTTCGTCCCTAGAGTCAATAAACCTGGTTACTTTATCATCCTCCATCTTGTGCTATGAGTGGTAACCTGCGCCTGATCTCTAACACCACTGCCAAGTACCACCACTGCAACCTTTACTTCGATCGAAATCCTGGCAAGGTCGCCAATGTTGGGGTTTCACCTCTCTTCTCTCTAGTCTGGGGTGAGCAATAGTTATGCTTAAGTCACTCACCGTAGCCCTGCGGGTCTTCCCTCGATCCTCACGGCGCCACTGCACGCCAGGAGAGTCTCCCAGTCAATCTTAACGGCCTCTTATTAAGAAAGAGTGAGAACACGACTCGTTCACATCGACTGTCGTGTGCCCTCCCCAACAATAGGGCTCTACGGTTAAACAAAAGGTCGCCAACTGGTGTTTTTAGGTGGCCAGTAACACCATCAGTGGACTGGTGTATTCAGTGGTAGCCTTGGCAAGGTCACACTCAAAGATCAGGAATCAGGCAGGTACTTATTGTTATCACTCTATGCTTACAGGTATAGTATAGCCACAAGATCAATGGAGGGGATGATATAAACACAAAGAGAATTTTGTATTTTACTTAAAATGTATGAAAGATGTCATAAAGGCCAAACAATAATCCATAAATCAACTGATCCTGACGCGGCCGGTAATTCCCACGGATATTATGTGATCATAAGATGGCAACATCTCCCTTCCTCATCAAGTGTCAAGAACAGCTGATCGCAATGGTCTCTCCGCGCGAACTTTGCTTGTTTCCTAGATTCACGTGCGCTGTTTCTTTAAATTCTCCAATATTACTAGAAACTCGCACACATTCGATATTAGCATAAATAAACCGTATTACTCAGTTACACTGTACTCAGGCTCAAACAGTCTTTTCTACAATCAATACTATAATGATTCACTGTAATGGCTTTACATTGTTCTTCGCTCAACCATATATTAAGAACTATTAACACTGGAGTTTTCAATACTTTCTCTTGTAGGCGATAACGCAATAATTCACTATACTCACAAATGATTATTCACTGAATGAACATAGACATATATATGGTATGTAAATCAATCACCAATACATGGAAAATAAATAGTTTCTGAGCACCTAGCCTAACCTCCAAATACTGGCATAATATTATATATAATTTACCACTATATGTTCATATCAAAATCTATAGAAAGATATACACAACACAGTAAATTTATCACTGGTTCCTGGTGCCTGTACACACCAATAATCAACATGAATATTACAAGTACTCTTGATAGTACTGTCTAGCACACTGGTGCTTTACCGTGACATGGGTGAGACTTGCTCACGACATATAAAATCCTCAGTCTAGATAATATAGCCGAATAACATAGCTAACTAAAGGGGAATGGGGAGGGAACTAGAAACACCTACTTCACCCTATCCTCCGATGAGAGTCGAGGTGTAGCTCCTGGTCCTCGTGTCGGGAACGCCCCCACACTACACGTCGTCGTGTCCTACCAGAGCCTCTCGTCGTCCCACCGTTTAGCGCGTCGTCTCCGTACCTCCTCACTGCAGGTCCGTCCTCCTTCTTAACTTCTTGAAGGTTGGAGTCGGTCTCCTGGCCGTCGTCTTCTCCCAGCAACGGCTGTCGCCTACGTCTCAGCTACAGTCGTCCGGTTTCCCCAAATAGTCCTCTCTTCCTCAGCTACCCAGTGGCTCTGTCTGCCACTACGCTGTCACGAACTGGTGAATTGCCACAGACGCCACATACGTCACTGCACGGCTTCACTGCTTCTTGCACAGCACCTGATTGGAGCACTTGTTGCTCAAATAACCATCAATTCCCTCTTCTGGTTCAACACATGAACCAGGGAAGACTTCTCAGAGTACTGGCGGACTTCAGGTGACGCGTAAATCCACGGGAGCGGGAACAACTGTCCAACTGACAGGACCATCCGTCGCACGTCCGACCTCTATGACGTGTCATGTCTGACTCCTGGCACCAGAGTGGCGCGCTGGCCGGACCCCCTTCCTTCGTGACGTCACTTTCGCTACGGGAAGTTTTCATTGGCTCCCGGTGCCACATTGCTGTCGGTGACCAATCCGGTGCCACTGACGTCACACGGTTTTGGCGGGAGATCAGGGAGGTAAGCGCCATCTTGGCTCCCTAAAGGGCCTATACCACAGGCCAAAATATTACTATTTCACAAATTTCTCGGCTCTCCGAGAACACTCCACTCTCTCCCATATATCAAATTGTAGCCTGCAACGTAGAGAACGCTTGGGAAAAGCAGACATGACTCTTACTGCAGGCGTGGGAGAATTAAAAGGGGGGAACTCCGTCACACCCTTCTATCACTTTTGACATCTGGACAATGTAAGCTAGGCGTCAGAGGAAGGAGGGGCAGCCATTGTTGTGTCACCTCCGAGACGTGTGTAGCAAATTCGGCTCCTATCATATTTGGACAATGTCGGCCAGTAGCGTCAATAGTATGGAGTGTTAGACATTGCCATTGTTTATACTAGACCAGAGGCACACGGGAGCAAATACGGCTCCTGTTAATTTTACTTGGACGTAGTGTTATGGAAACCAAAGGTGTACCATCTTCAACACGCTGTCAACAAATCAAGTTAAGTGTTCTTTCCGAAACCCATTATCTATCATTAGTGGCCATTAATGTCATTGGGTAGGGTTAGCCGGTTAGAGCACGAGATAGCCTCAAACTAAAGGTAATTAAGCCAGGTCTTTATTGTTCCATGTACAGTGTTTCTCTGATATACCTGTCATATATAGGTTTCTGGCTTCACAGTTAGCGCCCTTTTGACAGGTCAAGACGAGGAAGTATCTTTTGTGCATCAGTTACCAGGGTGATGGAAGCTACCTCAAAGAGGGAAAATGTGGAGTCTACACCCTAGTTATACCTGGTGGACTAACCTGCTGTACTATAAGATAAGGAACCTCTTCAATGTATGTAGTCTAATACTGTAGTTTGATTGGCTGCATATATATAAATTTAATTAATATAAACCCCCCTAATGTGTAGAGGATCGATTTGTGAGATTATGAGATTATTGCAGAAATACAGTCCACTTATCATTATACAAATTGCTATCGAAGTATATAAATTAACGTAAATATAAATTCTATATAAATTCATATAAATTAAATAAATATAAATCTCACAGGTCAGTTCCCACATTATTTGGTCATCTTCGAACCGGATGACGGATTATTTGATCCTTTGAACCCACATTTGGTCATCTTAGTACCGGATGAACCAGTTAACCAGTGGATTCATTAAATAAACTAGTGCAGTGTGATTTAAACAAAGGCTAGCCAGTCAAAGACAGCGGCGTTGCCTCGTGGGAGCTCAGGAGCCCCCCCTCAACTGAGTTCAGCTTCGTCAGCGGTTTCTTGCACACCCACAGATATTTGGTGGCGTGTTATTTCGTGAAATGACAGCGCTAATATAGAAGCCAGCCAAATTAGTGACTGTCGCGAGATTGTTCACGGATTTCGTGGTGTTAAATTTCGCGAGAGATTATCTACGTATTTTGTGGACTTTATTTCGCGAGGTCACTAATAATATTTAATACTTCTTGATAATATTAGAAGTTTTATAGAGGCTAATTAAGAGGCTATTATCAATAATTGTGTATATTATTTCTCCAAATAGAGAATTATTTAATATAAATTGCACTAGTGATCACAGTATAATATTTACTAATTGCCAACCCACAACAGGGTAGGATATTTACCATTGACTAGTTGAACTATTATCGTTCATCCTAGTCCCATTATTACCATAGTCAGTTGTACTATATTCAATAACCTAACACCATTAATGAATGGTCCAGACCCTATTTTGGGTGTAATTTTTATCAACTCGAGTTGAGTTGTATATATAAGAATTTACTTATGGTCATTACACCTTTGAGTGATTAATTAGTGTCTCTACCATCCTAGGGTGATATAGAAGAGCTAACCTAAAGGTACTTCCAGTGACACTGGTTTATCACTCAAATCATTAGTGTGTATGATTGTATATATATAATGTGTATTAATTTTAAGTGCTAACCTCTAGTAGAGGTAGGATTATTGCCTAGTGAATTTACCCTAGGCTACCATTAGAGCTTGTTCAGTATTATGAGCAGCCCAAGTGCAAGCCCCACAAGGCTTCACCAACTAGCCAGTATGGATAATGCAGGGCGAATGCAAAGAACCCTTGCAGGTCTTAAAGGCCACTTAACAAGACAGATCAAGAAATGTGAAGATTTGTCACAACAATCTCAAGTTGATTATGCTGACCTGGAAAGCTATTATCAAGCAGCTGCAGGTAAATTTGAGCAAATCAAATGCCAAATAGCAACATATGTGGCTGAACTTGCCAACACCAATTTATCAGAAACATAAATAGACGACATTATGGTTGATCTTGCGAATTATGAAGATCACACTCAGGCCACGTTACAGCCTTATGTCAAATTAATTGCCCAGAACAAGGCAACAGCAACAACAACAACAGTTGCATCTAATACGAGTCAAGCAGAAGCTCGACTCCCTCCAATTAATTTACCCACTTTCTCAGGAAAAGAGGAAGATTGGGACGAATTTTGGAACAAATTCGTTGACCTTGTAGACTCAAAACAATCTTTACCAAAGAGTAGTAAATTCTCTTATTTGCAAGGCCAATTATCAGGTGAGGCTAAAACAGTAGTATCCCATCTGAGATTAACTAATGACGGCTATGATCTGGCAGTAAAACTCCTCAAGGATAATTATGCTGATCCAGAAGTAAGAACATCACATTTAGTTCATGAGCTGTTGCATTTACGCCCACCGGAGGCTTCAGCTGATTCACTCCAAGTCTTTAAGCTGGAGGTAGAATCATTGATCAATGCCCTCAGCCTGACAGCAGATACAAACGGGGCTGAGTGGGTCTTGAAAATAATTGTCCAGGAGAAAATACCTAGGGACGTATTGAGACAAATGAGTACTCATTACAATAGAAGCATCTTATCCATGAATGAAATATCTGAAGGTTTAAAGTCAGTAGTTCATCAATTACGAACACATGACAAATTAAAACCACCAAGTAAACCCTCAGAAACCAATAATAGTAAACCACAGAGTACCAAAGGTACTCCAAATCAATCTAGACAATATAATTTAACACCAAAGTGGAACAGTAGCAGTGTGGGCGTATATGCAGTGGGACCCTCCAAGCCTATAGTTACTGTGTCATCCAAGAACGTGACACCAAAGGGTACTGGAAGCTATGGAACATGTTTGTTCTGCAATGAGAAACATTCAATGTACCACTGCCCTAATTTTCCTGATAGTGACGCCCGTGTTGAGCGACTCAAAGATTTGCAACATTGCACGAGGTGCCTCAGGAAACATAACATCAACGACTGTGATACCCAATTACACACCTGTAATAGGTGTAACAAAGGTCAGCACCATGCAGCATTGTGCAGAGACACCCAAACAACGTCTCCAAACCCCAAGGTGGAAGATAGCATTCCCACCTCAGTACAGTACTGCAAGGTGCAACAAACAAAGAGTGTCCATTCGGCAAAGTCTAAAGGTAATACGACTTTGCCTACTGCCCAAATTACCATCCTGAATAAGAGGGCCAAGGTCCATACCCGTGGGTTGTTTGACCAAGGATCCCAGAGAACATATATCACTAAAAGGTTGGCAGATGAATTACAATTAAGGCCTGTAGCCCAGATGTCATTCAACATCTCAGGGTTTGTAACAGATGCAGGACCTCAAGTCTACCAGGTGGTACAACCATCAGTACGTTTAGGCAGGTACGTCTGTCGAGTACAAGCCATTGTGGTGGACAAAATACCAGTAGACCTACAAGTTCAAGGTCTGAGAGCAACAGCCAAATTCCTGAGAAATAGAGGAATAAAATTGGCAGATAATATTAAGTCTGATCACCTCACCGACTTCGGTCTCCTTGTAGGGACAGACTATTGCCATCGATAGCCCTACTAAATATCAGGGCATAACCATGTTAAACTCTGCAGGAGGTAAATTACTCTCTGGCCCAGTATCAAGTCTGAGGAGACCTATGCCTGCAGATAAACAATACCAATAGAAATCTAAATTTGTCAGCTGATTATATTTCTCCAGTAGCATTATACTAAGGAGATTACAGCTGACTATACTAACAGAGGTTGATGTTAGTATCATCATTTGAAGCTGAAGATGAGTTCATGAGGCCTCAGTGGCAAATCAGTGAACAGTAGCCTAAAACAGCTACAAGTCACTGCGACCAATGTCACTGAACCCACTGCAGTCTCAAAACCATACTTTACTTTAATGATGAGCTATTCAATCTTCTGAATCAATTAACTAAATTAAACCCCAATAAATCTGATGACTGATTTGATACATTTATTATTTAATCAAGATGTATTCCATGGGCCTCAGTGTTTATATATCAGTGACCAGTTACCTGAAGAAACTTCAAGTTATATCTAATGTCACTGATCTCACTGCAGTCCATGAATCATACTTGACTGTAGTACTTGATCACATCCAGTCTTCTGGGTTAAATAATATGTAATAAGGCTTGAATATTAGCCTTTCAAGAGTTGACAGGGAAATGAAATCGCATTAGACTTCTAACCCCTGTAACTCTAGTATGGGACATCCGTCCTGTACGAACAGACGCACAAATGTGTGATTACTAACTACTAACATCAAATTAATCTAATAATTCGAAGGAAGAGTATCGGTGTTCGTCTGTTCTAAAGAGGACTTCGACCCGTGAGCAGCCCCTGGGGAATTATGTCGGAAAATCCGACAGCATTTAATACATCATACAGATAATAGCTGTATTGTATAAACAACTTAACCCATAGAAAACGTAACTTGTAGTGGAATTACCGTCTATAGAAAACGGGATATCATCACCACATACTATTATAATTCACCAGTTATTCTGCTGGGAATTATTCTTAAATACATTAGTCTTTGGACTTTACCATCAGAAAAACATCTCATATAAATTAACTTAATTATCAGTATTAAAGTAGAGTAAATGTGACCCTTCTATCACTTTTGACATCTGGACAATGTAAGCTAGGCGTCAGAGGAAGGAGGGGCAGCCATTGTTGTGTCACCTCCGAGATGTGTGGAGCAAATTCGGCTCCTATCATATCTGGACAATGTCGGCCAGTAGCGTCAATAGTATGGAGTGTTAGACATTGCCATTGTTTATACTAGACCAGAGGCACACGGGAGCAAATACGGCTCCTGTTAATTTTACTTGGACGTAGTGTTATGGAAACCAAAGGTGTACCATCTTCAACACGCTGTCAACAAATCAAGTTAACACTTTCGCGCTATCTGGACGCGCCGGCGCGTTCGGTTTCGTCTAACGTAAACGCATAGTGGACATAGAGTTATGTCAACTTTTAAAATATTTGTATAAAATTCAATTTTTATCCGATTTACTTTGGGTTTGTTTCAAACTGCGCGCTATGAGGCTCTCTTTCTCACCACTAGGCTGCATGGTACAATAAGTTCATGAAAGGTGTGGATAACTTCGATCAAATGGTATTTTGTCCCAAACGGGTTGCAGGTGGGTGACTTTAGCCGTTTATACTGGTAATTCTTCCCCCATATCATGTATTAGATGCATATGTCTGTTTAGGGAATTTTATTCCGATCAATATACAACCAAAAAGTATATAAATTAACATAAATATAAATTCTATATAAATTCATATAAATTAAATAAATATAAATCTCACAGGTCGGTTCCCACAATTGTCTCATAAACCAAAATACACTTACACCATGAAGATCTATTTTATCAGATTACAGAGCTTACACAAAATACACAATTTTCACACGCAAATACAGTTGCACCAGTTCCACTTCAACAAATTAAAAACACAACTTGCATAAATACACTATTATCACAAAAATTATTATAAAACATGGACAATTATTACACAGTTTGTTCAATTATTTTACATCTTTGCACAATTAATACAAGAAAACTTGCTATATAATTACTCAACTTGCACAATGACAATCAATACGCAAAGGTATGAATAAACAATTTGTCCATATGCAATTACACAACATGCGCAATTAATACACAACTTATACAAATATTACACATCTTTCATAATTATTACACAACTTGTACAAATGCATATCTAGCACAAATACGTACAATACATAACTACCCTAAATATGAAAATACACAACTAGCATAAATACACGATTTACACAAATACAATTGCGACATTTACACAACTTGCTCAAAAATATAATCAATACACAACTTACCAAAATATGAACAATACATAACTAGCACATATTCATTAAATACACAACTATGCAATTTCAGCAAATACACATACAAAAACATATACAATTAATACATACAACTTGCACAAAACAATACACAATTTATAGAAATATAATCAATACATAATTGCAATAATCATACAACTTATGCAAAATACATAATCTGCACAATTAATACACAAGTATATTAATTGTGCTATATATGTACAAACACAACCAACTAGGTCAAACAATACACAATTTGCATGATATTTTTCTGGGTATATTTAGGACATTAATTATAATATGCTGAGTTTAACCAACTCCCCAAAAGTCAGAATTTCACATATAAAAATGGTTCATATGACTTCCGATGAGCTCAATATATAACACATTCTTTTTCCATTAAGATATCAACATTATTAGTGCTAAACTATTCATCTAACATATGTCCACTGTTTTTATGTCTTATTAATACCTTCCTTGTTACATTCTCTCCAATCAGACCACCATATTTATGTATTTATTCAAACCATCTAACAGACTTATTTGTTCTAGCCTTAGTTATGTTAGGGCAGGTGGGGTTAGGTGAAGTCAGTATTTTCTATGATAATTTTAGACAAATTTGCTATATCTTATCAAAATGCATCCTGTTAAAACTTAAATTCATCTAAATCTATCAAAAATATACTTATACTACGCAAATTTGACTAAATTCAACCTAGCTAAACTTACTAAATATGAGCATCCCATATCCTCACATACAAGCCTATGTCGCCTCTGTCCATACATTATATGAGTCTGCCATATAGCACGAACCCCAAATAGGAAAATTTACACTATTTCATAAACATACTAGTTCATTACCCTAAGATATTATATATGTCCTTCCCTACACGACCTCACCTAACCTGACCTAGCATATCCAACCCTGGATTTGGTTAAAGTTGGCGAAATTTATGCTATGCCACCTAAATTTCACCAAATTTAAGGCAATTTCCACCAAATATACCCAAATGTTGCGTAGCATAGCACTGCCAAAGCCCATTTTCTCCTATTCCATACTACCCTACACAACCTCACCTAACCTGACCTAGCATATCCAAACCTGGATTTGGTTAAAGTTGGCGAAATTTATGCTATGCCATCTAAATTACACCTAATTGAAGCCAATTTCCACCAAATATACCCAAATGTTGTGTATCATAGCATCGCCAAAGCCCATTTTCTCCTATTCCATACTACCCTACACAACCTCACCTAACCTGACCTAGCATATCCAAACCTGGATTTGGTTAAAGTTGGCGAAATTTATGCTATGCCATCTAAATTACACCTAATTGAAGGCAATTTCCACCAAATACACCCAAATGTTGTGTATCATAGCATCGCCAAAGCCCATTTTCTCCTATTCCATACTATCCTACACAACCTCACCTAACCTATCCTACCATATCCAAACCTAGATTTGGTTAAAGTCTGCGAAATTTAAGCTATCCCACCTAAATTCGACCTAATTTAAGGCAATTCCCACCAAATATCCCCCAAATGTTGTGTATCACAGCACTGCCTAAGCCCATTTTTACCTACATTTTCTCCTATTCCATCCTACCCTACGCAACCTTACCTAACCTATCCTAGCATATCCAAACCTAGATTTGGTTAAAGTCTGCGAAATTTAAGTTATCCCATATAAATTTGACCTAATTTAAGACAGTTCCCACCAAATATACCCAAAAATGTTTTTGGAACATAGCACGACCAAAGCTCATTTTAGCTGAGTTTTCATCTATTCCAACCTGCCCTAGACAACCCTACCCAGCCTCTCCTGGCATATCCAAAGTCAGATTTGCTTATAGTTGGCAAAAATTTATGCCTTTCCCACCTAAATTTAACCTAATTTAAGCCAATTTCCACCGAATATACCCAAATGTTTTGTATCTTAACATGGCCAAAGTTCATTTCACCCAAGTTTTCACCTATTCCATCTTACCTTACACAGCCATACCTAACCTGACCTAGCATATCCCAAGCTAGATTTGATTAAATCTCCAAGTTCATTTGTGTTATTTGTAATTCCATCTATGTTAGTTACATTGCCTTGAGGCTCGCTTTCGTCTGTTCCTTCTCATATCTCCTCCTTGGTGAGTGTTCTGCTGGTGGGGGAAGCTGTTCCATGGGTGTGGATTTTTGTGAGGTGGATAACAGGGTCTCAGAGGATACTGGGGTGAGGGGTGGGCGGTCAAGTGAAAGGGGGACAGGGAGAGTATGAGATGAAGGAGGAGGGAGGACTGGAAGGAAAAGGGGGGAGGGGGGTACTGGTGGGAGGAGGGGAGGGGTAGCAGGGTGGGCATGGGGTGTGGGGGGAGGGAGATTTGGGTGAGCATTTGAGTGGGGGCAGGGAGGGTTTGGGGCAGGGGGGTTCTCTATGCAGAGGAGGGTGGTGTGGTTGCCCTCCCCTCTGGTGTTACTGGGTAGCTGGTTGTGGGTTCCCTTCCCCCCCCCCCCCTCACCTCTGGGGAAGTTGTGATGGGAGCTGTGATTTCCTGGTTTTTGCCTTTTGCCCTGCGCTTCTTCCTTGCTTCTGCCGCCATGGCTTTCTCCTCCCTCATTATGTCCCTCTGGAGGAATACTTTTTTTAATTCTCCCACATATTGCAGGTGACTCTTCCTTGTTAGAATCTTCTCCATTGTGTTTTGGTTTGCAAACACTATCTTTAACACACGGTCTCGGTCTTTGTTATACCAGCCTAGCCTGAAAACCTTCTCAATGCTATGCTCGGCCCCTTCCATCTCTAGTGCCTTCAGTATTTCATTCACTTGCTGCTTTGTCCTTATCATTCTACTCTGTCCTATTGGAGCCTTCCTGCTCTTTATAAATCCACATCTACCACTGTGTGTGTGTGTGTGTTTAATTATACTTAGGTAATCACACACACACACACACACATACACACACATACACACACACATGTTAAATTATATGTTGTGAAAACGTAATGGGTAAAGAGGGTACACAATAAGGAACCGCCTACCCTTCGAAGGCGCAAATGCCAAAACTGTAAATTTTTTAAATACAACCTGAAAAGATCATCAGGGTAAAGGGAGGGAAAGGGGGGGGGTTGTGAATCTTTGACAACCCGCCGGCTTCCTGTCCTCGTCGAGGCCGCCAAAGTATTAGCGGCCTCACAGGTAAACCATCAACCCAACACCCATCCTGTAAGCGATGTTGGAAAAAATTCCGTAATCCCTTAGTGGGTGCGAACTGGCACTCAATTCCGCACAGATTTCCATGTCAGTTTCTGAATGGTCTCGTCTATTGCATAATCTAGTTCCTTGATCGATGGATATAACTGTAGTTTGTCTGTCAAGTGACTCTCCACTCTAGTGAGTCTTCAGTCAAGTTACTCATCAGTCAAGTGACTCATCAGTCAAGTGACTCATCAGTCAAGTAACTCACCAGTCAAGTAACTCACCAGTCAAGTGACTCATCAGTCTATTGACTCACCAGTCAAGTAACTCATCAGTCTATTGACTCTCCAGTCTAGTGACTCACCAGTCAAGTGACTCATCAGTCAAGTAACTCACCAGTCTAGTGACTCTTCAGTCAAGTGACTCATCAGTCAAGTAACTCATCAGTCAAGTTACTCATCAGTCTATTGACTCACCAGTCAAGTAACTCATCAGTCTATTGATTCTCCAGTCTAGTGACTCACCAGTCAAGTGACTCACCAGTCAAGTGACTCATCAGTCTATTGACTCACCAGTCAAGTAACTCATCAGTCTATTGACTCTCCAGTCTAGTGACTCACCAGTCAAGTGACTCATCAGTCAAATGACTCATCAGTCAAGTGACTCGCCAGTCTAGTGACTCCCCAGTCAAGTGACTCACCAGTCAAGTGACTCATCAGTCTATTGACTCACCAGTCAAGTGACTCATCAGTCAAGTGACTCATCAGTCAAGTGACTCACCAGTCTAGTGACTCCCCAGTCAAGTGACTCATCAGTCAAGTGACTCATCAGTCAAGTGACTCCAGTCTAGTGACTCACTAGTCAAGTGACTCATCAGTCAAGTGACTCACCAGTCAAGTAACTCATCAGTCAAGTTACTCACCAGTCTAGTGACTCTTCAGTCAAGTGACTCACCAGTCAAGTTACTCATCAGTCAAGTAACTCACCAGTCAAGTGACTCTTCAGTCAAGTGACTCATCAGACAAGTAACTCATCAGTCAAGTTACTCATCAGTCAAGTAACTCACCAGTCTAGTGACTCATCAGTCAAGTGACTCATCAGTCAAGTTACTCATCAGTCAAGTGACTCATCAGTCTAGTGACTCATCAGTCAAGTGACTCATCAGTCAAGTGACTCATCAGTCAAGTGACTCATCAGTCAAGTGACTCATCAGTCAAGTGACTCATCAGTCAAGTGACTCATCAGTCAAGTGACTCAGTCAAGTGACTCATCAGTCAAGTGACTCCCCAGTCAAGTGACTCATCAGTCAAGTGACTCACCAGTCAAGTAACTCATCAGTCAAGTTACTCATCAGTCAAGTAACTCACCAGTCTTGTGACTCACCAGTCAAGTAACTCATCAGTCAAGTGATTCATCAGTCAAGTGACTCATCAGTCAAGTTACTCATCAGTCAAGTTACTCATCAGTCAAGTTACTCATCAGTCAAGTTACTCATCCGTCAAGTGACTCATCAGCCTAGTGACTCACCAGTCAAATGACTCACCAGTCTAGTGACTCACCAGTCTAGTGACTCACCAGTCAAATGACTCTCCGGACAATTTACACAGGTAGGTCTCACACCAGTGTTCCCTCACCACCCGTGGCAGGGTCACCAGTGTTGCCTCACATCCCGTTGCAGGGTCACCAGTGTTGCCTCACCCCCCGTGGCAGGGTCACCAGTGTTGCCTCACCACCCGTGGCAGGGTCACCAGTGTTGCCTCACCTCCCGTGGCAGGGTCACCAGTGTTGCCTCACCCCCCCGTGGCAGGGTCACCAGTGTTGCCTCACCACCCGTGGCAGGGTCACCAGTGTTGCCTCACCCTCCGTGGCAGGGTCACCAGTGTTGCCTCACCACCCGTGGCAGGCTCACCAGTGTTGCCTCACCTCCCGTGGCAGGGTCACCAGTGTTGCCTCACCCCCCGTGGCAGGGTCACCAGTGTTGCCTCACCACCCGTGGCAGGGTCACCAGTGTTGCCTCACCACCTGTGGCAGCAACACCAGTGTTGCCTCACCCCCCGTGGCAGGGTCACCAGTGTTGCCTCACCCCCCGTGGCAGGGACACCAGTGTTGCCTCACCCCCGTGGCAGGGTCACCAGTGTTGCCTCACCCCCCGTGGCAGGGTCACCAGTGTTGCCTCACCACCCATGGCAGGGTCACCAGTGTTGCCTCACCCCCCGTGGCAGGGTCACCAGTGTTGCCTCACCACCTGGTTGATACCTGGTTGATGGGGTTCTGGGAGTTCTTCTACTCCCCAAGCCCGGCCCGAGGCCAGGCTCGACTTGTGAGAGTTTGGTCCACCAGGCTGTTGCTTGGAGCGGCCCGCAGGCCCACATACCCACCACAGCCCGGTTGGTCCGGCACTCCTTGGAGGAATAAATCTAGTTTCCTCTTGAAAATGTCCACGGTTGTTCCGGCAATATTTCTTATGCTTGCTGGGAGGATGTTGAACAACCGTTATTAGGTTCACCCGTGGCAGCAACACCAGTGTTGCCTCACCTCCCGTGGCAGGGTCACCCGTGTTGCCTCACCCCCCGTGGCAGGGTCACCAGTGTTGCCTCACCACCCGTGGCAGCAACACCAGTGTTGCCTCACCTCCCGTGGCAGGGTCACCAGTGTTGCCTCACCACCCGTGGCAGCAACACCAGTGTTGCCTCACCTCCCGTGGCAGGGTCACCAGTGTTGCCTCACCACCCGTGGCAGCAACAGTGCCAGCCTCGTCCTTTGTGCTCCGTAAGATACACAATACGTATTGTTAAGACTTGCAACTTGCAATTTGTGATTGAAAATCACTTATGTGTACCGGTGGAAAAAACACTTCAAACAAGAGACTCACATATATCTATCTCTCTCGCTCTGTTTGATTCTCTGTCTGTTTGTCTCTGTATCTCTTATATTCTTATATATATATATATATATATATATATATATATTGGTAGCAGTCTTCCTTGGAAACATATGATGTTGAATATGACCGGAAGGGTAAGATTAATAATTCTAACACGCATCTTCTCATTATCTCTTATTGTTATCTTCACTTTCGAGGGAAGTTGAAAAATTAACTCTCCATAGTTCAATATTTGATAATGTTATATCATTTCCTAATCATAGCAAGAATTCAACTCATTCTCCGGATATAATAATACTTTTTGTAACTTTGTGACTGATCGTTAAAATATCGACGTGATGGACAAATACAAAGTAGAATTTTGTACTATTCATATTATAGCCCGGAAAAAAATAAAGCTCAAATCCAAACTTAAATATTTCTAGGCCTATTATAGCACATATATGTACTATATTATGCCTAATATAGCGTGTATTAGGCCTAGAATGCTTAGATTATGCTAGGCTTCATTAGGAATATAAACAGATAAACTTTTCAGGTTTGCACAAATGGAATAATACAAAAAGTCTACTTTCTATTGGTCCACTACGTCAATCTTTGCACGATCAGCCACATCGTTACTATAAGTACTTTTATTTTAGGAGGCTGAGCTGCGGTTATTAGGTTCAGTAGGGATGCATGGCGTGCGAAGGACAACTCACATAAAAATTACCCGGAAACTCTAACTCAAAATTCCTTGCCTTGTGACTTATAACGTGTACTTATATAACCCCCCCAATTGACAAATCCATTTTTTAGCGTTTCAATCACTGGCTTGTCACGCCCACACCGTGACGTGACTCTGACGTAATCTGCAAAGCCCACCAATCGTCGCATGTGAAGGACTCTGTTGCCTCCAGGAGTCTGGAACCTGAATGGGGGGGTCCAACAGGTAGTCTGTCACAGGGTCTTACTGGAGAAGGTCTTGCCTCTGCATTGCGTCTGAATATTTTCCATGCGATTTATTTGTTTGCGATATTATAAATTTAATTGTTGCGACTCGATATTTATCGAGAGAGGCTGTAGTCAGCTAAAGCCTAATCAAATTGATGAAAAGTCGCACATCGCGACGTTTTGTAGAAATTGCATCACATGGCTGCGTGCGAATAATTGTGTTGTGTGTTAAGTTTATCAGAGGCTTTTATTTCGTTAACTCTTGTGACATACTGCTGCGAACACGACCATGCGACTCGACCAACAGAAACTTTTGGCGTTTTAGTAGCTAAACTTATCACAGTTTAATTACTTGAAACGCGACTGTTACGGCCCTCTCGGGTCGCAACTGGGTTCGTACTCTGATATCGTTAGAGGAAGGGTATCCGGCCCCAAGCCAGTAGTGGCTTTCAAGGGATGTGATCAGTAACGCAAGTAAACTAAAAGGGGAAGGGAAAGAAAGGCAAAAACTTAAGATTATAATTAATACCTTCACCAATAAATAATATATAAAAAGTTACACAGGGGGAGGGGTATTAACACTGCACAGGGGAATTATCTACACGGTCGTCTTCTCCTGAAGACTCTGGATCCTCTCGGTACCAAGCTCTCGGTGCTCTCGTGGCCTCTCGACGAATCCTTCGAAAAGCTGAGTCTACCCCGGCCACAGGCCAGCCAAAACACAGTTCCACTGGGGGCACCACCGTGGAGGCCGTCAACCACAAGTCCAGCAGACTGCTGGCAGGTTCCGGATCAGCAACGCTGGTCAGGCCACTCCACGAGCGATACTAGGGTAGCGCCCTAGTCAGGAGCCTCGTGTGATACCACAGATCACTCTCCTGTCCACAATACCCCAGTGGTCAATCGTCTCCACCAGTCGGTCCCAGGTACGACAATCCTTCAACTGCCACTTCACTGGCAGGGTACCACCACAGTGTTCCTCCGGGAGGCGACTCACAGCTGCGGCAGCAAAGCACTTGGTATGGGGACGGCCGCCTTGGGTAGACTGGCTCAACTTCCCTTACAGCAGTCCCAGGTCGACTCTGTAAGCAGACACGTCATCAAAAACAGGGACACACTAAAGCACCTCACTTACAGGCTCAGACACAAACGCCCGACGTATCCACTCCATAGATGGCGTTGTCGTCTGAGCACCACCTCACCAGAGGTCAGCAGCGGCGGTGTTGTGAGCTGAACAGGACTGGAAACTGGCCCTTGTGGCCGGTACACTTCGTCCTCACCAGGTGTCGTCGTCCATTTGGAGGGGGTTTCGGGAGCTGACCCACAGATGGCGCGGTCGTCACTGCTCCGTGCTCGGACGCTGGATTCGGGTCCGTAACAGCGACACTTTTAGACCAGCTGGAACTTACAATTCTTTAGAGTCAAGTGGAACTTACGACCAACTTGTCAACTTACATCCCTTTAGAACCAGCTGTAACTTTACGACGCTATAAATTAGAACAGAGCGGTGCTGCCTGTTGTAGACACCTGGAACGAGGGAGTCAGAGCTTGTGATGACCTTGTATGAGGCGCCAGGCTTACAGAGCACCCACAATGGTTCGATGCCAACGCCACCGTTGCTCGCTGCCCCGTTGGCATCGCCCGCACCGTTAGAATCCCTGGAAGTGGCTCTACTGAAGAAGAACCTGGACATGCTCTTCCTCATTGTGTTTGGTATCTTCATTTTCCGTAAGTACCAAAGTCTGTCTTTTTCTAGCTGATGTTTATATGGTTTGTTTATACAGTGAGAGATTTAGAATTCAATTTGCAGAAAATTTTCGATCCATCCTTGAATTTGACATTGGTTAAGGCTTCCCATAGACGAATGAACACCGAAGAGTTTTGCCGTTTCCAATCCGCTAGCTCATATCGACGCCAAAGAAATCCATAATCAATAATGGCAAAAACCGTGTAGTCACTCTTGTAAACACATTTTTGGGCGGGAACTATTTCTACCCTCGTTATTTAGCACCCGCCTGGCCAGCTGGTCCACCACGGTCAATATTTTTTGTTTACTGATTATTAAACAACGCCGGAAAGATTTGTGAAGCCTACGGACAACACCAATACTAATATAGAAAAATACTAAGACATTCCTAATACAATTCATCCTCCTGTTTTAATAGAACTTTTTGTAACTATGTGGCGATCATATCAATATGAAGTAATGAAGCTCAGTATGCTACTTTTTGCATTAATTTTTGTAGAATTCGAAAAAGAAAGCTAAAGAACCAAACTTAAATATCCCCTGGCCTAGTATAGCACATATATGTACTGTATGAAGCTTAAGATAGCATGTATTAGGCCTAGGATGATTAAGCTAAGTTAGGTTTTATTAGCAACATAGTTATAACAACTTTAACGACTTCTCCAAATTTAGTCATACAAAAGTCTACTTTCTGGTGATCCATCACGACATTATTGTGCCATCAACCACATAATTACTATAAGTACTTACTCTTAGGAAGATGGGCTGGTCTAATCACACAATTGGCAGGGCAGTATACCTAGGTCATAAAAGTATTTATGTGTACGTCTGATTCCATACTACTTGTGTAAAGGAGGAAATGTATATGTTTATGTCTCAGAATGTTTGGTAATATGTTTATTGCTTATAATGTGCGTCTATGTATGTATTAACACGATGTACTGAACGGGGTGAGAATAGCTTGAGCGACCTCATCCCTTTGTGTGTATTTTACCTCAATAAACTTATTTCAATTTCAATTGGTAGGGCCATTCGTGTCCTCACGTAACCTCCGTAAACGAATAAAACAAACGTGCCATTTATTATCTTTTTTAATTTACTTTTTACTTTGTCACTTGTGAACTTTACTTTGGAATTTACAAGCTGGAGCTGCACATTCTCAGTATAGTTATACGAGGATTACTTTATACTAAATACCCGGTAAATGACACAGGTATTAATTAATTAAAAACCAAGGTCTCGAGTCGACGGAAAGACTATTATATTCAACATCCTGCTTGTCTCTCCTTAACAACCAACACAATAGTAGTTCCCTCGACGCTGTGTATAGGCTATTAACAGACCCTCAGATAACCTCTTCGTTCTAGACCCACCAGTTCTGAAACCAGTTTCTATAAGATCCCTCTAAAATAATGTTTTTTTTTTTAAATATAATATAATATATACATGATTTAGTGCTTAGCTCTTATGAAAATCAGAAATTTATTGTTTAGTCAAAGTTAATTTATTTTTGTATTGAAGCAGGAATTTTCTCCCATGATTCCATGTATGACTAACCATCCTGCGAAATGGGAACATTAGATGAACTTATAGTTAGTTTTTTATTTACAATGTGTAATCTTTCATATAGAATAGGGTAGCAGCACATTGGTGTACTCACCTAGTTGTGCTTGCAGGGATTGAACTCTGGCTCTTTGGTCCCGCCTCTCAACTGTCAATCAACTGATGTACAGGTTCCTGAGCCTACTGGGCTCTATCATATCTACATTTGAAACTGTGTATGGAGTCAGCCTCTACCACATCACTGCCTAATGCATTCCATCCGTTAACTACTCTGACACTGACCTTATTATTTAATGCAATAATATATATATATATATATATATATATATATATATATATATATATATATATATATATATATATATATATATATATATATATATATATATATATATATATATATATATATATATATATATATATATATATATATATATATATATATATATATATATGTCGTACCTAGTAGCCAGAACTCACTTCTCAGCCTAATATGCAAGGCCTGATTTGCCTAATAAGCCTAGTTTTCATGAATTAATGTTTTTTCGACAACCTAACCTACCTAACCTAACCTAACCTAACGTTTTCGGCTACCTAACCTAACCTAACCTATAAAGATAGGTTAGGTTAGGTTAGGTAGGGTTGGTTAGGTTCGGTCATATATCTACGTTAATTTTAACTCCAATAAAAAAAAATTGATCTCATACATAATGAAATGGGTAGCTTTATCATTTCATAAGAAAAAAATTAGAGAAAATATATTAATTCAGTAAAACTAGGCTTATTAGGCAAATCGGGCCTCGCATAGTAGGCTGAGAAGTGAGTTCTGGCTACTAGGTACGACATATATATATATATATATATATATATATATATATATATATATATATATATATATATATATATATATATATATATATATATATATATATATATATATATATATATCACTTCTGGGGTGTGTTTTCAGTTGCATATAGTCCTGGGGACCATTCAGGTTTGTTCGCATATGTATATATATATATATATATATATATATATATATATATATATATATATATATATATATATATATATATATATATATATATATATATATATATATATATATAAAGTTTTGTGTTCGTGTACATACAGTTCTCAATTCTTAACCGATCATAACTCATAGTTAATATTAGTGCTTTCTTCCCTTTGAAGTACTGTTTCCTTAACAATAGAGAATAGGAGTCCATTGTCTAGTTCAGTTACAGGTTTGTTATATACTGTACAGCTTTACCTGTTTTGTTCGTGTCGAATCTCCGTGGTGTAGTGGTAAGACACTCGCCTGGCGTCTTGCGAGCCCTTTGTCATGGGTTCGTATCCTGCTGGCCGGGGAGGATTTACTGGGCGCAAATCCTTAACTGTAGCCTCTGTTTAACTCAACAGTAAAATGTGTACTTGGTTGTAACAATGGTTCTTCGCGGCGCGGTGTAACAGGGACCTGCCCGAAACGCTACGCGTACTAGTGGCTGTACAAGAATGTAACAACTCTTGTATATATCTCAAAAAAAAAAGTAAATAAACAAATAAAAAAAATGGATATTATCTATGCTGTTGCTATCTGAGACTGTATCAATTCAAAATAGTTGTGTTATGTAATATGTAATTTACGTTATGATATTCCTACTATCTATTTTGCAAGAAATTGAGCTTTCAGTTGCTTGCAGCGGGATTCGTTTCCGACTCACAATCGGGAATTCTGGGTTCGAATCCCGGGCGGGACAGAAATGGTTTGGCACGTTTTTTTCACCTAATGCCTCTGTTCACCTAGCAAGTAAATAGGTTTCCGGGAGTTGTGTGGGTTGCGTGAGAGCGGTTAGGTTAGTTTAGTTTGTTTTTGCAATATAATTTTTTTTCCGGTTTGTCTAAATTCAATATGTCCGCTACAGATACTGGTACATTCTGACGTTCCTTCTGTAAGGCTCAAAATACATAAAACTTGTTTGCAAATAAAGGGGCCAATATGTGTACATGTATATACAACATTAATAATTTTGTAACTAGCGTCAAAAGATTGTTATTTGTCTAGCTAAACGAACTAGAGGGTTCAGTTCCTGAACCGATTATGTACCTCTGTAAAACTTTACACCACCGTCCACGGGATGGGTATGGGGTGCATAATAAAGAAATTGAAATTAATTTTCATTAACTTTACCAGAAACAACAAGTTTGATTATTATTTAGTCAATTCAAGTGAACTCCGGAACTTGGCTGCCAAAACTGCCATATATTTCCCGATTTTTATTCTATATATTCAGGGCATTGTCTATGTAAATGACACAATTGTAATTCATTCGTATTATGCTAATTAAAATGTGATATAAAGCATGGCATCCTCTCGTTAAGGTATTGTTATGATTACTTATTTAATTACACATCGCGAAGGATAAGGAATTAGACTACACGAGCGATTCTCTGTTTGCTTAAGTTCCCAATGAAATATCTTAATTATTATAACTCAGGGGTCTTGCCACCTAATAATCTATAACTTACTAACAAATCTAAATTTATATATCTGAAAATTTACACAAAATTTGCGTCTCCATATGTTGTGTACCAACCATTTTTTTTTTTTTTAATGTTTTACGGGATCATTTAGAAAACTTGTATATACTGTCTTAAAATCTCTGTCTAGATAAATGCTGCATAATATCATCCCCTTTTCTGGGAGGTTTGAGTATTTAATAAAACTCAAATTTAATTTAAATAAATGCTGTTTGTGTTTCAGAATATGAAAACTTTATGTAAATATTGTGAGAGGTTTCTGTTGCATGAATCTGGTACATGATAGCGATGTAAATTGCATTCAGATTGTTATTAAAATTTAAGTTAAAAAACAAAACAAAAATTGTCACATCTGAGAAAAAGACTGAAAATTTTTATAAAGCAATATTAATTTTTTTTCACGTAGTCAGAATTACTTCAGAGTTGACCCATTTGTTAATCAATCATTTTGACGCCTGACGATGACGGATTACAGTGTGTTCATGTGCGTGTGTACTCACCTAGTTGTGCTTGCGGGGGTTGAGCTTTGGCTCTTTCGGCCCGCCTCTCAACTGTCAATCAATCAACTGTTACTAACTACTACTAACTATTTTTTTGTTCAAACTCACCCCCAGGAAGCAGCCCGTAACAGCTGTCTAACTCTCAAGTACCTATTTACTGCTAGGTAACAGGGGGGCATCACGGTGAAAGAAACTAGCCATTTTTGTTTCAGCCGGCGCCGGGAATCGAACCCCGGAACACATGACTACGTATCCAGCGTGCTGTCCACTCAGTCACCAGCGCCCTGGTGTGTGTGTGTGTGTGTACTCACCTAGTTGTGTTTGCGGGGGTTGAGCTCTGGCTCTTTGGTCCCGCCTCTCAACCGTCAATCAACTGGTGTACAGATTCCTGAGCCTATTGGGCTCTATCATATCTACACTTGAAACTGTGTATGGAGTCAGCCTCCACCACATCACTTCCTAATGCATTCCATTTGTCAACCAAATGGAATGCATTTGAATGTGTGTGTGTGTGTGTGTGTGTGTGTGTGTGTGTGTGTGTGTCTGTGTATATATAATGCTAGTGTTGCGTGTGCGTGTGGGTGAGTGCCATGATGCGTACATGAGTGGGTCAATAACTCAGGAAGATCAGCAACACTCAGCTGGACTGATGAAGCAGTGTTGATCACTGGGTACACCCCCCCCCCACACAGGAAGGTCCTCGGCAACAGTGCCTACCCTTGGGTGTCCGACCTGCACCATACAATACACTTAGTGTACACTCCTTGAAGCCGTAAATATCCCGTACATCCCTGTACTCTGCTCCACATCGATGACTTCCAGGTGTGTCCTGTGTACTGAGCCTGTCATCTGTCATGGACAGTGAAGTGTCACTGGACAGTGAAGTGACACTAGACAGTGAAAGATGTCCCTCTCTTGATACGAGAGGCATGATAGGTCCTCATACCTTTTGAATGATGGAGGAGGATTTAGCTTGTATCTCTCACGTCGGTGTTTAGAGTCACCCAGCTGTAAAAGCCAGTCACCCAGCTGTAAAAGCCAGTCACCCAGCTGTAAAAGCCAGTCACCCAGCTGTAAAAGCCGGTCACCCAGCTGTAAAAGCCAGTCACCCAGCTGTAAAAGCCAGTCACCCAGCTGTAAAAGCCAGTCACCCGGCTGTAAAAGCCGGTCACCCGGCTGTAAAAGCCGGTCACCCAGCTGTAAAAGCCAGTCACCCAGCTGTAAAAACCAGTCACCCAGCTGTAAAAACCGGTCACCCAGCTTGACAAACCCGCCGCTAAGTTGTACAAATGTATAATTTCCGTGGAATATAACAGTGTTGCACTTGCCGAGTGATATCTACAGCGCTCAGGAAAGTAGCACTTAAGGGCATATATATACTGGACCTAACCCACCAAGGAGAGTTTATATTACAAGTGGTATTGATAGTTCCTTAGGGAGCAGGGAGGGAAGAGTGAGGGAGCAGGGGAAGGGAGGAAGGGTCAGGGGGAAGGGAAGGTCAAGGGGGGGCAAAGGTCAGGGGCAGACGACGGTGGGAAAGCTAGAGAATAAGGGAGGTCAGGACGTGTTTATTTTATTGTTATATTTCTATTTTTGCTTCTTCCAGTTCTGCAGGCCGGGTTCGCGTTCCTTGAAGCAGGCGCGGTAAGGTCCAAGAACACCACCAACATTCTTATTAAGAACATGCTCGATGTCTGTAAGTTACCAGTTACACACCTTCGTATCTCTCTCTCAGTTATCAACGTATATAATTCCAAACCTTTTCTCTGGTGAGAAAAATATCGAGGCTGTAATATGGGATCGAACCCGTGTTAATTAAGACTCCATTATACGGTTTCACTATTTTCTCTGAGATACATCACGTTCTTGTGATTTCATTGTTTATCTTCTCTGATATCAGCAATGTACTAGCTCTAGCTATAAATCCAACATTATTTGTAAATCATCTATGTATGTACATTTCCTGAATAAAAATTTGAATATGAAGGGCTAACCATAGCCTGGGCCGTACGGGAAGTTTTACTCCAGAGTGTCTATGTATAAAACAACATCAACAGCCTGATATCCTATCTGAGCCTTCCTTCACAAAACTGCATCTCTCTCACTCTCTGTCTCTCTGTGTCTCTGTCTGTCTGTCTGTCTGTCTGTCTGTCTTTCCTCTGCCACTTCTCCTAAAGTTCCTGCTCTTGGGCCTTGTGGGTTATGTCGCCCTCTTGAAGCCTGATGTTATGTTATGCGTCATAAACGTTGACAGTGGCTGCGTGTCTATTGGTGCTGCAAGAGTATAGCATGTTACGCTGTGTAACAACCTGACCATCTCTCTGTCATGTTGTCTGATATACCACCTTCCGCCTCCTCTCACAACTCTGGCATTCAATCATTCAGAAACATTATGTCGAGTTGTTGAAAACTTAATGATACTGGATTTGTTTTTCAGAGTAATGCATTGACCTAATAATGAATTAAGTCTTTACAATAACCAGCCAAATGTGATCACTAATTGTTTTGTACCTGACCTTCTGCTAGTACTGGGATAACCCTACCGGTAATGATCCAATTACTAGTCGCATTAACCCCTTGATGCGACTAGTACCAGTATGCGCATCAAACCATCCCCTCTACTCCCAGTGTGAGCACTACTACTGGTACTGCCTCATCCACACCCTCCCAGTATCTGCCCCACTGTCCAGTACCACCCTTGTCAACTTTACCGATATCAACCCTCATTCCGTCATGGCGCTAACCCGTTAATTGCATCAACTCAGTCATTGGTGGCATATCGTACTGGCTGGTGGGGTTCCCGCTGGCATTCGGCGAAGGGAACAGCTTCTGTGGCACGGCTTATTGGGCGTCGTACGGGCTGTCGGACGAGCACCTGGCCTTTTGGTTCTTCCAGTTCGTGTTCGCTGCCACAGCCGCCACCATAGTCTCCGGTTCGATGGCTGAGCGGTGCGCCTTCAACGCTTACCTCATCTACTCGCTTGTGCTGTCAGGTGGGTGGATGGCCGCGCTCTCTCTCTCTTAATCAACTCTATCTAACGAGTCTGTAGGTGTTGTGAATAATCAACAGGTCAATGTAGATGTCATCTGTCGTCATCTCGTGAGTGTGGATACCATCAACCATCTGTGGACCTGCAGGGACAAGGTCATCTCTAAGACACGGTCGAGCTAAGCACCACTTCGATCTGGGTGAACTGAATCAGGAATACCTAGATATTATAACAATTACGAGGGACAGTTTGTATAATGCGTCGGTTACCTGAGTTAAATCACCATCAGATCGCGACAGAGACCGAAGGTTATAATAATTTATATTTTTCTAGGAATTTTCATGCAAGGGCCTTCAGTTGATGGCAGGCCTAGTCTGTCATTCAGACTGTTTCCCTCCGGCGAGCGTCACTTAGGCCATGTATTCATGACCTACATAATAGCAACAATGATTCTGTGTCACAGTCAGGTTACCGACGGTGTTACTCTTCTCTGTCCAGCTGTGACGTCACGTATGCTCTCTACCCGTCTGACGAGCCTCTCTACCTTGGCTACTTCTGTATGACTCCCATTGTCGGGGACTGGTAGTTGTGTTGGGCATATCTACACCTCCCTCTGGGGTCCTGGACCAGCGTTCCTTAACCATTTCCGACCTCAGCCTCCCTCCCATCCCTGCAGGTGTCACTGACCACCTGGGATGACCTGACCATCCCAGCACTGACCATAGTGCTGGGATGTCGTATCTTGAGGTTATCTTGAGATGATTTCGGGGCTTTAGTGTCCCCGCAGCCCGGTCCTCGACCAGGCCTCCACCCACAGGAAGCAGCCCGTGACAGCTGACTAACACCCAGGTGCCTATTTACTGCTAGGTAACAGGGGCATTCAGGGTGAAAGAAACTTTGCCCATCTGTTTCTGCCTCGTGCGGGAATCGAACCCGCGCCACAGAATTACGAGTCCTGCGCGCTATCCACCAGGCTACGAGACCCCGGGTCTCGGGGTATATTATGCTGCACTAATATAAGGAGTAAACTTAAAAGAAAGACTCCTTAACAATTTATTTTGCTAAGTCTCCAGAAATGTTGCATTAAAGATGATAACACTAAACAATATCGATATAAAAAACGAATATTGATAAAGTTGAGCATGAATAAATTGCATCAAACATAGAAAACGGAGGTATTTTAACGGGCACTCATCACTGCAACTTGCTGTTGCTTTTGTGCTACACGTTTCTCGAATGAAGGCTTAGAGGTGGCGAGAGCCATCCTTATGGCATGGACTGCTCATCTTGAAGGCAGTTGCAGGGTGTTGTTTTGATCTCCAGCATAGTGAAGAATACCTTCTCACACAAATAGGTCATTGAACAGGTAATAATAACTTCCAGCACTGGTTTCACAGTTCCAGGGTGCGCTACCAACCTCTTACAACAGAAGTCAGACAGCGGTAGGGCACGTGTACGTCTGACAACCTAGGTTCATCTGCAGATCGAGGAGGTCCTCCTTCGAGTTGTCATCATCACTCACCTGCCAGGAAGGGCTGGTAAATCCATTAAGGATATATGATCGTAGGGAAGGTACTGTGATAGTGGTCTCAAGGTGCGAGAGTTGTTGTTGTTAAAGATTCGCTACCTGGAACAAAGTTCCAAGTAGCACGGGCTATGGTGAGCCCGTAGGTGCGAGAGGTGAGTAACAATATTTTATCCAATCAAGAGACTAATACCCCCCACGGGAGACATCTCCCGTCACGCAGGGTGCAGTCGCACCTCCACAGATCTCCAGTATCATCCCTCGATACTGGTAATGGCTCAAAAGGGCCACCACTTACGGGCTATTCATGCCCGTGCCACCTTTTGGATGGCTTAATCTTCATCAATCAATCATCAATCTAATACCCCCCTCACCTTCCCACCCAAGACTGGAACCCTTGCTACCGTCCGTCCTGGGACTCCAGGCTTCCAGAGGGAGATCTTACTGAGGGCTTCTACCCTCTCTGTACACATTAGATTATTAGCTTTTGAACCTTGCATGGACAAATTGGGGTCATTCAAGTGATTGAAAATGTCTTCCAGGTATGGAAAAGACAGCAGGAACAATTCGTCTTAAAAATGTTCAGCATAGTTATTATGATACTGCGAGGAGCATTATAACTTCAGCATGGAGCTCCTAAAGTGCCCTAATTTAACCAACCAGAGGACCTATGAACAGAAAACTGAACATTAATTAGTGAATAATTAGCATTTTTATTATTTCCATGTTGTGGGAACCGACCTGTGAGATTTATATTTATTTAATTTATATGAATTTATATTTACGTTAATTTATATACTTTGATAGCAATTTGTATAATGATAAGTGGACTGTATTTCTGCAATAATCTCTTAATCTCACAAATCGATCCTCTACACATAAGGGGGGGTTTATATTAAATGAATATATATGCAGCCAATCAAACTACAGTAATAGACTACATACTATTAAACATTGAAGAGGTTCCTTATCTTATAGTACAGCAGGCCTTATCCACCAGGTATAACTAGGTTGTAGACACCAAATTATCCTCTTTGAGGTAGCTTCCATCACCCAGTAACTGGTGCACAAACTCTTCCTCGTCTTGACCTGTCAAACGTGCGCTAGCTGTGAAGCCAGAATCCTATATATGACAAGCTATATCAGAGAAAACACTATACAGTACATGGAACAATAAAGACCTGGCTTAATTACCTTTAGTTTGAGGCTTCCACGTGCTCTAACCGGGTCACCCTATATAATGACATTAATGGCCGTAAATGAAGATACATGGGTTTCGGAAAGAACACTTAACTTGAATTTGTTGACAGCGTGTTGAAAATGGTACACCTTTAGTTTCCATAACACTACGTCCAAGTAAAATTAACAGGAGCCGTATTTGCTCCTGTGAGCCTCTGGTCTAGTATAAACAATGGCAATGTCTAACACTCCATACTACTGACGCCTGGCCGACATTGTCCAGATATGATAGGAGCCAAATTTGCTCCACACGTCTCGGAGGTGACACAACAATGGCTGCCCCTCCTTCCTCTCTCTGACGCCTGGCTTACATTGCCCAGATTTCAGAAAGTTATAGAAGGGTCACATTTACTCTACTTTAATATTGATAATTAAGTTAATTTATATAAGATGTTTTTATGATGGTAAAGTCCAAAGACTAATGTATTTAAGAATAATTCCCACCATAATAGGTGGAGAATATAATAGTATGTGGTGATGATATCCCGTTTTCTATAGACGGTAATTCCACTACAAGTTACGTTTTCTATGGGTAACTTGTTGGTAATACAGCTATTATCTGTATGATTTTTAAATGGTGTCGGATTTTCCGACTCATGTGTATGTTCTATTTATGTGAACTTGTCCTGGTCACGTGGTCCACACGAGGCAGAGTTGGATTGGGCGCCGATTCTAACACCAAATCGGAAGTCATCATTCCCGTTTAATTAATTCCACATTTAAGATCTTTAAGGGTATCAGTTATAGTGGGGATCAAGCCCCAAGGTTGATCAATTAGCATGATCGATCCAGACCTCGATCATTGCTCAGTGTTACTGGTCTGGTGGTGGCGGCGGAGGCGACTCTAGGGTTTTGCTCAAAGCCTAGGTCACGTCATACGGGTTGTAGAATCCTAAGTCGGTCAATCGTCTTAGGACCACGTGGCGTGGAGTTGGCTTTAGTAAAAGTTTTGGAGTCCCTTGGAGTGGGGACACTAAAGCCCCGAAATCATCTCAGGATAAGATAGTTTTTGACCTTAAGTAAAGTATACATCAAAATGCGACGTGTTACAACGAGAACAGGTTGTGGTCACAGACCGTACCAAATGTAACCGAAGTCAGAGATGTTCACAAACAGGCCCAAACGTCACTCTTTGCACGAGATTCGAATTAGAGTCCAATAGGTTATGAGCCCACAGCACTTAACTACCACAATATTTAAATGCATTCAAGCAGATGCACAAGCTACCGGGCTGGGCCTGGCCAACAAAGCCACCGGCTCCATAAATATAGATGAGTGAGGCTTTGATGCCTAACAGGCCGTGATGTGAGCGGTGATCTGTCAGACGAGGCAGGGCCGTGTCCGGGATGTCGTCTGAGTGCTGAGAGCCGGAGCCCCGGTGACGTGGACGACCACTCCAGTTTGATACAATCACTGTATCATACAATTTGATACAATCACTGAGAGACACTTCGAGGGTGAACTTGCTTCCTCGGAGGGCAAGAGATGTAGATTAAGTGATTATAATCTCTTACACAGTAGGATTTAGTTGGAGGTTTAGGGTGTGTAGGTGGAGGTACAGGGGGATGGGGTGCCAGGTGCGAGTACGGAGGGGTGTAGGGTGGAGGTGCGGAGGGTGGAGGGGAGTTTGGAGTTGGGGGATGAAGGTGGAGGAGGGGAGAATATATCATCATATCCCAGCCTCAATTTCGTAGATAAAAGTAATTTATTCCCCGTGACAGCGGCGGCGAACCCGAGTTAATGACAGTGTTTGGTCACGGAGGTGAGGCCAGCCCTCCACACTTCAAGGTCCACCTCGGAGGTGAGGCCAGCCCTCCACACTTCAAGGCCCACCTCGGAGGTGAGGCCAGCCCTCCACACTTCAAGGCCCACCTCGGAGGTGAGGCCAGCCCTCCACACTTCAAGGCCCACCTCGGAGGTGAGGCCAGCCCTCCACACTTCAAGGCCCACCTCGGAGGTGAGGCCAGCCCTCCACACTTCAAGGTCCTCCTCGGAGGTGAGGCCAGCCCTCCACACTTCAAGGCCCACCTCGGAGGTGAGGCCAGCCCTCCACGCTTCAAGGTCCACCTCGGAGGTGAGGCCAGCCCTCCACACTTCAAGGCCCACCTCCTCCCGTGCCTCGGGCCCACTCTACACCAGCTTATCTTCTTGAGTTTATCTTGAGATGATGTCGGAGCTTAGCATCCCCGCGGCCCGGTCCTCGACCAGGCCTCCTTTTTTTTACACACTATCCTAGGAAGCAGCGCCCAGATACCTATTTTGCTGCTAGTTGAACAGGGGTATGAGGGTGAAAGAATCTCTGCCATTTGTTTCCGCCTCTACCGGGGATCGAACCCGGAACCTTAGGACTAGGAATACCGAGCGCTGTCCACTCAGCTGTCAGGCCCCTAACGTTGTGGGTACCCCCGTCGGGTACCCACAAAAGTAGTGCAGAATTTAGTATAAAGTATACTAAATAAGGTCCAGGCGAGGCAGGTACTGTGTAGTCAACCATTGGTCCAGGCGAGGCAGGTACTGTGTAGTCAACCATTGGTCCAGGCGAGGCAGGTACTGTGTAGTCAACCATTGGTCCAGGCGAGGCAGGGACTGTGTAGTCAACCATTGGTACAGGCGAGGCAGGGACTGTGTAGTCAACCATTGGTCCAGGCGAGGCAGGGACTGTGTAGTCAACCATTGGTCCAGGCGAGGCAATGACTGTGTAGCCAACCATTGGTCCAGGCGAGGCAGGGACTGTGTAGTCAACCATTGGTCCAGGCGAGGCAGGGACTGTGTAGTCAACCATTGGTCCAGGCGAGGCAGGGACTGTGTAGTCAACCAACCATTGGTCCAGGCGAGGCAATGACTGTGTAGCCAACCATTGGTGCAGGCGAGGCAGGGACTGTGTAGTCAACCATTGGTCCAGGCGAGGCAGGTACTGTGTAGTCAACCATTGGTCCAGGCGAGGCAGGTACTGTGTAGTCAACCATTGGTCCAGGCGAGGCAGGGACTGTGTAGTCAACCATTGGTCCAGGCGAGGCAGGGACTGTGTAGTCAACCATTGGTCCAGGCGAGGCAATGACTGTGTAGCCAACCATTGGTCCAGGCGAGGCAGGGACTGTGTAGTCAACCATTGGTCCAGGCGAGGCAGGGACTGTGTAGTCAACCATTGGTCCAGGCGAGGCAGGGACTGTGTAGTCAACCAACCATTGGTCCACGCGAGGCAATGACTGTGTAGCCAACCATTGGTCCAGGCGAGGCAGGGACTGTGTAGTCAACCATTGGTCCAGGCGAGGCAATGACTGTGTAGCCAACCATTGGGCCAGGCGAGGCAGGTACTGTGTAGTCAACCATTGGTCCAGGCGAGGCAGGTACTGTGTAGTCAACCATTGGTCCAGGCGAGGCAATGACTGTGTAGTCAACCATTGGTGCAGGCGAGGCAGGTACTGTGTAGTCAACCATTGGTCCAGGCGAGGCAGGGACTGTGTAGTCAACCATTGGTCCAGGCGAGGCAATGACTGTGTAGCCAACCATTGGGCCAGGCGAGGCAGGTACTGTGTAGTCAACCATTGGTCCAGGCGAGGCAGGTACTGTGTAGTCAACCATTGGTCCAGGCGAGGCAGGTACTGTGTAGTCAACCATTGGTCCAGGCGAGGCAGTGACTGTGTAGTCAACCATTGGTGCAGGCGAGGCAGGTACTGTGTAGTCAACCATTGGTCCAGGCGAGGCAGGGACTGTGTAGTCAACCATTGGTCCAGGCGAGGCAGGTACTGTGTAGTCAACCATTGGTCCAGGCGAGGCAGTGACTGTGTAGTCAACCATTGGTCCAGGCGAGGCAGGTAATGTGTAGTCAACCATTGGTCCAGGCGAGGCAGGGACTGTGTGTAGTCAACCATTGGTCCAGGCGAGGCAGGTACTGTGTAGTCAACCATTGGTCCAGGCGAGGCAGGTACTGTGTAGTCAACCATTGGTCCAGGCGAGGCAGGGACTGTGAAGTCAACCATTGGTCCAGGCGAGGCAGGGACTGTGTGTAGTCAACCACTGGTCCAGGCGAGGCAGGGACTGTGAGTAGTCAACCATTGGTCCAGGCGAGGCAGGGACTGTGTGTAGTCAACCACTGGTCCAGGCGAGGCAGGGAGTGTGTGTAGTCAACCACTGGTCCAGGCGAGGCAGGGACTGTGAGTAGTCAACCATTGGTCCAGGCGAGGCAGGGACTGTGTAGTCAACCATTCTTCCAGGCGAGGCAGGTACTGTGTAGTCAACCATTGGTCCAGGCGAGGCAGGGACTGTATGTAGCCAACCATTGGTCCAGGCGAGGGGGAGGGGGGGGTAGTTGATATCACACGGGTTACACACAGAAATCACAATAGCGCGATACATAAAATGAACAAATCCACAAGGTTCGAACCCTCATCACGGCCCTTGTGGATTTGTCCATCACACGGAGAGCTTGGGGAGTAAAAGCACTCCCAGAACCCCATCAACCAGGTTTGATATGATATGGAGGTTTTGTAGCCTCACCAGTCACACTGCAACATTTAATGAGGCTAGCCAATACGTTGGACAGAGGCAGACATCCTATATTATAGATATAGATTTCTGTGCACGCAAATTAAATTTGTTTAGGATAATCTGTGTGTATCCTGTGCAGCTGTTTGTATTGAGTAATAATAATGTTTGTTAATGTTTTGCCCGAAACGCTGTGCGTATTAATGCCTTTAGGGATAGCATTTACTAACTCTATCTAGAAATCCAACATTCTGTTTCTAACTCATTTTGGATGTATGTACTTTTATCTGAATAAACATTATTATTATTATTATTATTATTATTATTATTATTATTATTATTATTATTATTATTATTATTATTATTATTATTATTAATAATAATATTATTATTATTATTATTATTATCATTATCATTATCATTATCATTATTATTATTATTATTATTATTATTATTATTATTATTATTATTATTATTATGAGTGTGTGTTGACAGCTGTGGTGTACCCAGTGGTGTCACACTGGGCCTGGTCAGACGCTGGCTGGCTCAAAGCTGAAGCCTATCAGGATTTTGCTGGCTCGGGCGTCGTCCACCTCACAGGGGGCGTGGCAGCTCTCGTCGGGGCTGTAATTCTTGGGCCCAGAATTGGTCGCTTCGGCCCCAACAGCAAGGGGATATGCGGCCACTCCGTCCTGGTTGGTTCCTATCATACAGGTTTAGAATATTAGATCATCAAGAAATTCTGGTACTATTTGACAGGAACTTTCACGATCAAAGATCACATTCACTCCAAAAAAATATGCCACTTACGGGCTACTCATGCCCATGCCACCTCTTATGTGCCTTAATCTTCATCAATCAATGGTCGGGAACTTATTGTACACACTAGCGAAGCCTAGTGGTCTTCGTCTATTATTGTTTAATTCTGGAAAAATATATTCTTTTCTTGCAAAACGTGTTCCATATTAGTGGGAAATCTAAAAAAGTAAATGATAATTTATAATATTATAATTTTTGTGTGTATTAGCATCAAAAGTGAGTAGATATCAATTCATTAACAAATACATATTTAAATCTCCACATTATTTGAATAATAAATTATTTAAATGGTTTGGTGCTGAGCCTAAGGCCTATCATCCTCTGGAGGATTACTAAGGCCACCACAATAACTTATCCCCTTCAAACATAAGTACAAAATCTGGATGTAAAGCCAGGGCTTACTTTCAGCTGGCAGCTTTGGGAGGCTTCATCCTGCTCTTCGGGTTCCTGGCCTTCAACGGAGGGTCCCAAGCGTCCATCAGCCACGAGGGTGATGCCTTAGCTGTTGCCAAGTCCGTGGTGAACACCGTGATCTCTGGGTGTTCAGGAGGCATCACTGTGCTCTTGGTCTACCGCTCCGGGATGTGTTGTCGGCCCTCAACCTGGTCCTTCCTCATGGCCCTTAATGGTTCTCTCACTGGGATGGTGAGCACCGCTCTGGCCGTTGTCACTTGTTTACAACCCAAGCGCTGATAGTGACGTCTAAAGTCTTTATCACACTTACTCAGCTCTAAGAGAATTTCGACCGAAATGTTAAAAGCATTTTGAATAATTGGAATGAATACATAGTTATTATAGGAATTATTATTATGTAATTAGTATTGGTCGCTTATAATTTATACTCATTCTTAATGCATATTTTGTATGAGGGAAGTCAAACTATGCTACACTACATGTATGTAGTGTTGCTACATACAACAGTCAGTGAGTCAAAACACTCATTTCACCAATGGTAAAAGGAGAAATGCTTGGAGTGACTGTACACATGCGGCTCAGGCTTATCTTGAGATGATTTCGGGACTTAGCATCCCCGCGGCCCAGTTCTCGACCAGGCCTCCTTTTTGTTACACACCCTCAGTAAGCAGTCCGTAGCAGCTGTCAAACTCCCAGGTACCTATTTACTGCTAGGTAACAGGGGCATCAGGGTGAAAGAAACTTTTTGCCCATTTGTCTCCGCCTCCACCGGGGATCGAACCCGGAACCTCAGGACTACGAATCTGAAGCACTGTCCACTCAGCTGTCAGGCGCTTTCAGGTGCTCGGCTTGGGTACAAAAAAATATTACCTGGGAATATGGAATAGGTATTAATGATGATGAAATTAAGTGTAAACTATGTGGTACCTGGTTGATACCTGGTTGATGGGGTTCTGGGAGTTCTTCTACTCCCCTAAGCCCGGCCCGAGGCCAGGCTTGACTTGTGAGAGTTTGGTCCACCAGGCTGTTGCTTGGAGCGGCCCGCAGGCCCACATACCCACCACAGCCCGGTTGGTCCGGCACTCCTTGGAGGAATGTTAAGGTCTCACACCCTCACCCATTATGCTCTTGATTGTCCGTTGATCAATGCATATATAAATAATGAGAGATAAGGACCGTTCCTGAACAAGTAGTCTGGATGTGTCACAACGACAAGATTGATGATATTCTGTAGAGATATAAGACTTTTGCACCAAGAGTTTGCGAACATTCAAGCTTGTTCGCATTTTGTGTTGCTCACGTGGCACCACAATGTGAGGTGATTCCATGAAATATCTATATATATAGATATATATAATATCTATATATATAGATATATATGCCCAAGATTACTATCCGAGTGCCGGCGATGGGGTGGTTCAAATAGCCTCGGCTATCACCTCATTAGTCCGGTCGTGATGGTCAAGTGGATTAAGGCGTCTTGTACATACCAATTGCGTTGCTCCTGGGAGTATGGGTTCGAGTCACTTCTGGGGTGTGAGTTTTCAGTTGCATATTGTCCTGGGGACCATTCAGGCTTGTTCGCATTTGTGTTCCTCACGTGTGCCCCAAAGAATGAGGTGATTTGGTAAAATGCTATGCCCAAGATTACTATCCGAGTGCCGGCAGTGGGGTGGTTCAAATAGCCTCGGCTATCACCTCATTAGTCCGGTCGTGATGGTCAAGTGGATTAAGGCGTCTTGTACATACCAGTTGCGTTGCTCCTGGGAGTATGGGTTCGAGTCACTTCTGGGGTGTGAGTTTTCAGTTGCATATTGTCCTGGGGATCATTCAGGCTTGTTCGCATTTGTGTTCCTCACGTGTGCCCCAAAGAATGAGGTGATTTGGTAAAATGCTATGCCCGAGATTACTATCCGAGTGCCGGCGGTGGGGTGGTTCAAATAGCCTCGGCTATCACCTCATTAGTCCGGTCGTGATGGTCAATTAAGTGGATTAAGGCGTCTTGTACATACCAATTGCGTTGCTCCTGGGAGTATGGGTTCGAGTCACTTCTGGGGTGTGAGTTTTCAGTTGCATATTGTCCTGGGGACCATTCAGGCTTGTTCGCATTTGTGTTCCTCACGTGTGCCCCAAAGAATGAGGTGATTTGGTAAAATGCTATGCCCAAGATTACTATCCGAGTGCCTGCAGTGGGGTGGTTCAAATAGCCTCGGCTATCACCTCATTAGTCCGGTCGTGATGGTCAAGTGGATTAAGGCGTCTTGTACATACCAGTTGCGTTGCTCCTGGGAGTATGGGTTCGAGTCACTTCTGGGGTGTGAGTTTTCAGTTGCATATTGTCCTGGGGATCATTCAGGCTTGTTTGCATTTGTGTTCCTCACGTGTGCCCCAAAGAATGAGGTGATTTGGTAAAATGCTATGCCCGAGATTACTATCCGAGTGCCGGCGGTGGGGTGGTTCAAATAGCCTCGGCTATCACCTCATTAGTCCGGTCGTGATGGTCAAGTGGATTAAGGCGTCTTGTACATACCAATTGCGTTGCTCCTGGGAGTATGGGTTCGAGTCACTTCTGGGGTGTGAGTTTTCAATTGCATATTGTCCTGGGGACCATTCAGGCTTGTTCGCATTTGTGTTCCTCACGTGTGCCCCAAAGAATGAGGTGATTTGGTAAAATGCTATGCCCAAGATTACTATCCGAGTGCCGGCAGTGGGGTGGTTCAAATAGCCTCGGCTATCACCTCATTAGTCCGGTCGTGATGGTCAAGTGGATTAAGGCGTCTTGTACATACCAATTGCGTTGCTCCTGGGAGTATGGGTTCGAGTCACTTCTGGGGTGTGAGTTTTCAGTTGCATATTGTCCTGGGAACCAATCAGGCTTGTTCGCATTTGTGTTCCTCACGTGTGCCCCAAAGAATGAGGTAATTTGGTAAAATGCTATGCCCAAGATTACTATCCGAGTGCCGGCAGTGGGGTGGTTCAAATAGCCTCGGCTATCACCTCATTAGTCCGGTCGTGATGGTCAAGTGGATTAAGGCGTCTTGTACATACCAATTGCGTTGCTCCTGGGAGTATGGGTTCGAGTCACTTCTGGGGTGTGAGTTTTCAGTTGCATATTGTCCTGGGGACCATTCAGGTTTGTTCGCATTTGTGTTCCTCACGTGTGCCCCAAAGAATGAGGTGATTTGGTAAAATGCTATGCCCAAGATTACTATCCGAGTGCCGGCAGTGGGGTGGTTCAAATAGCCTCGGCTATCACCTCATTAGTCCGGTCGTGATGGTCAAGTGGATTAAGGCGTCTTGTACATACCAGTTGCGTTGCTCCTGGGAGTATGGGTTCGAGTCACTTCTGGGGTGTGAGTTTTCAGTTGCATATTGTCCTGGGGATCATTCAGGCTTGTTTGCATTTGTGTTCCTCACGTGTGCCCCAAAGAATGAGGTGATTTGGTAAAATGCTATGCCCGAGATTACTATCCGAGTGCCGGCGGTGGGGTGGTTCAAATAGCCTCGGCTATCACCTCATTAGTCCGGTCGTGATGGTCAAGTGGATTAAGGCGTCTTGTACATACCAGTTGCGTTGCTCCTGGGAGTATGGGTTCAAGTCACTTCTGGGGTGTGAGTTTTCAATTGCATATTGTCCTGGGGACCATTCAGGCTTGTTCGCATTTGTGTTCCTCACGTGTGCCCCAAAGAATGAGGTGATTTGGTAAAATGCTATGCCCAAGATTACTATCCGAATGCCGGCAGTGGGGTGGTTCAAATAGCCTCGGCTATCACCTCATTAGTCCGGTCGTGATGGTCAAGTGGATTAAGGCGTCTTGTACATACCAGTTGCGTTGCTCCTGGGAGTATGGGTTCGAGTCACTTCTGGGATGTGAGTTTTCAGTTGCATATTGTCCTGGGGATCATTCAGGCTTGTTCGCATTTGTGTTCCTCACGTGTGCCCCAAAGAATGAGGTGATTTGGTAAAATGCTATGCCCGAGATTACTATCCGAGTGCCGGCGGTGGGGTGGTTCAAATAGCCTCGGCTATCACCTCATTAGTCCGGTCGTGATGGTCAAGTGGATTAAGGCGTCTTGTACATACCAATTGCGTTGCTCCTGGGAGTATGGGTTCGAGTCACTTCTGGGGTGTGAGTTTTCAGTTGCATATTGTCCTGGGGACCATTCAGGCTTGTTCGCATTTGTGTTCCTCACGTGTGCCCCAAAGAATGAGGTGATTTGGTAAAATGCTATGCCCAAGATTACTATCCGAGTGCCGGCAGTGGGGTGGTTCAAATAGCCTCGGCTATCACCTCATTAGTCCGGTCGTGATGGTCAAGTGGATTAAGGCGTCTTGTACATACCAGTTGCGTTGCTCCTGGGAGTATGGGTTCGAGTCACTTCTGGGGTGTGAGTTTTCAGTTGCATATTGTCCTGGGGATCATTCAGGCTTGTTTGCATTTGTGTTCCTCACGTGTGCCCCAAAGAATGAGGTGATTTGGTAAAATGCTATGCCCGAGATTACTATCCGAGTGCCGGCGGTGGGGTGGTTCAAATAGCCTCGGCTATCACCTCATTAGTCCGGTCGTGATGGTCAAGTGGATTAAGGCGTCTTGTACATACCAGTTGCGTTGCTCCTGGGAGTATGGGTTCAAGTCACTTCTGGGGTGTGAGTTTTCAATTGCATATTGTCCTGGGGACCATTCAGGCTTGTTCGCATATATATATATATATATATATATATATATATATATATATATATATATATATATATATATATATATATATAATCCAGGAGGAAAAAGTTCTCAGAAACAAAAGAGGGGGACGTCTGACAAACCTCAAACCTCCGGCTTTCTGTGCCCGTCGAGGGCACTAAATGGATGATGACCCATATATATATATATAACTTTAGAACACTTTCCCACCAGGAGACTCGAACCCTAGCCAGCACAGAAGCCTTCCAGCAACTGGCATAACAGGTACGCCTTAACCCGCTCCACCACCTGCTCAGACAGGTGTCTGAGCAGGTGGTGGAGCGGGTTAAGGCGTACCTGTTATGCCAGTTGCTGGAAGGCTTCTGTGCTGGCTAGGGTTCGAGTCTCCTGGTGGGAAAGTGTTCTAAAGTTGTATACTTCACTCTCGTGTTTAGGAGAGTTGTGCCTATATATATATATATATATATATATATATATATATATATATATATGCGAACAGGCTTGAATGGTCCCCAAGCGTATATGCGTCTGAAAACTCCACACCCCAGAAGTGACTGGAACCCGGACCGCCAGGAGCACATTGCAACTGGTGTTACGGTGCCTTAAACCAGTTTGTATGGTCACTTATGGTCGAGTGGTTGTTGGGACTATTGGAACTATTGTGGGTTGCATCTTGGGGAAAGTCAGTCATTGAACGGGGCTCTAGTGTGCCCCCGATAATCCTAATAGGTTTCCTGTCCCAGACGTTGGGAAACATTAATTTCATCAGTGTGTCCAAATAATATTGTCAAAATGATGAAATCAATTGAGTAAAGACAATTCAAAGTAAGGGATATGTATATCCGCCATGCTTGCTAATATGTTCTCCCCACACAGATTACATCCACTACGGGCTCACCATAGCTCGTGCTACTTGGAACTTTTGGTTCCCAGTAGCGAATCTTAAACATCATCATCTCCCCCCAGGTATCCATCTGTGCCGGGTGCAACGTGGTGCGGCCGTGGGGAGCCTGTGTCACGGGCATAGTGGGTGGAGCAGTGTTCCTCGCTATCCACTCTCTGCTGCCCAAACTGAAGGGTACGTCCGCTCCGTCTTTACTAGTGTGATATATTATTGTTTAAATTGGGTTTCTCGGCTTTTTATTGTTGTCAAGTTGGCACTACATTTCCAGCTTTACTTTAATTAAGATTTTAGTATTGCAACTTCAAGAAATCAAGGTTAGATTCTGTGGAATATTTTGAAGGACAAGATATTCCTTTGTTATCTTTTAACTGTTGCTATCGTTATACTTAATTTTTCCGAATAAGATGCAGCTGTGTTTCTTCCACAGTTGACGACCCACTTGATGCTGTGGCTGTACACATGGGAGGTGGGTTGTGGGGGCTGGTTGCTGTGGCCCTCTTCCAGGATGGTGGCATTGTGTACGGGGGCAGCGCGGAGGTCCTCGCCTGGAACATAGTGGGGGCGCTGGCCATAGTGGCCTGGTCTGGTGGTCTTTGTTTGCTTATGTTTGGTTCCCTCAGGCTGCTCGGCGTCTTGAGGGTGCCTCCAGAAATGGAAATTGCAGGCAAGTGAATTTATCTTAATAGATATAACTTTTTTTTTACTGTATATTTTGTAGATCTTCATGTTCCTATATTCTTAGTGTTTTGAGTATTTCCTGTAATTGTCATATAACAATCTTAAGAGCTATCTTAAGATCACTTTCACTTATCACTTTCTTTTGATAATTATTTCCCAACAATATTCAGATTTATTATATTCTCTCACGTAATCTTTCTAAATGTAGATTATAAAATACTGGTTCAATAGATTTGAAATATCGCTTATCGTCGTATATTCACTAACAGTCTGCTATAGTTCTGATCTACAATATTCTTGCTGGTTGGTCAAGCTATTGCTATGGCCTTAATAACCCTTTAGACTAATGAACAAATCCACAAGGGCCGTGACGAGGATTCGAACCTGCGTCCGAGAGCATCCCAGACGCTGCCTTAATTGACTGAGCTACGACATGGTAAAAGAGTTGAAATCTTTAGACTAGAAGCTGATTAGCCTGAAACCCAACAAAACAGTCATAAAACTCACACTAGCAATCACTTATCTCTTACTGATGTTCAGTACTTGAGATCACAACATTATTAATTTGTTGTCATCAGTCACTAAATACTTCACTTGTATTTACCCACTAAGTCACTTGTGGGTAAATACTGGTTCAGTAACAGGGTTGTTGATTTGTGGAACTAATTGCCGCGTAACATGGTGGAGGTGGGGTCCCTCTTTTGTTTCAAGCATGGGTTGGACATGTATATGAGTGGGATTAGGTGATTATAAATAGGAGCTGCCTCGTATGGGCCAATAGGCCTTCTGCAGTTGCCTTTGTTCTTATGTTCTAAGCAATTCACAATGTTACAGATCTGCCACCCAACATGTCTGCCCCATGGAAATCCGGCTGGAGACTCCCGGCGCCGTACCCAACACACCTGGTACAGTGGAAGGTGTCCGAGGCGCGAGCACCTCACGGTAACGCTTCCCATCTCACATACAACCTCACTCAACCCATACACAACGCAAGTGAATTCCATCCCAGTTATGACAGGTCGAGCTATGATCTAGCGGGACGGCTGCGACACCATAATTATGAAGAAACGAGAGGTTACCAAGGACCTACGACGGTGGCATGATGGTTGACACGCGTTAGGGGGGGGGGGTAGAAATAGCCTAAGCTACTCTACCCCTTTGAGATGTATTTCTTTCTTGTCTCAATAAACATACTTGAACTTGGTTGACACGCGCCTATCGCCCCTGTTCATCCAGCAGTAAACGGGGATTTGGCTGTACATCGATTGGAGGATCTTGTTCTGGGGAAAATATGCTGGTCAAGCTTTAACAAGGTCCATGATGAGGAACAGTTCTTAGCTTGCAGAAATGGTTAAAAACTTGGGTTCCTTCTCCTTTACACTCTAGAGGTAATGATGTAGGCTAACAGGCAGTAGGATAACTCCAAGCAGAAATTGTATGCAAAGACATTAACCGGTTTGGTCTTATTGTGTTTGATTTTAGTTAAGAAAGTTATGGGCTCCGAGCTTGAAATACAGTACAGTAGTCTAGACGTAGGTACATAAACAATATCTAAAGTTGAGCACTTCATTTTAAAGCCCTTGTGTTCAAGTTGGTTCTACAAGTCCTAAAATATGTTTGGTTATTCGCGCACGTTGCTTTATTTAAAAAATTCGTGAACTATTATGATGAATGCATTTTGTTCCAGAGCGAGAGGACAGTATTTCAACATAATAAATGAGATGTGAATTGTTATAAATGGATTAATACATTAACTGTTGTGTAAATAACTTTGCATTGAACAAGTTGTCATAATTCTATTAACTGTCTGTTGTATGCTTCGCGAGGTTTTAAATATTTTCGTCCATGTCTAATGAAGGTAACTGAGAGGACAGATTGATTGATGAAGATTAAGCCACCCAAAAGGTGGCACGGGCATGAATAGCCTTTAAGTGGTGGCCCTTTTAAGCCATTACCAGTATCAAGAGCTAATACTGAGGATCTGTGGAGGTGCGACTGCACCCAGCGTGACGGGAGATGTCTCCCGGACCAAATGGTGACCAGATGGTGTGAGAGGACAGGCTCCAGATGGAGTTGAGTATGTCAACCATACTCAGGAACACTCCAGTCCGATTCACATCCAGTAAAAATGTCCATTGCCTCATCCACCGCCCAGTGTTTATCCACTTGAATAGTTTTCTAGGATTTCATGTGTTGGAATCCTTAGGATTAAGCTTTTAAGTGCCTTGGAGAAGTCTAATGACAGCACATCATCTGCCAAAATTGTATTCACGAAACTGGAAAGCATTTCCAGTTATGGGCTTTTTTTTATTAACACATTTTAGTACATCACAATCGACTTGAGAATGATCCAGGACGGACCGAAATGTCGTCATCCCTTCATCTTGTGGTCTGGTCAACATACTTCAGCCACGTTATTTTGACTCCTCGCCTGCATAACAAAATCTAAATTTGTGCAGCTACCCTAGACTATATGAAGGGGAGTACAATGTCAAAAACGCTTACGGGCTCTATGTAGCTCACCATAGCCGGTGCTACATGGACACTTCGTTCTGAGTAGCTAAATATGAAACAACAACAACAACATCAAAAACTAGCTGTGAGATGCTAAAAATCCCCATCACACAGGATGGTTAGTCATACAGAGGCGGTTTGTTAGGGATGTTTTGTTTTTTTCAGCGAATCTGAAATATTATAATTATTTTTAGACGCTTCTTATTAAGGCATCAAAGAAGGTATAAAATGAAGCCATGAGAATAATCTTAGGATGACCAAGAAATGTTATGATTGAGATAATGAGGATGGAGTTGAATCTGAAGAGTATTGGGGATAGAATTTCAGAGATAAATGTAGCCTCTGCCATTGGATTAATGAGAGGTGGGGGAGCTAATGAATTAATCCTCTCAGTTCAAAAGGTGGGAAGTAATGCACAATGTATGATAAAGTATAATAAGAGAGCATATATGAGTACCTTATGTTCTAATGTTATAAAGTATGATGCTATTCCAAAATGGTTGCTTTGCCTAAGAGACAATTCACATCATCATGGGAAGATTGTAACGTAGATGTAGTAATTATTCCTATGCAAAAGAAAAAAGTATGTATGAGATAGGAGAGCTGATGGCAACATATGATTGTAGCTACTCGGAACACAAAAGTTCCAAATATCAAGGGCTATGGTGAGCCCGCAGGAGCTACAAGCGCTTTGCCCCAAGAGTGTAACACATATATGCTGTGTTTACTATATTACCTGCAATGTAAAATGTGATTCTTTTACTGTGATTTGTGGATTTGTACTCATTGGATTTGTGCGCCCCTTGAGGGACTTGAAGTAGAGGAGGGTAGGAATAGCTTAAGATACTTTATCCCTTTGAGATGTATTTTTAGTCTCAATAAACGTACTTGAACTTGATTAAGGCATCGCTCGTCCATGAGGCTGTGTACTTTTAAGTGGTTCATAACGTGTGATTCAGGTTCTTTATTTAGATTTAACAAATGTATACAATGGTAATGTTATACCGCTTATATTTATATTATAGTGATTGTATTTCTAATAAAGGATCAGTATGTAAGTAAGCGTATCGTACTCAATCATTAATAGTCTCGGGAAGAATTTACAGCTATGGAAGATTAATTTGATTAGATGGGAGTTGGCTGTTACAGTTATTACTATGATATCCAGTCAAGAAATTACTATGATATCCAGTCAATAAATAACAAGTCAAGAATAATGTCTCTAGTTATAAGCAGACTAAATACTGAGAAGGGGAAGGAGATTAGTATAACTAAATATGTCGGTTTGCATGAGGAGTCCAGGAAAAATGAAGCTAAAACCAAACTTAAATATTCCTAGACTTAAATAAATATTTAATATATATATATGAAATATTCCTATAATATAACTATTATAATATAAATCATATATTTGACCGTGCACATCGATATGTACTATATTAGGTCTCAGATATCGTGTATTAGGCCTATGATGGTTAGGTTATAAAATAAATAAATAAATGTTTATTTAGGTAAGGTACTTACATACAAGAGATTTTACAAAGATTGATGGATTTATATGGATGGATGGATTGTTAGGTTTTATTAGCAACATAAATACAAAAGTGGGATTAAGGCAACATAAATATGAGTGGGATTGGGTGGTTATGTTGACCAGACCACACACTAGAAGGTGAAGGGACGACAATATACTATATACTAGTCGTCCCTTCACCTTCTAGTGTGTGGTCTGGTCAACATACTTTAGCCACGTTATTGTGAGTCATCGCCTGTATTGGGTGGTTATAAATAGGAGCTGCCTCGTATGGGCCAATATAGGCCTTCTGCAGTTACCTTGTTCTTATGTTCTTAAAAACTTTTCCGGTTTGTCTAAACTCTATAATACTAAAGTCTAGTTTCTAATTGTGTATTACGTCAACATATGTACGATAGTGAACATCGTTACTATAAACGCTATATAAACAAGAGGATGGGCTAACTAACATATATTGTAGCCCATTTTCATGTTTAGGTAGTAACGATGAAGACCGTTGTACATATATTGACGTAAAAGGCAATTAGAAAGTAGAAATCGGTACTATTGAATTTGGACAAACCGTTAAAGTTTTTGTACTGATGTTGCAAAGAAAACTTATCCTAACCTAACCTTCCTAGGGCTAATACACACTATCTGAGGCATAATATAGTACATATATGAGCAGGCGAAGAGTCACAATAACGTGGCTAAAGTATGTTGACCAGACCACACACTAGAAGGTGAAGGGACGACAACGTTTCGGTCCGTCCTGGACCATTCTCAAGTCGATTGAGAATGTGTATATCACATACATATATGTGTTATACTAAGTCAAGGAATATTTAAGTTGGTTTTTAGCTTTATTTGTTTCGGACAATAAAATGAATAGTACCAAATTCTACTATCTAATTGTCTATTACGTCTATGCATATACGATGGTCTACAGAAAGTAGATTACAGTTACAGAAAGTACTATCTTAACAGGAGTGTGGGTTGTGCATTATAATAAAACATTCAAAAGATCTCAGGCTCCACCCGCACCACTGCCGGCTTGGCTCAACTCTCACTTAAAAACATCCAATAGCCACCATTCACACAAGTATTAATGTAACCTGTGGTTAAGAGTGTAAAGTTTTATACATTTAACCACATATCCTTATAGCATAGCTAAATTAGCTAGAAGAGTATTATCCTCGTACGTTTGAGAGTGCATTAATATAACCACCACTCTATATAATATAAATTATATATTATACTCACAAGATCACTGCTCGTACTTTGCAGGATCGAGGGTCGTAACAGCCAATCCATGTTTTACAAATAACCACCATGCACTCTGGTGTAGTTAATGGAGTTCTCCACCAAACGCGACGACCTTCAAATGCACGTTAGTGTGATTTCGACGTTTCGGTCCGTCCTGGACCATTCTCAAGTCGATCACAATCGACTTGAGAATGGTCCAGGACGGACCGAAACGTCGTCGTCTCTTCAATTTCTAGTGTGTGGTCTGGTCAACATACTTCAGCCACGTTATTGTGACTCATTGCCTGCAGTGTGATTTCCTTGGGTATACATCAATGAACTTTTGCTTAGTTGCAGAGGGTCCTTTCACAAATTCAGGAAGAATTTGTTGATTCTTTTGTTGGAAAACTTGTATCACTGTGTGAGAAGTCGACACGGTCCCAGTTTGAGTAAATTGTTTCTCAAAAATTTGTTTTTGTTTACACTCTTGTCAGCTTCAGTTTGTTTGTTAATAATACCATGCCAAGTGCTTATGTTTAGAGTTCCATATAGATGTAGAAAGGAAACATTATTTAAAATTCCAAAATTACAACAAAAAGCTTACATTGTGATTGTTTAACATTCATTTATAAGTAATAAATGTTTCATGTTATCAACAGTTCTAAATACACTTTTCTGGACTAGATAATTTCACCCTGTCATCTAAGAAGTGATAGTTTATAACTATTATGAATTGAATGTACAAAACATGGACTATTGTAGCCTCAACAAAGTTCCATTTTGGATAATTTAGGATGATGGGGCGACGCGTTATCTAAGTTAAAAATGTTTTGTGAAAATTAAAGTAAATTATATTTTATTGTAATATAGGGTTTCCAGCAAGCCTCTATTGCTAGTAATAATAAATATGCAATTGAAAATAAATGTAATATCAAGTGATTCCACCCATTATTTGTGACTATTAAAATTGCTGTAATACAATAGGCCTACATATATTTTTCCATTGGCTGTATTCACCAAGTAAGTTTAAATTCCAATTATTATTTCCAATTATCGTATTAATATTGTTTATATTTGTTTGACACATCACTTGCGAGTGTAATTTTTACTTGTTGCAAATTAAAACTGGATTTTTTTTCTGTAGCACTGAGTGCCTACGTGACATCGATTGGTTTAATTTGGTTTTACGGTTAATAGCTATTAATAGCCATATTATAGAATGGATATAAATTCACTTGAACGTGTCCAGCGTAGGATGACTAAGTTAATTCCCCAAATTAGAAATCTTTCATATGAAGAAAGATTAACAAAGCTTAAGTTGCATTCACTGGAAAGGCGAAGAGTTAGGGGTGACATGATAGAGGTTTACAAGTGGATGAATGGACATAACCGGGGGGATATTAATAGGGTATTAAAAGTATCAACACAGGACAGAACACGAAACAATGGATATAAATTGGATAAGTTTAGATTTAGGAAAGACTTGGGTAAATACTGGTTCAGTAACAGGGTTGTTGATTTGTGGAACCAATTGCCGCGTAACATTGTGGAGGTGGGGTCCCTCGATTGTTTCAAGCACGGGTTGGACAAGTATATGAGTGGGATTGGGTGGTTATAGAATAGGAGCTGCCTCGTATGGGCCAATAGGCCTTCTGCAGTTACCTTTGTTCTTATGTTCTTATGTTCTTACTTTCTCGAGGGTTATTAAGGCCGTGACACTAGCTTACTGACCATCCATCAAGTATACTTCATATCCCTGTTGCGAAATTGACTGAATGCCATTTTGAGTGATAAGCCTAACATTTAGTTTTTTTTTTTATTTGTTAGTGATTATTATTATTATTATTAAAGTTCTGAAACTATTGAAAGTAATGCTATCATTAACCTTAGTCAAATTGAATTAAGTGTAAAGGAAACTGCAGAAGGTCTATTGACCTACACGAGGCAGCACCTTGTTATATCCACCCAAACTCGTTCATATACTGTATATGCCTAACCTACGCTTGAAACAATACAGCGATCCCACATCTATTGTGTTATCCGGTAATTGGCTCTATAAATCATTAACCCTGTTTTTGATTGTCGGTTTTTTTTTTTTTTTTTTTTTATTAATACATTACGTACCTCTGCATTAGTGCAGCTACCCTAGACTATATGAAGGAGCACGAGAGACATCTCCCGTCACGCAGGGTGCAGTCGCACCTCCACAGATCTCCAGTATCATCTACTGATACTGGTGATGGCTCAAAAGAGCCACCACTTACGGGCTATTCATGCCCGTACCACCTTTTGGGTGGCTTAATCTTCATCAATCAATATGAAGGGGGAGTACAGCTGCCCTAGACTATATGAAGGGGAGTACACCTGCCCTAGACTATATGAAGGGGAGTACAGCTGCCCTAGACTATATGAAGGGGAGTACAGCTGCCCTAGACTATATGAAGGGGAGTACAGCTGCCCTAGACTATATGAAGGGGAGTACACCTGCCCTAGACTATATGAAGGGGGAGTACACCTGCCCTAGACTATATGAAGGGGGAGTATACCTGCCCTAGACTATATGAAGGGGAGTACAGCTGCCCTAGACTATATGAAGGGGAGTACACCTGCCCTAGACTATATGAAGGGGGAGTACAGCTGCCCTAGACTGTATGAAGGGGAGTACAGCTGCCCTAGACTATATGAAGGGGGAGTACAGCTGCCCTAGACTATATAAAGGGAGTACAACTGCCCTAGACTATATGAAGGGAAGTACAGCTGCCCTAGACTATATGAAGGGGGAGTACACCTGCCCTAGACTATATGAAGGGGCAGTACACCTGCCCTAGACTATATGAAGGGAAGTACAGCTACCCTAGACTGATGAAATTGCTAAATTGGCAACTCGTCATCCAGTGATACATAAAACAATTCAACCCAGCCTAGAGAACATAAAAAACATCATCACCAAAAAACTCTCACATCTCAACAAAGCCCACCTACACCAGAGAACAGCTGAAGGTTCGCCATCTGCAACATGGTATCTTCAGGCAACCAAACTAGAAAGGTTAAATATCCCAAAAGGAATCCACAGGGAAACAGCAGTTAGGCTATATAGACCACGTCCAGGTTACAGATGCAACTGGGAGACCGGTGCCTTCTGCCTTCAGCCGAACAAGTCTATGTGGGTGGGGACGAGGACAGGTTGACGAGTTTAGCAGTTACCAGGGAGGATGTTCTTAAACAAATAGTAAAACTCAAACCAAACAAATCCCCAGGGCCGGATGAAGTGTTTGCCAGGGTACTTAAAGAATGCAAAGAGGAGCTTTGTGACCCACTGTCAACCATATTTAATAAATCAATAGAGTCAGGCAGAGTGCCAGAGTTTTGGAAAGTTGCTAATGTGATACCAGTTTTTAAGAAAGGAGATAGATCACTTGCGTCTAACTATCGACCAATTAGCCTAACGTCTATTGTGGGAAAGTTACTCGAATCTATAATAGCAAATAAAATTCGTCTTCATCTTGAAAAACATAAATTAATAATTGAGTCGCAACATGGTTTTATAAATGGCCGTTCATGTTTAACAAATTTGTTATCTTTTTATTCTAGCATTGTTGAGGCAGTTGATAGTGGTAAGGATTGCGATGTTGTATACCTTGACTTTAGCAAAGCTTTTGATACAGTGCCACATGAAAGACTGATTAAAAAGATAGAGTCTCATGGTATTGGGGGTGCTATATTAAGCTGGATTAGGGCATGGCTATACCAAAGGAAACAGAGAGTTAGTATTAATGGAATCAAGTCAGAGTGGGAAAATGTTGTAAGTGGAGTGCCTCATGGCTCTGTCCTGGGACCTCTGTTGTTTATAATATATATAAATGATTTAGATTCAGGTTTGAGTAGCAACATTTGCAAATTTGCCGATGATACGAAAATCGGTAGGGAAATTAATTCGGAGGAGGACTCACTATCACTTCAAGTTGATCTAGATAGGGTTTTGAAATGGTCAAAGGATTGGCAGATGCAGTTTAATGCTGATAAATGTAAAGTTCTGAGGTTAGGTAATGATGATAGAGTTACAAGATACGAGCTAGATATGGAATAGCAATATGGAAGTTGTAGTGAAGGACCTGGTGACTCTAGTGGGAGCCCTGAGGACAGAGTTGGACTCTCTACGGGAGGAGGTGCGTCAGCTTAAAAAACAACGAGAAGTAACGAAGGAGGAGACCAGCAGTAAAGGGACCTCGTCTTGGAGAGTTGCGAAAGACAGGGGCCTTAAGAAGACTTTGATAAAGCCGCCTTCAAACGCCATAGCAACTTCAAATTCATTTGACGTTTTGGAGGACGAGTGCTGTGGAGAGACTGTGGATCGCGCAAAAGGGAAAGCAACGAAGAGAAAGGAAGCGCAGGCCCCTCAGAAAGTAAAGGAAGTACCTAAACAAACATTAGTTGTGGGAGATTCCCAGATAAGGTATTTGGATAGAACGTTTTGTGCTAGAGATAGGGGGAACAGGTTAAGGGTTTGCTATCCCGGAGCTGGCATTGGTGATATTATAAACAACATGAATGATATTATGGCTGGTAATGGGAACAATCCCATTATTTGCATTAGCGTGGGAGGAAATGATGTTGGTCGAGTCAGGAGTGAGGAACTGATTCAGAGGTATAAAACAGCCATAGAGTTAGTTAGGAGCAAGGGAGGAATCCCGATCATATGTGGCATTCTTCCAAGAAAGGGAGTGGGAAATGAATGGATATCGAGGGCACTTGGTGTCAATTGCCGGCTGGAAAGATATTGCAAATCAAATGCAATATCTTTCATAGACAACTGGGAACACTTCTATGGAAGAAATGAAATGTATGCTCGTGATGGGGTGCATCTATCGAGAGCTGGGGTTGTTGCTGTTGCGAACTCGCTAGAAGAAGTGGTTAGAGGTGTTTGTTTGGGTTTAAACTGTTAGTAGATAGAGGTATGGGAATTGATTTGGAGGAAGGAGGTAATAAAAGTATGTGTTTGTGGGAGAAAGGAATTGGCAAAACGATCAGGGAAAGAGAAGGTCCGCAAAATAACAATTCACTTAGGGTATATTACACTAACAGTAGAAGTCTAAGAAATAAAATTAACGAATTAAATGCTCTTGTCTGCACAGAAAAAATAGATATTATTGCACTTACCGAAACGTGGATGAATGTAGAAAATAGAGAACTATTAGCTGAATATCAAATATATGGATTTAAACTATTTCACACAGATAGATATATTAGACGAGGAGGTGGAGTAGCCTTATATGTTAGGGACAATTTGAAATGTAGTCTCAAAGAGGGAATCAAAACAGAGCCACACACAGAAACTATTTGGATTGAATTAAACGAAAAAGCTAATAATATTATAATAGGAGTAATATATAGGCCACCAAATTTAGACAGAATGGAAGCAAAGCATCTATGGGATGAAATATCTAGAGCATCTAGATCTAACAGTATTTATGTCATGGGTGACTTTAATTTTAGCGGAATAAACTGGTTGAACAAAACAGGGAATAGTGAAGCAGAAGATTTTCTAGAATTAATTGATGATTGCTTTCTTATGCAACACATTAAGGAACCAACACGGGAAAATAATATTTTAGATTTAGTGTTAACTAACAGGGAAACGCAAATTAATGACATCGAAATAGGGAGTGAGCTAGGGAGCAGTGATCACAAAGAAATCAGATTTAGCATAGAATGGAATAGACCAGTAGGAGAAAATTCTGTTAAAGTGCCAGATTTTCGAAAAGCTGATTTTAATAGCCTAAGAAATTTTTTGGGTCAAATTGATTGGAAAGGCTTGGGTATGGGGTGTGGGCCGGTCTTGGAGCGAGACATGAACCCAGCGATAGGTGACTTAAATGGGGATTTCGATGTGGATTCAATATATAACTTATTTAAGAATATTCTAAACAAAGCACAGGAACGTAGTATACCATACAAATTGAATAGATCGTATACTAATGACCCAAAGTGGATAACAAAGAATTTGAAGAACCTTATAGGTAAAAAGAGAGCTTGGTACAAAAGGATTAAAAATGGGGAGGTCACTTTAGAACAGGAATTCGTACAACTGGTTAGAAATGTTAAAAAAGAGATAAGGAAAGCAAAAAGAAACTATGAAGTTCGCATAGCAGGGCAAGCAAAGACAAATCCTAAAGGGTTTTTTCAGTTATATCGTACTAAGACTAGGGAAAGGATAGGTCCATTAAAAACTGAGACAGGTCAAATAACAGATAGTGATGAAGAGATGAGTAGTATTTTTAATAAATATTTTGTATCTGTATTTACTAAAGAGGAACTTAACAATATGCCTTCAGCCGAACAAGTCTATGTGGGTGGGGACGAGGACAGGTTGACGAGTTTAGCAGTTACCAGGGAGGATGTTCTTAAACAAATAGTAAAACTCAAACCAAACAAATCCCCAGGGCCGGATGAAGTGTTTGCTAGGGTGCTTAAAGAATGCAAAGAGGAGCTTTGTGACCCACTGTCAACCATATTTAATAAATCAATAGAGTCAGGCAGAGTGCCAGAGTTTTGGAAAGTTGCTAATGTGATACCAGTTTTTAAGAAAGGAGATAGATCACTTGCGTCTAACTATCGACCAATTAGCCTAACGTCTATTGTGGGAAAGTTACTCGAATCTATAATAGCAAATAAAATTCGTCTTCATCTTGAAAAACATAAATTAATAATTGAGTCGCAACATGGTTTTATAAATGGCCGTTCATGTTTAACAAATTTGTTATCTTTTTATTCTAGCATTGTTGAGGCAGTTGATAGTGGTAAGGATTGCGATGTTGTATACCTTGACTTTAGCAAAGCTTTTGATACAGTGCCACATGAAAGACTGATTAAAAAAATAGAGTCTCATGGTATTGGGGGTGCTATATTAAGCTGGATTAGGGCATGGCTATACCAAAGGAAACAGAGAGTTAGTATAAATGGAATCAAGTCAGAGTGGGAAAATGTTGTAAGTGGAGTGCCTCAAGGCTCTGTCCTGGGACCTCTGTTGTTTATAATATATATAAATGATTTAGATTCAGGTTTGAGTAGCAACATTTGCAAATTTGCCGATGATACGAAAATCGGTAGGGAAATTAATTCGGAGGAGGACTCACTATCACTTCAAGTTGATCTAGATAGGGTTTTGAAATGGTCAAAGGATTGGCAGATGCAGTTTAATGCTGATAAATGTAAAGTTCTGAGGTTAGGTAATGATGATAGAGTTACAAGATACGAGCTAGATGGTGTTGTGATTGCGAAGTCGGATTGCGAAAGGGATCTGGGAGTTATGATTAGTAAGAATTTAAAACAAAAGGATCAATGCATAAATGTTCGTAATAAGGCAAATCGGACACTTGGATTTATTAATCGCAGCGTTAGTAACAAGACACCTGGTGTGGTTCTCAAGCTATATCTTGCTCTAGTTAGGCCCCATTTAGATTATGCAGTTCAGTTTTGGTCGCCATATTATAGAATGGATATAAATTCACTTGAACGTGTCCAGCGTAGGATGACTAAGTTAATTCCCCAAATTAGAAATCTTTCATATGAAGAAAGATTAACAAAGCTTAAGTTGCATTCACTGGAAAGGCGAAGAGTTAGGGGTGACATGATAGAGGTTTACAAGTGGATGAATGGACATAACCGGGGGGATATTAATAGGGTATTAAAAGTATCAACACAGGACAGAACACGAAACAATGGGTATAAATTGGATAAGTTTAGATTTAGGAAAGACTTGGGTAAATACTGGTTCAGTAACAGGGTTGTTGATTTGTGGAACCAATTGCCGCGTAACATTGTGGAGGTGGGGTCCCTCGATTGTTTCAAGCACGGGTTGGACAAGTATATGAGTGGGATTGGGTGGTTATAGAATAGGAGCTGCCTCGTATGGGCCAATAGGCCTTCTGCAGTTACCTTGGTTCTTATGTTCTTATGTTCTTATGTTGTCGCAATAATTAAAGGCATTCCCAGATCTTTCCAAGGGTCTAATTTGTTTACAGCATTCCTTATCGTGATTACGGGCTACTCATGCCCGTACCACCTCTTGGGTGTCTTCATCAATTAATCAATTCCTATCGTGACATCACAGACACATCACCACCTCACTGATTCACTTATATATACCCTCGAGTGTTCAAGAAGATTTTTTTTTTTTTGTTTTTTTTCCACCATCTGGTCACCATTTGGTCCGGGAGACATCTCCCGTCACGCTGGGTGCAGTCGCACCTCCACAGATCTCCAGTATCATCTATTGATACTGGTGATGGCTCAAAAGGGCCACCACTTACGAGCTATTCATGCCCGTGCCACCTTTTGGGTGGCTTCATCTTCATCTTAACACATTCACAAGGGAGACATCTCCCGTCATGCAGGGTGCATTCGCACCTCCACAGATCTCCAGTATCAGCTCTTGATACTGGTAATGGCTTAAAATGGCCACCACTTACGGGCTATTTATGCCCGTGCCACCTTTTGGGTTGCTTCATCTTCATCTTAACACATTCATAAGGGAGACATCTCCCGTCATGCAGGGTGCATTCGCACCTCCACAGATCTCCAGTATCAGCTCTTGATACTGGTAATGGCTTAAAAGGGCCACCACTTACGGGCTATTCATGCCCGTGCCACCTTTTGGGTGGCTTAATCTTCATCATCATCATAAGAAGATTTTGCTATTCATGCCCGTGCCACCTCTTGGGTGGCTTAATCTTTATCAATCAATCAAGAAGATACACCATTTGGTCACCACTTGGTCCGGGAGACATCTACCGTCACGCAGGGTGCAGTTGCGCCTCCACAGATCTCCAGTATCATCTTTTGATACTGGTAATGGCTCGAAATGGCCACCACTTACGGGCTATTCATGCCCGTGCCACCTCTTGGGTGGCTTAATCTTCATGAATCAATCAATCGTGTTTGACCACCATTTGGTCCGGGAAACATCTCCAATCACGCAGGGTGCAGTCGCACCTCCACAGATCTCCAGTATCATCTATTGATACTGGTGATGGCTCAAAAGGGCCACCACTTACGAGCTATTCATGCCCGTGCCACCTTTTGGGTGGCTTCATCTTCATCTTAACACATTCACAAGGGAGACATCTCCCGTCATGCAGGGTGCATTCGCACCTCCACAGATCTCCAGTATCAGCTCTTGATACTGGTAATGGCTTAAATGGCCACCACTTACGGGCTATTTATGCCCGTGCCACCTTTTGGGTGGCTTCATCTTCATCTTAACACATTCACAAGGGAGACATCTCCCGTCATGCAGGGTGCATTCGCACCTCCACAGATCTCCAGTATCAGCTCTTGATACTGGTAATGGCTTAAAAAGGGCCACCACTTACGGGCTATTCATGCCCGTGCCACCTTTTGGGTGGCTTAATCTTCATCAATCAATCAAGAAGATATGCAGTGTATAGGTATAGGTATATAGATAGGTATAGGCTTCATGTGGGGCTGCACATCATTTCTGCTGGAACATACGACGCGTTAATTTAGTTTAAAAGTTTATTTTATTAATAATTTGTAAGCTACAATTTGAGAGATCTGGAAGTCTCGTTGCCAGCAACCAATATGGATGCCGGACACAATATTAGTTTACTAATGTCTGGCGAGGACCCCGCGCCAATGTCCCGAGAACTGTCCATCCTGCAGAAGGACCTGGACACCCTCTTCCTCATTGTGTTCGGCATCCTCATATTCAGTAAGTGCCAGAATCTGTGTTTTCTCTCGTTTTCAAGTATTTAAACTTAAATGGGTATAGAATCCATTTCACATTTTGTATGTTGATCAAATATTTATATAATAGTACAATAATCTCTGGATTTTGTTTTATTATACTTAAAATTATGTATTTGTACTTTTGACATTGCTTTATATTTCAGTCTTGCAGACCGGGTTCGCATTCCTTGAGGCAGGCTCCGTAAGGTCCAAGAACACCACCAACATCCTTCTCAAGAACATGCTCGATGTCTGTAAGTTATCAAACACCTTCGTTATTTGTTATCGTATCAGGTTTATGTCCTGTGAACCAGTACATGATTTTTTTATTCCTATCTCATAGCTAAAGTACGCTCTTAATGTATATAACTTTGCCGACTCTTGTATTCCTGTAATTTTCTGGTTTTATTTTTCCATCTGCTGGTGTTATATACTAAATTGTTCTCTGTATTTAACCGACTTCCTCCCACCAAGCCTCACGTAGTAATAATGATATGAATTCCACAATCGTCCCCACCCTGTACTAACTATCTGCCCTGTTACTCTCCCCAGTCATTGGTGGCATAGCGTACTGGCTGGTGGGGTTCCCGCTGGCGTTTGGAGGCGGGAGCAGCTTCTCTGGTACAGAATACTGGGCGTCGTATGGGCTGTCGGACGAGCACCTGGCCTTCTGGTTCTTCCAGTTCGTCATCGCCACCACAGCCTCCACCATCATCTCGGGGTCGATGGCTGAGCGGTGTGCCTTCAATGCTTATCTCATCTACACGACCGTGCTGTCAGGTGGGTGTGAAGCCTCTTTCTTTCTGTAAAGTATGTTTCAAATTTAGCGGGGTACTTTACACTATTCGGTGGTCAATAAATCAATAACTTTACTCACTGGTGTCATTTATAAAATTTTAATTATACAATAATAGCCTAACACTGAGCATTATAATTATGATTTACAACATTATGATTTACTTCTCAATTAAAAGGGCAATTCAATCAATATTAAATACATTTCCCGCGGAATTAATAGATACATTATTAAATGCAGCTGTGGTGTACCGGATTATAATGTTTGTGTTGCAACAGCTGTGATGTACCGGTTTATGATAATGTTTGTGTTTGTTCAGCTGTGGTGTACCCTGTGGTGTCACACTGGACCTGGTCAGACGTTGGCTGGCTCAAGACTCAACACTATCAGGACTTCGGTGGCTCCGGCGTCGTCCACCTCACAGGGGGCGTGGCAGCTCTTTTTTTTTTTTTTTGGAGATATATACAAGAGTTGTTACATTCTTGTACAGCCACTAGTACGCGTAGCGTTTCGGGCAAGTCCCTGGAATACGATCCCCTGCCGCGAAGAATCGTTTTCTCATCCAGGTACACATTTTACTGTTGCGTTAAACAGAGGCTACAGTTAAGGAATTGCGCCCAGTAAATCCTCCCCGGCCAGGATACGAACCCATGACATAGCGCTCGCGGAACGCCAGGCGAGTGTCTTACCACTACACCACGGAGACTGTTTAAAGAGACTGCAAGAGACTGCAGCCTCTTGTTGGGGCTGTAATTCTTGGGCCCAGAATTGGTCGCTTCGGACCCAAGGGCAAGGAGATACGTGGACACTCTGTGCCGGTATGTTCATAGAGCATTAGTAATGTGTTATTATATGAAGTCATGAAGCAATATATAATTTTTAGGGGAATTTCATGTTTAATAGAAATATTACACGTCAAGGTGGAGGTGTAAAGTTGTGTTTGAACTTCCAGCTGGCAGCTCTGGGAGGCTTCATCCTGCTCTTCGGGTTCCTGGCCTTCAACGGAGGGTCCCAAGCGTCCATCAGCCACGAGGGTGATGCTGTAGCCATTGCCAAGGCTGTCTTTAACACTGTGATCTCGGCGTCTTCAGGAGGCATCGCTGTGCTCTTGGTGTACCGTTCTGTGCTGTGTGGGAGGGAGTCCTCCTGGTCCTTCCTAATGGCTCTTAATGGTTCTCTGGCTGGCATGGTAAGTACCGCTCAGCACTGTGTGGCCGGGAGTCCATTAGTGCTAGTATGATGGACTCTGCTCGCTGTAAATTTTCATTGATAGACGTTTGATTTAAACTTAACTTAGTATTATGATAATATAACTAATTTCTTATCAATATGTCTGTGAGTTTGTTTATCCAATGCTTAAGGACATATTTCCATGACAGGTGTCAATCAGTGCCGGGTGCAACGTTGTGCGGCCTTGGAGTGTCTGTGTCATTGGCACAGTGGGTGGATCAGTGTTCCTCGCCATCCACACCCTTCTGCCCAAGTTGAAGGGTACGTCACTGCTTCTCTCACCGCTCAGTTTTCTTAACTTTGTTTCAAGAAGGCAACAAGTAGCCAGCTTTATCTAACTTGAGTTTGAAATATTTTAACTTTAACGTTATGTTCTGTAGATGGCATATACTTAAATAATAATATTTATAAAATTGTATATTATTGGGAGGTGTACGTGCATATTGGGACTGTTGAGGTTGTGAGTATAAAGTTAATTAATATTTTTTCCACAGTTGACGACCCACTTGATGCTGTGGCTGTACACATGGGAGGTGGGTTGTGGGGGCTGGTTGCTGTGGCCCTCTTCCAGGATGGTGGCATTGTGTACGGGGGCAGCGCGGAGGTCCTCGCCTGGAACATAGTGGGGGCGCTGGCCATAGTGGCCTGGTCTGGTGGTCTTTGTTTGCTTATGTTTGGTTCCCTCAGGCTGCTCGGCCTCTTGAGGGTGCCTCCAGAAATGGAAATTGCAGGCAAGTGAAGATAATACATAAAGTTTTCACTTTTGTATTGTATAATTGTTATATGTTCAGTGTTATGAACGCATTCATTATACATTGTATATGTTCTATATCTCTAACAATATCTGTACGCAAGAAATGGACATCTTGAAGCACGGGGAACCAGCCTACCCAGCTGACGCTTGGCTGGAGAGCCAGTACGATGGATCCGTAAACACTCATAACACAAAGAATTCTAGTAAGTTGTCAACTAAGTTGCTTTTAAAGTTTTGTGTGTGATGTTTATTTATTTGATATTAATGAAATGCATCATAGAAATTCATATAGTTTTGTTATCAACATTTTCCACTGTTCATCTAATCCGTTATTTTCCAGATCTTCCACCCAACATGTCTGCCCCGGAAGAATTTGGCTTGACTAATTCCCAGGACCCAGCTCCAGTCCCTGGACATCTTGTATACTGGAGTCGTGCAGGACCAGTCCCATCCCACCTCTCACCCATCGTGTCCCTCAACAACCCCGAAGCTAACCACTTGAACTCCAACAATAGTGTCTCTGAAGCTGGCTTCACAGTCCGACTGGGAGACCATGATCTGCGAGTCCTCGTTGAACCCAGAGATCAACGTGGTCAAGATCCTCAGTGTTACACCAATGAGGCTTTTGACGAAACTACAAAGCTTTAAGATTCTCTTTTATTTGTCATTACTTATGAAAGTATGTGTATGTTGTCATTACTTGTGAAAGTATGTCTGTGTTTGTCATTACTTATTGTTATGGGTAAGGTTCATGTGTCTTGCAATCGCAATAATTAATTAATAAATGTGGCCTTGCCACATTTATTATTTGATTAAAGAAACGACTGCTTTACAAACACATCAATATACTTCATGAAGGGATAACAAAGAAACAGACATCAAATAAATACACACAGGTAGCCAAGAATCACCAGATATATTCTCATTTAAATATATTTAATAATAAGTTTAGATAATATCTATAGGCACTGATCACTAACTTACCCGATATAAGAATATATGGGTAAGCAAATAATGGTCTAACCAGGCAAGTAACTATGTTAACTGAACTAAACAGGCACCTTTTGACTTATCTTATGATCCAGGTCTCCCTCGGATAACTCCACCCATGCTACTGGCTGCCAAGTGTCCAGTAGCATGGGCGTGGCGTCAACATATTACCAATTAAGGCCCAAATGAATATTTTTAGATACGCTGCTTTCTGCAGCGAGTAATACTTATGAACATATTTATAAATACCGTAATATACATTAAACATAACTAAGGTGTAATTAAAATACATGTACACACAAGAACACTGAATAATTACTGGGGTGAATCAGTGACGCTATGTTGGATACAATGCGTGAATCAATGACTACTCCGTATATGTACAGAGTAGATTTCCCTGTACATTCCCCTCCCACGAGACGCCACTGTCTCTCCCCACATGAATAAACATGCAATAGCGTCAAAAAATACAACATACAGGCACGCTACAGTTAACGCAAACAATACTCAACGAAAACAAAAAGGACGTAATGTTAATCTCACAATAACTGAGGAAGGAATTTAGGAACATTAATGCTTTATCATGAAAAATGTCAGAATCAAGTATTATTGATACATAACACTTATGAAAGTACTGTATGTGTGTTTTCATTACTTATGAAAGTGTGTGTGTGTAGTTGTCATTACTTATGATATTACGTGTGTTTGTCATTAGTTGTGGAAGTATGTGCGTGTATGCAATTAATTAATCTATTTTTGCAATGCTGTTAGTTTAAATTGTAAACAATAGTAAATATATTTGTATCAATAATCCATATTGTTTATTATTTCCTGGTGTTATTACCCAAACTAATTCGGAAGATTTGTATCTTATAAAATAACTTAAGATATTCAGAATAAAAACAAATGTAGATTGGGAAATTTATTGTATCTTTTATACTTATTAATATAAATAATAATTAAATGTTTATTCAGGTAACATACATACAAGATGAGTTGCAAACAGAATGTTGGATTTCTAGATAGTTTCCATAACTATTTATTCAGTTTATACTATGCCTAAAGCCACTAATACGCAGAGCGTGGCTTGTCACTTTGGTCGCCAGGGGGTGTGGGTGTTCCTGTCCTCCCTGCATTTGTCGTCAAGTGGTGCCTGGGTGTTCGTCGGTGACGCTCCTAATGGGGGGATCTCTTCCCCCTGTTTTGCGTGTGCACTCTGTAAGCCTGGAATTTTCTGGCCATGCCGGGTACCCGGAGGTTGAACTTGTAATGTCTGACATGCTCCGTGTGCCCGTGGATGTGATTTATGGTGTTGAACTCATCGCATGATTGTCAAATTTGTGGGGGACGCAGAGTATCGTGCGTTTCTCCAGCGCTTCGAGGGGTGATCCTTGCCCCTGCCGGGTGGTGCCGGCACTGTGGAGATTTCCGATCGAAGTGGTGCATTGACGTACGTCAGTGTTCATGGGGCGCCCTTGGAGTTTCCCGAGGACCTCCTGTGGCGTTACTTCGGGAGGTTTGGAGCTGTCGTCAGTGTGAGGCTGCACAAGCTTTCCTTGGAAAAGAGTAGAATAGGAGATGCCACATAGAGCCATCTATGTAAGGAGATCAGATAAGAAATCAGAAGCGGGGAGCCACATAGTGCCACTCCATATTAGGTCACCCAAGGTGTGAGTGGTAGCAGTCGAAAAAACAGTGAAGATAGGTATCTATTATGCGCCACTATGATCATGATCATTTACAGTAAAGTAGCTGCCTATGAAGGGCAATCAGATAAGAAAATCAGAGGCGGAGTGCCACTTAGAGCCACCCCATATTAGGTCGTCCAAGGTGTGGGGCAGCAACAATCGTAAAAATAGTGAAGATAGGTATCTATTATGTGTCGCTATGTTCATGTTCATGTTCATTTATACAGAAAAGTATGACAGTATATTTAAGTAAAAAATGAATTTATTTGTATAATAAACACTCAGGTGAGCGGCAGTTACCCCCCACCTCCCTCTATGGGACAGGTGTAAAAACAGGATCCTCGCAGTAGGGGTGGTCCCCCCCTCACCACCCCTCCTCATACTTGATGACCTTGAGTGTACCGTAAGAGGGACCCGCCTCCCTTAGTTGTTTTTAAGTTGGATATATTTTAAGCCTCTATACTTAAAGAAGGAGAAAAAGAAATAATCCTGATGATTTATAGATTATATTATCAAAGTACATAGGGTTAAACATAGTCGTATTGTAGGTCATCTCCCCCCACATAATATTTATTAACAAGACCTCTCCTTCTCGCCCACAAGTCCGTTGAGGGGTCTTCCTCCCCCTCCTCCTCCTCCTGGGACGAAGATGATGACTCATCATCTCCCAGAGAGTGAATGGGATGTAGTGCGCCTCCCTCAGGTGACTGACTGCTGACGTCATAGGGTTCACTCTCGCTGGTTGGGCGTTGTCCTTCCTCTCCTTGTGGTTCAATGACGTCACCACCTTCACTCTCGGTGGACATTCCTTGGGCTGAGGTGTTGGGGTGGGGGTCGGATGGTATGTCTGGGTGACCATACGCTAGGCTAGTGTATTTATTTAGGTAAAAGCGCTTATCATCAAATGCACTTAAACCCCTCTTAGTATTGAATGTGGTTGCCATCTGCCCCCCTACATTTCTTATTTGGGTGAAGTTAAAAGTATTCACTACACCATTGCTGTGTAGGGTCTCTTTAAAGTGGTTATGTGTTAAAGATCTTTGCACAGCTCGGGGAATACCCTTAGCGGTGATGGAATTTTTATTGTCAAGCAAAAGCACACTATACATTTTGGGCTTGAGTGCCACAACTTCAAGGATGTGTTTATCTGACACCTCTGACTTTAACATCCCTAAAACACCCTTTTTAGAAGGATCATACAAGGGGTGAGTTTCAGGAAAATTACTCGTATCCATCCACAAACTAAGGGTTCTTTCCCCATCTCATTAAAGACATCTTCAGCTAGTAAGGTGAAAATGAAACTGTCTGTATCACTATACACCAGTTGTACCCTATCTGAATAGTGGTTCTTAAGTACCCTGTACCAAAAATGGTACAAGCTGTATTTTGCTAGCTCAAGAATCTGGAACCCAATGTAATTAGGATGAGTAATTTTAATGAATGGTCTGGAACTGACAGAATAATTTATTGTCGCCTAAATGCACCATTCGTTTAAAGCGGGGATTCTTCACCTCTCGTAAAAAGACCCTAGCTGAAGTCACTAGTTTGGTGTCAATGGCATAACGAGCTGGATTCAGTAGCGTTTTACCAAAAACACTGTTCGTCAGTAATTTGAAGAGTGTTTTCCTATCATTACTGCTGGAGGCATTTCTATTGTTAACGTTGGTGTTAACAAATTCTGCCATAAAATCTGACTGGCGGAACTCGTAAATTGCATGTATTGTTTCCACTTCAAGTCCTATCTCAATAAATAGTTGTAAAAGGTGAAGAGATATGAAATAATGTTTCTTGGGGAGATGCTCTCCAACCAGTTTTATGTTTTTTTGGGGGTTGGTGTGTAATGTTATTTGTTTCCAGAAGTCCCCTACTAAATGGTGAGATATCCTCCATACTTATTCCCCTATGGTGTAAACAAAGGGGCAGATCGTCTGTTAGTCTAGCTATTTCAGGTCTTAAAAGTTTGGTGTCAATTATGAGCCAGTACCCTTTGTTAGAAGAGAAAGGCTGTTCTGTCATTATCTTCCCCCCGCTAATGAAGGAGTTCATCTCATCAGATGATAGTCTCCTTAGTCCCCCATAGGGCAATTTCCTAGTCATACAACTCCCATAGAGGGAGTTGAAGTCGAGATAAAGTAAGAATGAAGACCTATCCTCCTGGGGGTTAAAAGATGGGTTGACATAGCGGTTGTTAGCTCTGACATAACTCCTAACTGCAGTTGTAAAACCCCCTCGTATGTTTTGTGATAAGAGATTGTGCAACGTCACATCTGCACTTAACTCCAGCGATATTCTACTACTTTTCAGGAAGCAGTCGTAGGAGTACCCTGGGAGGCTGCAATAGTGTGTCAATTCTAAAGAATATATATCATTTAGAATTGCCCTGTGGTGTGTAAAAATGTCAGCCAGTAATCCTACATCACACCTCAAATAAATGAGGAGGTAGTCTTTAAATGTCCTACACCCTGTAGCCTCCCATACTAATTTAGAATGTCTATATTCGTCCAAAGTTATACCTGATTTGTTTAGGGAGCTGTAGAACATTTCAATAGGAGGGAGTGTTGTGTCATTAAAGCAGCTGATTTTTGTGGTATATTCATAAGGGAAAAACTGCTTACCCTTTAAGAGTAGGTGGTGACTCTTTTTGGGCAAACCCTCTATCATTGAGTGAGTGAATGTTAAGGGGCTGGCTGAATCAATGTGGGTCTTTGCTAGGGATGAAAGACTACCTGTAATAAAAGCCAGTGAATCAAGAAATTTAAGCTTCCCTATTTCTACCTTAAGATATTTCGTCCCCTGTCTCATGAGGATATTGCTCTTAATATTTGAATCCATGGTAAACTCCCTCAAAATTAAGCCCATGTCATAAGACATATTATGAGCAATTAGAACTAAACTCTCCAGAGCATTCTTGTGGCGGAGGTTGCAGTAATTACATAGAGCTCCAATGTAATTGAGCTTTTCCCTAAGGTGATCATGATGTTGAACCTTGAAATTGGAGGGGGTAAATACCCGCTCACAAAACTGGCAGTGAGTCTGTCTCCTAAAATGGATCATATCCTCAAGAGACATGTCTATTTCATAATGGTGGAGGGTGGATCTGATAATTTCCCATTTGGTAGCAACTCGCTGCATGAAATGAGTAACACTGTCCCCCCCAAAATAAGTAAATTTATCAATGACAGTGTGGTTCCTATCAACAATTATATAGCTGTATGCTATAGGTCTATGTATGGCTGTAACAGAACCTAGACAATCCTCAGTGCTTAGGACACACTCAAAATCAAAATAGCCCACATGGGAAGGGGCGTAACCTTTCCCAGTATTTTTAAAATGGAGTGTGTCCCCAGGCTGAGGGTAAATAATTTTCTGAGTGATGTCGCAGGAAGATGAGTGATTTGTTAGCTCAGACGAATTTTGATATTCTGAGAGACAGTTTCTACAGAAGACTGTCTTTCATTTGTGGCTGCGAGTAAAGTTCCGTAGGAACTTATCGAACTCTTTAATCAAGGCCACATGAGATTCCCCCAATAACAATAAAGGAACTATGACCGAGTACTGTCTGCTACCACGACGACAAAGAGAGACGTGATAGACGCCATCTGTATGTTTGTGTATTGAATACAAAAAAATGGATAGTTTATTTCTATTCTCCAATTTAGAGATATCCTCCCAAGACAGAGGGAAGGATAAATTGTCGTATTTGACCATTTTCCTAATCCTAGAGTGAGACTCTACAAGTCTCCCTATACGTCTCCACTTCCACCCTTGTTGTGACGCCAGAAAAGCAGCAATGCACTGAATAATGCATGTTTTATTGTTACCAGCTGGGTTTGGGTTGAAGACCTCATGCCGTCCCCTTAGAAATGGGGATAAGGGACATAATCCCCCAAAACTGACCTTACACTTGCATTACAGATGACGATTTTGAGGAAATCGACATTATATAATATAAAACCACTCCCCTCTGTTTCTGAAAAGAGATCTTCCAGTCGTGTAATCATATAAGCCACCCAGCTATCAATAAGATTACCCACATCCTCAAGAGTTACCAGTCTAGCGGGTGTTGTTATGAAGTGTTCTCTAAAGTCATCATCTTCCGTGAGTCGTTGTTTCAAAAGTGTTACCTTTACTTCGAGGAGGATTTTTAATGATGAAGTAAAATTGCCATGTCCCCCAAGAGAATTCATGTAATTCTCTATTTCAGATATGTAATAGTCCCTAAAGTTGCTTAGGAGTCCTATAGGGTCTGTGGCGAAGGCTGAGGGGATGGAATATTCCAGCCTAGTAAAGAGATCTCCCAGGGCCCCCACCCTATTAATTAAGTGGGGAGTGTCTATAGCATCCTCCTCATCTGGGGAATTTTCATCACTATTTAGGGCATTAAGTCTATTGTTGACAGGAGGTCTAAGACCACTAGGGCCCGGCTGAGAGATGTCACCCCTATCACCACCACCATCGACAACATCACCATCATCATCATCACTCATCGCTTCCTCTCCCCCCTCCCCTCCACCTAAGGGGTTATTGTCACGCAGTGCTTTGTCATGTTCCTCCCCTACCTGCCTCTGAATCGCTCCTGGAATAGAATAATAATAATAAATAATAATAATAATAATAATAATAATAATAATAATAATAATAATAATAATAATAATAATAATAATAATAATAATAATAATAATAATAATAAAAAGGCAACACCCACTCACTAAACCCCATGACATAAGTTCTCAAAAAAAGATTCTTAAGAGAAATAAAGGTGGAGGGTTTATTCACTCACCACGGGGGCATGTTTGTAGATGTTCAGAGGTCAAGTCCTCACACACAGAGGTCCCACAATTATCACAAGGGAAAGTGTGGTGAGGTCTCAAGGTTGTATTTCCACACAAAAAGCACAAGAAGCCATCCTCTCTGGAAGGGAGGGTGGGCTGGCGACGTTTACCTAATGAAGGAAATAGTGTATAATTTATATACACTCTCTCTCCCACACTCGCGGAGAAGGGGAAAACCCATCTTAATATTTCTCATTTGAATTAAATAAATAAATAAATATATAAAATACGGTCATACCTCCAGCACAGGTTCTCCTGTGTTCACCACTAGACTGTACACATACAGTTTCTCCGCAGAAGAAACATGTGTAACACCTATGAACGAAGAGATGTGATGAGCCCCATCCACAAATTCTACAAATATCACCAACTCGAGACATAACGATCACGCTTACCTAGAATAAATAAATTAATATATATATATATATATATATATATATATATATATATATATATATATATATATATATATATATATATATATATATATATGCGAACAAGCCTGAATGGTCCCCAGGACTATATGCGACTGAAAACTCACACCCCAGAAGTGACTCGAACCCATACTCCCAGAAGCAACGCAACTGGTAACTACAGGGCGCCTTAATCCGCTTGACCATCACGGCCGGACAAAATGAAGTGGTAGCCGAAGCTATTTGAAACTCACACCCCAGAAGTGACTCGAACCCATACTCCCAGAAGCAACGCAACTGGTAACTACAGGGCGCCTTAATCCGCTTGACCATCACGGCCGGACAAAATGAAGTGGTAGCCGAAGCTATTTGAACCACTTCCCCGCCGGCAACTCGGATGGTAATCTTGGGCATAGCATTTCACCAAATCACCTCATTCTTTGGGGCACACGTGAGGAACACAAATGTGAACAAGCCTGAATGGTCCCCAGGACTATATGCGACTGAAAACTCACACCCCAGAAGTGACTCGAACCCATACTCCCAGGAGCAACGCAACTGGTAACTACAGGGCGCCTTAATCCGCTTGACCATCATGGCTGGACAAAAGGAAGTGGTAGCCGAAGCTATTTGAACCACTTCCCCACCGGCAACTCGGATGGTAATCTTGGGCATAGCATTTCACCAAATCACCTCATTCTTTGGGGCACACGTGAGGAACACAAATGCGAACAAGCCTGAATGGTCCCCAGGACTATATGCGACTGAAAACTCACACCCCGGAAGTGGTTCAAATAGCTTCGTCTACCACTTCCTTTTGTCCGGCTGTGATGGTCAAGCGGATTAAGGCGCCCTGTAGTTACGTAGTTACCAGTTGCGTTGCTTCTGGGAGTATGGGTTCGAGTCACTTCTGGGGTGTGAGTTTTCAGTCGCATATAGTCCTGGGGACCATTCAAGCTTGTTCGCATTTGTGTTCCTCACGTGTGCCCCAAAGAATGAGGTGATTTGGTGAAATGCTATGCCCAAGATTACCATCCGAGTTGCCGGCGGGGAAGTGGTTCAAATAGCTTCGGCTACCACTTCCTTTTGTCCGGCCGTGATGGTCAAGCAGATTAAGGCGCCCTGTAGTTACCAGTTGCGTTGCTTCTGGGAGTATGGGTTCGAGTCACTTCTGGGGTGTAAGTTTTCAGTCATATATATATATATATATATATATATATATATATATATATATATATATATATATATATATATATATATCCCCCAGCACTCAAATCAGTCCACTTCTCATTCCTGCTCCTACTTATCTATATAAATATATATATATATATATATATATAATATATTTATATTTATATATATATATATATATATATATATATATATATATATATATATATATATATATATATATATATATATATATATATATATATATATATATATATATATATATATATAACCCTTATATGAAATAGATACTAATTTACTTACATCTCGGTCTAGACGGGGAGGAGAGTGGACGGTTTGGTCACAATTCAATAATACATGATGTGGGGGAGGTGTAGCGTCCTTTTATTGACTCGGAAACGTGGGGGGCAACGTTGCCACATACAACACCTCTCAGTCCTTCTTGTAAGAGAAGGGTTAGGCCTGCTGTAGAAAACTTTTTTTTTTTTTCTCTCGTCTGGAGGTCTTCACTAGGGGACTTCTACTTCAAAAAAAACATCAGGAGGACTGGCTATGTCCTGAGGGAGACACATTCCTTGCTGGGTGAATACACACACACACACACACACACACACACACACACACACACACACACACACACACACACACACACACACACACACACACACACACACACACACACACACACACACACACACACACACACACACACACTCACTCACACACACACACACACACACTCGCTATCACACTCTCTTTCTCACTCCCATATATATATATATATATATATATATATATATATATATATATATATATATATATATATATATATATATATATATATATATATATATATATAATATGAATATATAAGCGACCGCCACATAGGTAATTGAACCATTTATGGGGAAAATATGGAGGAGTGTGTGTCTGTCACAGACGAGCAACTTAATATTTTCCACCACCTAGCAAGAATATTTGTAGCTGGATTCAGCAATTCTGGGAAAACGACCCTAGTGGGGAATTTATGTGTTAAATACCACGGAAAATTCTCAAAAATTTTAGTGTCATCTGCAAATAATACAGAACAGCCTCTTTCAAACATTCCCTCTCTGCGAAACAAGGTTACTGTCTCCCAGGACCTGATTAACCCACTAGAGTATAAAGATCCTTTTTCAAATGAGTCAGTTTTGTATATAATTGATGACTTATACCTGGAAGCCATACAGAGTCCAATTATAGCCAATATCTTCACAAGAGGGAGACACGGTAATATTTCCGTAATTCTAATTAGTCAAAATTTGTTTCCCCAGGGGAAATATGCCAGGACAATAACTCTGAATTGTAGTCATTATATATTAATGAAGCAGAGAGACATAAGCCAACTTGAAATTTTAAGTGGACAGTTATATGGGCGAAAAACTACTAGTAGTTTCGTTGAAATATACCGTCGGGCAATATCCCAGAACAAGTATGGTTACTTATTGGTCGATCTGACGGTTCCTGAGGCATTACAACTACGAACGAGCATCACCAACGAAGGCCACTGTGAAATTGTGTATCAAATGTAATCAACAACGACAACAAAAAAATGTCTCTAACGACACAGAAACGAACAATTCTCACCAGCATCTATAATGACATTTCTAGCCCAGGTGGTTTCACAGGGTCAATTCAAAAATTGTATAAGGCTGCCAGACTTAAAGACCCCAACATTAGTGTTGCAGATGTGAAGGAATTTCTCCATGGGGAGCGATCTTACACGTTACAGAGGAAATTTAGTTAGGTTCCCCCGACGGAAAATATTAGCCCCTAAACCTCGTACCAAAATTGCCTGTGACCTAGGGGACTTTTGTAGTTTACAAAAATACAATAATGGTGTTAAATATATTTTAATTTGTGTCGATGTTTATTCCCGCCTAATGCAGACTCAAACTTTAAAAACAAAAAATTTGAGTGAAGTGTTAGCCGCTCTGAAGAAGATATTAGAGGAAATGCCTCAGTTTCTCGGTGTAAGGCGGATATTCACTGACCGAGGTAGAGAATTTTACAACAAGTCAGTTCAAAATTATTTTAATAAGAAAAATATTAAATTATATAGTGTATTTTCGGAAATGAAATCTAGCATAGTGGAGCGAGCCATCAGAACTTTAAAACATAAACTGTATCATTATATGACTCAAGCTAATTCATTAAAATACATCCACATCCTCCCTAAAGTTGTGGACGTGTACAACCACACTTTCCACAGGATGCTAAAAAATACTCCTCATGCCATTCATAAGTTGCAAAATATTGAAGATATACGAAGACAGTTTAAGGTTATGTATTTAAACAATGACTCCTCCATAACTGCCATCAGTCCACGGTTGCACCTTGGACAGCGTGTGCGATTGGCAAAGCGCAGTAATATATTTCACAAAGGCTTTTGGCACCAATATACAGAAGAAATATTTGTAGTGTCACATATTGACAGAACACATCCAATCCCGACATATAAAATCAAAGATTTAAACAACGAGCCGATCAGTGGCATGTTTTATGAGCAGGAATTGATTCCAACATCCCTTCCAGACTATTTTCCTGTAACGGTATTACAGTCTAGGAAAACATCGAAAGGACACAGAGAATATTTCGTCAAGTGGAGAGGGCACCCAGATTCTGCCAATAGCTGGATTAAAGCTCAAGACATCGTCAAATTTAACAAAAAATGACAGTTCAAGAGGACTCTCTCGTAGAGAAACATCATCAGTTGTTATTTTTATTAAACAATTTATCACCCAAGAAGCGGAATAAACTAATCAAGGCTTTAAAACGGCAGGAAATTGAATCAATTTGTGAAATTTTTGCCAATTTTCTGAAACGAAACATCCCAGTTCAACCTCAGATAATTAATGGCTTACAGAGATATCAGAATGACATACGTTCTGTAGCGCGTAAGAAAACTCCTTTATACAAAAAGAAGCTCATACTGACCTCCAGACGTGGTGGGGCGATATTAGCAGCTCTGCTACCTTCGGCTGTATCGTTAATTTCCTCCCTAATAAGGTAATTGCGTAAATAAGTAACGAGAGAAAAAAATGGTTAAAGAATATTGCCTGGTACCACGATTCATAGCTGAAAAATATTTATTTAATAAAAACAAGAACTCACCATCACCTCCTAATGCGGTGGGTCTGCCCTCCCCCGGTGGTGATGGTAGTGAAAGTATGTCCTTCTCTTTAAAAAACGAATCCAACTCAAGTAATAATATTGGGGGAGCCCGTAACCTACCCACCTGCGACTCTGGTAGGGGTGATGGGGGGGTGGGGGAAGAGGACACTCCTTCCTCCCACCTGACAACAACGGGCTGTGGGCGGTGTTGCCGTAGTAGCCCCTCCAGACGGGCGGGGCTGGTTACACGCCCTTTAAATGACATTGGGGCCCCCGGCGACCGCCGCCCGCCGCCGCCCTTTAAAAAAAAAACAACGCGGGCCGCCCGGCGCGACCATCGCCTTTTAAAAAAAAAAATAAATAAAAAAAGGGGACATTCCATCCTTCCGCCCGAAGTGCAAGTAATTGTTGCTGGCCACACTCCTCATAAAGCCACCATCACACCCCAAAATCCAAGTCTGGACAACTTAATAAATGTGAATTTTAAAATTGAGGAAATTCCTCATGTCAAAGCATTATTGAACATGTTTGGACAAAACAGCCAACAGGTGATGTGGAATAGTCGCGGAAATTTATTAAAGCCTGTACAAAATTTAAATATTTTAGATATAATTAAAACTCTAGCCTTCACAAAGGGACAATTTAGGGCAAGTGACAAGGAAGATGTAAGGGTTTTACTGAGGGTGGCTGGCATAGACCCAACCCTCATACGTAATTATCGCGCCAGATCACAGTTAAAAGGGGGGAGGGGTATCTATAGGAGACCCCATTGGGAGCCGTATTGAAGACCTATATGAAGGTATCCACCATGGAGCAAGCTTCTAGACCCACTCCTCCCCCAGCTACACCTCCAAAAGACAAATCTCCCTTATTAAAGAAGTTGGTTGCTACTCAGCGGTACTACAAGTATGTCGAACACAAATGTAGATTGATATATGCATTGTGGGATTGTTATGACCGTCTTGTGTTGAGTGCCCCTCCAGAACGTTTTTTTAAGTCATTTGGAGAGACGGCGAAACGTTATGAAGAATATTCATCCCAGGAAATCCAGACGGAGATATGGCAAATGGAAAAATTAACCTTCCAACATCGAGACCAGATTACAGCCTTCGAGACTGGACGGAGTGTGTATGGACTTTTAAGGTGAGGAAGGCGCCCTCTACCCCACACCCCTACATTCCTCCCCCTCCAGGTGGGGGACACAGGTGTATTTAAAGGCCTCCACCGTCACCCTCGGTCACCATAGTTGACGACGACTCTCTCGTTCCTCTCAACCGCCCCTCCGCCATGGCTTTATCGTCCATTAAGTCAATAGACAGCGACATCACCGACACCCACGCCTTTGGGGTCGGTGATGTCATAGTGTATGAGCTCCCGGCTGCTGTTGTGCGTCCCTATGGACTGGCAAGTGTAATATGGAAATGTTACAACTATGCCCGTGTGGAACTTGAAGGACTGACTCGTGTCAACAGGGCCACAATACGTTACCGGTCTACCCCAGGGGACATTGAAGTGAAGATAGCTCCCCTACCCTCCGGCGGTCAAGACATTGTCGAAGAGCCAGTCTTGTTCTTCCGCCCCACCATCGTGGCGCTAATTTCTGCTTTCGGTGCAGGAGCACCCTTCGAGTCCAACCCTATAGCTCAGGAGCAAGTGCAGTCTTCCGCCGACATCCACTACATCACCAATGTCACCCTGGATACTGCCAAAAATCGTTTGTATTGGCTGAAAACAGCCCTAACAAAGGTTGGCAATCTTATGGTAAGAACTCCAACCATGTTTCGGTTGGTGGTACCCCATGGGCTGGGGGCCTCCCGTGATGGCATGGACAACTGGCACAAGGACGTCGGGCTCATGCTCATTTCCCTCAACGCTGAGCTGGCCAAGCATAACAAGGAGCTGGTAATCCTCAAACGTCCCTCTACCGTCACCCCATCGATGGTACCCCTCCCGAATGATGATCCCAGGGGAGAGGGTGATAGTAAAACTATCACCCTAGATGCAGTGGTGGGGGAGGGTGCCACCACCCCAGGAAGCTCTTCTCGTTCTACACCACCAGCACCACCAGCTACCCCCAGGAAGAAGAGACACCTACAAGAGTACTCATCCACCTCCAGCGCTGCTCCACCCCCACCCACAACATCTGGTACAGCCAAACGACGGATCGAAACCACTATTTACTTCGACCCCCTCTCAAATCATCGTATTGACACCATCCTCGATGGAGAGTCACAGGAAATATTCCTGTTATCCTCATCACCGAAAAAACAACGAAAGCTGTAACCAACAACACTCAAAGAAGAGGTGGCAGCACCGCCGCAGTCAGTAACAGCAGCGGCAGCAGCAGCAGCAGCAGTACCTCCATCTACAACAGCTTCGGTGGTGGTAGCAGCAGCAGGTCCACCGACGACGGTGTCAGTGTTGTCAGCGGTACCTACAGTAGCGGTAATGGTAGCGGCAGCAGTACCACCAACTACAGCAGTTCCAGCGGTGACAGCGGCAGCAACAGTACCATCATCGCTGGCAGCGGTAACGGTAGCGGCAGCAGTACCACCAACTACAACGGCTCCAGCGGTGGCAGCAGCAGCAGCAGCAGCAGTACCGTCAGCGGTGGCAGCGGTGTCAGTGGTACCAACAGCCCCCCAGCAGCAGCGGCAGCGGCAGCAGCGGACGACAGCAGTACCAACAGCTGCTGCTCTTTATATGTAATTTGTTATGGGGAAACAAAATGTAGATGTAGTTCCCCCTGTTGTAGTTCTTTTAAAAGTAATATTTCCTTAGTAGATTAATAAAATAAAATATAAGTAATGATGTTTTATTCCCACCCCAGTCAGTACATAAGATAACAATGGACGAGGAACACTACATATACCTCACTAGCCTCGACCAAGAAGATATATACAACAACACAAGTTCAGCATTTACAAACACCATCCCCACTCTACATTTAAACCCTTCCATTAAACATGAAGTGGCCTTAGTCAACATACTCCTACCCAGACGAATTAGCGCTATCATCAAGGATGAGGGGGAGTCTGGCATAGACGTCTATGCTACTTTTAAGCGAGGAACTCTTTCTAAAAGCCCAGAACATCTCATTTACACCTTCCTCCCCAAAACCAACATATTATCCAGAAACATCACATTCATCACGAGTGAGCTTAGCCGACAAATAATCACCGACATGAAGCTTAGCTTCCGAGGTGATTTCAAAATATACTTCTCAGAAAGAGAACCAATCCTCACCTATGATCAATCCTTAGAGCGAGTATTACTAGCCTCCACTCTTAACAATGAAGGTACTGGTTCCTTATATTCTCTTAGCCTTCAATTTAAACACAGAATAGCTAATGTACTTGGTTTTGACAGCCGTCGCAAATACACCATTTATCAGGCAAAATCAGATGACATTACAGCAGCCTCCAAGGTCGTGGCCTCATTCCCCCCAGACAGTGACGGAGGTTGTGACTATTTACTCATTTATAGTGACGTCATCGAGCCGGATCGTTACGGGGGACAAATTGTAAATATCTTAGATGCAATCAATTATCATGACTCTTATTCTAGAGGGGCTCATCCCCTAGTGTACAAGACATTAAATACTAACACGTTGGAGAAAGTGAGTATTAAGATAACAGATAAGTTTGGACGAAAGGTTAGTTTTGAAGATGGGAGGTCGGTTACGGCAGTCTTACACCTCCGCCCTAAGGTATAACAATATAATCTATATAAATATAAATATATATATATAGAAGTGTTTACCCACATCATCGGTTATTATAAGAAGAGGAGTCGGGATGCGAGTACCTTTCCACACACCCTCCCAGAAGGAGTACGGGGAGATCTTCTCCCCCCTCTCTGGGAGATACGGGGTTATCTTGAGGTTATCTTGAGATGATTTCGGGGCTTTATAGTGTCCCCGCGGCCCGGTCCTCGACCAGGCCTCCACCCCCCAGGAAGCAGCCCGTGACAGCTGACTAACACCCAGGTACCTATTTTTACTGCTAGGTAACAGGGGCATAGGGTGAAAGAAACTCTGCCCATTGTTTCTCGCCGGCGCCTGGGATCGAACCCAGGACCACAGGATCACAAGTCCAGCGTGCTGTCCGCTCGGCCGACCGGGTGAGGGGGGGGAGCGATGAATGACATACGCACATTCCAAGCGCCATATCTCAGATCTGGTGGTGGTTTTTTTGGGACCTTAGCCGGCTTGGCTCGACGAGCCATACCATTTTTCATGAAAACTGTAACGCCGACTGCTATCGATTTTGGGAAAAATGTTCTTGGTGATTTAACCAGTGGTAGACGGGATGTAAAGAGCGCTCTGAGAACTCACGGTATTGATGCTCTTAAGACTGTGGGGAAGAAATTGGTAGCAGGCGGGAAAATTAAAAGACTCTCTAGGAGAAGAAAAAATAAAAATAATAAATGTAAACGAGGCCTTGGGTATAAAAATGATGTATTTTCACTACAGTAAGCAGTCATACTTCACCTTTCGGAGGAGATCATGGCGGAGGCTAGTGGAGCTGGGTTGAAAATCCCTGTAGAATATTATAGTTCCAGTATTATTGACCAATTTCCTAGAAGTAACAGAATACGTAATGTGGAGAGTTCAATTGCCTCCACACAGCAAATAGACATTCTACCTGTTAACCTCCCTATTAATCAACGTTTGCGGGATAATTACTTAGAATTCCGCATCCCTGGAACCCAGGGCGCCTTCTTAGATTTAGCTAATATTGTTATAGATTTTAAGGTATCTTTAACGAAAGATGACGATACCACAAAATTGGAAGAGGATGACCATGTGGAATTTGTTAATGGGTTGTCAAATACCATGTTTAAAGGTGTTCAGGTGTTTTTAGGAGAGCAGGTAGTTGAAACAAATTCTAATTTTAATTATTGGTCGTTTATTAAATTAATTACCTCCATGCCTCCATCAAAAATGTCTTCCTTGGGGAGAATTGGAGCCTTTCGTAGGGACTGGAGTGATGATGGTGTAATCCCTAACGAATTTACTAATACATTTTTTACTGGGGCAACCGCCAAGGATAAAAAATTTATGACCGATTTAAAAGGTAAAGGATTGTCAATGTATTTTCCCCTACTATTGGACGTAACAACCCTAGACCAATACATATTAGATAATATAGATGTGCGCCTAAGATTGGAGCTCTCCCCACATGCTTGGGTGCTAAATACAAGTGTGGACGATGGCTCTAAGTATCGGCTGCATATGGATTATGCTAAGTTGTGGGTAACACGAGTGTTCCCCTACCCAAGTGCTTACCTAGCCTTAAACAGCTCACTGTTAGCATCCCCCGACCCCATAAGCTATACTTTCAATAAAACCATTTCTAAAACATATGTCCTAGCAGGGAATCAAACTAGTCTCTTAATTGATCAGCCTTGGGCGCAAGTAATTCCTCACAAGATATTCATGGTAATTGTGCCAATGAATTATTTCGCTGGCCTTCACCAAGGTAATGGATTATATTTTGAAAATGCAAAACTGAAAAATATTGCCATGTATTTGAACAATAACGCAATTTACCGAATTGGAGGTGATTTCGACAATCATTATGCCCGCCTTTATTACGAAACTTTGAAGACATTAGGCTTAGAGCGTGATTCACTTCTAGCCTATGACACTTTTAATAAGGGAAGATCGATATTCGCCTTTGACTTAACCACCATTCAAACAAAGGATTCCCTCCCTGTGGAGAAATCTGGCAACTTGCGTATGGAGCTTGAGTTTGGCGGTGGTGTTACATATAACAGACTGGTTTTACTGTTTGGGGAAACGACTGGGGTACTATCCATCGACGGACAGAGAACTGTTCTGTGTGACGTGCGAGCTTAAAAACATAATGAATTGTAATGATATAAATATTAATTTAAAAAATAATCTAGGGGATCGAGCACTCTACCTAGGTTGTTATAATGCTGATGAAATAGAACATTTAAATATCTCATCAAGAAAACCTATTGTTCTCATAACTAATATTTTACCATCACATAGCAGATTAACTATGGGACATTGGGTAGCTATTTATGTTGATAAAGTTAAACATCGAATGCTTTTTTTCGATAGTTATGCAATGTCGGCGGTTACTTATGGACATTATTTTCAAGGATTTATTAAAACTAACACAATAACAAAGGTGTTTGGAATGTGCTACAGACTCCAGAGTGATTTTACCCTTGCTTGTGGACTGTATTGCGTAATGTTCGTCCATAGGGTGAGTCACCTGGGGTTGCCTTCAACAGTACATTACTTACATAATGTATTTTCAAGCGTTAGTTTAAAATTAAATGATAAACGTGCCCTCGCTTATGCGAGACGATATTTTCCTATGAAACATCACTGTGTTAGGACATTTTGTAGAGGAGTAAGGGTTGGTTCTTATAGGTGGTGTAGAGAATATTTTTGTTAGTTAGGCAACCCACCTAACAGGGGGATTACCCCCATATAAAACCCCTCTCACCCCACAACCTCCCTAGAAGACCCCCATCCCCCTTATCCTACAAATGGAAGGCGTCTCCCCAGAAACACACGCAGGGAATATTGAAGTCCTTGAAGGGCCTGGTTAGTATTACCCTCACTTTCTGGTAAAGATTTATTTTTTTTCCCACAATAGAAAGTTTGCACAACCTCTATTTTACCTCTTCTTTTTTTTCAGTGCAATTCTTAGGACCTGTCCACATTTGTAGAGTAGTAATTCTACGTGGAAGGTCTGCCCCAAACAAGATGCTGTTACGTACCCTAATTGATGATGCCTGCTGTAGAGGACACAAGGTCGCTCCTGCAGGGGGAGAGGTATGTACTAGCAGTTCTTAGAGGAAATAGAATATTTTTCAAATAAAAGATATAGTCCTATAAATTATTTTTCCCATCTCTTTCCAGAACACTTCAGATGAGAGTCAGAAGGAAAGTCATCCAAAAGGCAACCAGCCAACTCACCCCACTCCCCCAAGAGAGGGGGGAGGGGGTCAAGACCTCCCCCCACTCACCACGGATGGGGAGACGTCAGAATTCTACTCAGATGAGGAGGGAGAGGGATAGGGGTCATAATTAACTTCTTATACATCATTTGTGATTTTTACCTAATAAAACATTAATAAATTCTTTGATTTTTTTTAACCCCTACCTTGAGGCTACCTTGAGGTGCTTCCGGGGCTTAGTGTCCCCGCGGCCCGGTCGTCGACCAGGCCTCCTGGTTGCTGGACTGATCAACCAGGCTGTTAGACGCGGCTGCTCGCAGCCTGACGTATGAGTCACAGCCTGGTTGATCAGGTATTCTTTGGAGGTGCTTATCCAGTTCTCTCTTGAACACTGTGAGGGGTTTGCCAGTTATGCCCCTTATGTGTAGTGGAAGCGTGTTGAACAGTCTCGGGCCTCTGATGTTGATAGAGTTCTCTCTCAGAGTACCTGTTGCACCTCTGCTTTTCAACGGGGGTATTCTGCACATCCTGCCATGTCTTCTGGTCTCATGTGGTGTTATTTCTGTGTGCAGGTTTGGGACCAGCCCCTCAATTATTTTCCACGTGTAAATTATTATGTATCTCTCCCGCCTGCGCTCAAGGGAGTACAGATTTAGGCTCTTTAGTCGGTCCCAGTAATTTAGATGTTTTACTGAGTGGATTCTAGCAGTAAAGGAACTCTGCACGCTCTCTAGGTCAGCAATTTCTCCAGCTTTGAAAGGGGCTGTCATTGTGCAGCCGTACTCCACTCTAGAGAGCACAAGCGTTTTGAAAAGTATCATCATCGGTATAGCATCTCTAGTGTGAAAAGTTCTTGTTATCCAACCTGTCATTTTTCTTGCAGTTGTGACGGCTACTTTATTGTGTTCTTTAAAGGTAAGGTCTTCCGACATGAGTACACCCAGGTCCTTTACATTGCCTTTTCGTTCTATGTTATGATTTGCCTGCGTTTTGTACGTGGTTTCTGTTTTTATATTTTCAATTTTTCCGTAGCGCATGAGCTGAAACTTATCCTCGTTGAATACCATATTATTTTCTGTAGCCCATAGAAAGACCTGATCTACATCTGATTGGAGGTTTGCCGTGTCCTCTATGTTGCCAACTCTCATGAAAATCCTAGTGTCATCTGCAAAGGATGATACAGTGCTATAGGTTGTGTTCTGGTCTATGTCCGATATGAGGATGAGAAAAAGTACTGGAGCAAGCACAGTACCCTGGGGGACTGAGCTCTTCACGGTTGATGGGCTGGATTTTATTTTGTTGACTATTACACATTGGGTTCTGTCAGTCAGGAAATTGTAGATCCATCTGCCTATTTTCCCGGTAATTCCTTTTGAACGCATTTTATGTGCAATAACACCATGGTCACATTTATCAAAAGCTTTTGCGAAATCTGTGTAAATTACATCAGCGTTTTGTTTGTCTTCCATAGCATCTAATGCCATATCATAGTGGTCCAGCAACTGCGACAGGCAAGAGCGCCCTGTTCTGAAACCATGTTGTCCGGGGTTATGGAGATGCTGTGATTCCATGTATTTTGTGATCTTACTTCTTAGCACTCTCTCAAAAATTTTTATGATGTGTGATGTTAGTGCTATCGGTCTGTAATTTTTTGCCTCTGCCTTATTTCCTCCTTTATGGAGTGGTGCTATCTCTGCTGTTTTTAGTATGTCAGGGATAACGCCAGTATCTAGGCTTTGTCTCCACAGAATGTGAAGGGCCTGCGATAGTGGTTTTTTACAGTTCTTGATGAATATGGAGTTCCAAGAATCCGGGCCTGGTGCAGAGTGCATAGGCATACTGTTTATGGCTTCTTCAAAATCTAATGGGGATAGGGCGACGTCTGATATATGATTTGATGTTGGTATCATATCCATGAAAAATTCATTTGGGTTATCAATCTTTAGTGCATTTAATGGCTCACTGAAAACAGAGTCGTACTGCTTCCTCAGTAACTCGCTCATTTCTTTGTTGTCATCTGTGAAAGTTCCATCTCCCTTTCGCAGGGGCCCGATACTAGATGTGGTTTTTGATCTTGATTTTGCATAGGAGAAAAAATATTTCGGATTTCTCTCTATTTCACTGATGGCCTTTTGCTCTCTTTGCCTCTCCTGGGTTTTGTATGATTCTTGTAGCTTGAGTTCAATTGTTTCTATTTCTCTACCTAACCTTCTTCGCCGTTCTTGAGATAGGGTGCGACTCTCAAGTTGTTCCGCGATTCGTTTTCTTCGCCTATATAGGGAACGACGTTCCCGTTCCAATCTGCATCTCTTTCTCTTTTTTCTTAGGGGTATGCGGTTTGAACATATCTCTAGTGCTACTGAGCATATTTTTTCCAGGCACTGGTTCAGGTTTGCATTTCCTAGCTGTTCTTCCCAGTTTATTTCTGTGAAGTCCTGGTTTATTTGCTCCCAGTTTATCCGTTTATTATTGAAGTTGAATTTGCTGAAATCTCCTCCACCGGGAATCTGGACTGGTTTTGAAGGTCCATTCCCCATGGTTGTCAGAACTTCAATTAAGTTGTGATCTGAGTAACAGGTATTTGTAATCATTATGTTCCCGATCAACTCATCATTATTAGTGAAAATGAGGTCCAGCGTGTTCTCCTTCCTAGTTGGTTCTACTATTTGCTGGTTTAAGGCAAACCTATCGCACATCCGTAGCAGGTCATTTGCATGTGCCTGCTCATTTAGGCTACTTCCTGGTATTCTTTCTGATATTACTGTATTAGCCAGGTGCTTCCATTTCAGGTGCCGTAGGTTGAAGTCCCCAAGCAGGATGATGTTCGGAGCTGGATTTGTGAGGTTTTCCAAGCAGTGCTCTGTTTTCATTAGTTGGTCTTTAAACTGCTGAGGGTTTGCCTCCGGTGACTTGACCTCCGTTTGTCTCCTCCCCTGGAGGAGATTTATAATTTAATACCCCTATATAAGACCCACTCGACCTCCGCTGGGTGTGGAACTCTGTTACGGTAAAGTCAAGGCCATTAGGTGCGAGGAAGGGTACGGGCGACCACCCTCACCTGTTTTACACCTACCCCATTAAGGAATGTGGGGGACATAACTGGCACTCACCCATGAGTGTTTATTATACAAATAAATTCATTTTTACTTAAATATATTGTCATACTTTACTGTATAAATGAACATGATCATAGTGGCGCATAATAGATACCTATCTTCACTGTTTTTTCGACTGCTACCACTCACACCTTGGGTGACCTAATATGGAGTGGCACTATGTGGCTCCCCGCTTCTGATTTCTTATCTGATCTCCTTATATAGATGGCTCTATGTGTCATCTCCTATTCTACTGGAAAGGTCCAGTGTTTGTGAATGAACATTCGGACCCTGGGGATGCGCCTGCGGGCGGAATTCCGTCCTCCGTCCGGCTCCTCGGATATTATGTTTTGGTGTATTATTCCCGACAACCGCGGATAAGTTTTTGATGTGGCCTGCTGGGGCATCAGGCTGCCGGGTGTTCTGAGGCTGCCGTCGTCCCCGTGAATCTCTTCTGTGAGGAGGATTTTCCACCGCTCCCTGTGGAGGAGGATTCATTGGGTGGGGATGTGGCCGTCCCATTGGCTGCTGGGGGCCCCCCTGTGGCGCCCGACACATCTGCTGTGGTGGCCCCTCTTCCTAGCGTTATGGTGTCTTCGAATGTTCAAAGGCATCAGCTGCATGTTATGCCTGCTCCCGTTGGTGTTCCTGATGGTCCCGTGGGTCTTCCCGTGGATCTCTGTACGTCGTCTTCGTCTTCTCCAACTGTTGAGCATGTCTCTGTGCCCTCGACGTGTGTCCCGGCTGGGGTGGATACAGGGGTCTTCTATTGTGCTCGGCCTGGTACCCCATGTGGTTGAGGATTCTGCCGTCCTGCGGAGGGTGTTGGTTCGCCCGGCTTGTGACGCCCGTGTCTCTGGGTCGGCCTCCAGATCTGATGATGTGCGGCCAGAGTCCAAGCGTTCCCGGCGATCTTCTGCCTGGGCTGATGTGGGAGATTTGGACGACTCTGGATCTTCCGGCGATGGCGAAGTGGTTCCTTCCGGTTGCGTCACATTCTACGGTGGTGGTGAAGTACACGTGCCTGCGGCTGCCGGTGACAGTGTCTCGGACTTCCCTTTTGGTGTGGTGCCTGTGGATCTTGCTTCGGGTGCGTCGCCCGCGTCGGATGGTTCCGGTTCTTCGTGGGGATGGTTCCCCCTTGATGAGGTTCGTGGTGAGCGTGGTGATCTGGTAGTGGTGTTGAAAAAGGCCTTCTTCTCTTGCGCATCCGGCGGCGGAACCGTCTAGGCGGTCTACGTACTCTACTTCGGTTTCTTCCGCTTTCACGGTGGTTCCTATATAGAAGGGGTGACGCCGAGGAAAATAAAGACTCGCGTCCCTACCAAAACAAAAAAAGACCACTATCTGGCGGAGGAGGTGGTTTACCTTGCCCCTCTTTGTTATGCGACTTCTGTCGACCACCTCCGGGAGCCGCCGTTTTCGTTTCTGCCGTTTTTGATTTAGTGATTCCAGAGTTTATGCGGCCCCGGAAGCAGGGGAATCGTTCCCCTACTGACATGGAGTATTTGATATGGGAGGCCTATAAGCACAAATATCCTCTGTATAAGTTTCCTGAGAAATATTCGCCTCCCGTTGAGGTTTGTTCTCCTGTCCAGTAATTTAATTTGTTTGCTATGTGTTGTGAGGTTGTATCCGGTTGTGTACTTGGATGTGCATGGGGTGCGGTTGTGTGTGTGGGGGGGGGGGGGGAGCGGGTTTTTGTTCCCGGTTCCTGCATGTTCCGATGCGCGCTTGTTTGTTGAGTGTTTGTGTGGCCCTGCCACACAACACACAAGGGCCACACAACACACAAGGACCACACAACACACAAGGACCACACAACACACAAGGACCACACAACACACAAGGACCACACAACACACAAGGGCCACACAACACACAAGGGTAACACAACACACAAGGGCCACACAACACACAAGGGCCACATAACACACTGGGGCCACACAACACAACAAGGGCCACAAAACACAACAAGGGCCACACAACACACGAGGGCCACACAACACACGAGGGCCACATAACACACGAGGGCCACACAACACAACAAGGGCCACACAACACAACAAGGGCCACACAACACAACAAGGGCCACACAACACAACAAGGGCCACACAACACACGAGGGCCACACAACACACGAGGGCCACACAACACAACAAGGGCCACACAACACACGAGGGCCACACAACACACGAGGGCCACACAACACACGAGGGCTACACAACACACGAGGGCCACATAACACACGAGGGCCACATAACACACGAGGGCCACACAACACACGAGGGCCACATAACACACGAGGGCCACATAACACACGAGGGCCACACAACACACGAGGGCCACACAACACACGAGGGCCACATAACACACGAGGGCCACACAACACACGAGGGCCACATAACACACGAGGGCCACATAACACACGAGGGCCACACAACACACGAGGGCCACACAACACACGAGGGCCACATAACACACGAGGGCCCTGCCTGTTTTTGTTCCTATTATCATGCATTGCAGATGTACAGTTGCAGAGTGCTCCTGGCAGTATATATATATATATATATATATATATATATATATATATATATATATATATATATATATATATATATATATATGTATATATATATATATATATATTGTGATTTTATTGGATGAGCCATAGATTGGTGGGGGGAGGAGGTTGTATTGTGGGACAGTTGCTTAATTTAGAACCTGTACTTGTGGTCGATCTCGAACCCATTGTTGATGTGACGACTTATATTGAATTTTGTAACTAGCTCATCAAGATTGTAACTTGCTTAGCTAAATGAATTGTGGGGTTCAGTACCTGAGCCCATTATGTGCCTCTGTAACCCTTTCCACTACCACCCACAAGATGGGTATGGGGTGCATAATAAATAACCTAAACTAACTATTGTGTGATAATTATTAATTATTTATATTATTATTATAGTATTTATTATAATAATAATTACATATAATAATATTTTTATATTTATTATAATAATAATTGTTGTATTTAATAATTATCACTCTTCCTTCTAATTTTTCTTGAAGGAGGCCGGCCTCCGGTGAAAGAGGGTTGTGACGATCTTTGTCTGGAACCCGTAGGTGCGGGACCGGGACGTCCACCTCCCCGGAGTCGTGCGGCCCAGCTCTGCTTCAGGAGGCTGGGGTCGTTCATACCCTTGCTGGGGGTGGTTCTTCTCCGGCCCCGAACACGGCGGTCTCCGGGTTTGGAGTCCCTGTGCCTTTTTTCACCAACTTCGAGGTCATCCCTGGAACTCACAGTTCCTGCGACGGCGCTGGAACCAATCGCATTGGCGTTTGCCTTTCCATTGGAGACTTTCGGCGCCGTGGAGAGGGGGGACCTGCTGCCTGGGTAACAGCTTCTCCTCCGTATTAACCTACCCTGGCTTTGTGCCCTCGTGAGGCCTCTCCAGACCAGAGCGCAACACCATAGTCTTCTGAGACTGATGGATGCCTACTACTACTATATATTGTACCTAATAGCCAGAATGCACTACTTGGTCTACTATGCAAACCCTGGTTTGTCTAATAAGCAGAGGTTTTCCTAAAGATCTTATGAAATAATATAGCTTTCCATTATTTTTTATATGATTAAACGTATTTTTAATTTGAAACTAACATAGATATACGACCAAACTTACCTAACCTATCATAACCTAAATTAACATAACTAAGAAATATTTCATGTTCTTTATTAATATGATATATTAATATTATATTACGAATATAATATATTATATTAAGAACTATATTATCTTAATATAATATAGTAATATTATTTTAAGAACATAAGAAATGTTCTTATTAGGTTAACCAAACATAAGTCAGTAATTCGTGTACTAAATATTATATAATATTATTTGGAATAAACCAATTTGGAAAGAAATATTTGAAAATAACGAAAATCACTCTGCATTTTAGGCGAAAATAGTGCGGTGCGACATATATATATATATATTTTCCAAGGAAGGGTGGAGTGAAGTTCTATAGACCCAGACAACCATCTCTCCCCGATATATTTGGAAAGGGTCATTGATGCCGAGTCCTTTTTAATGGGAATAGAGGAGATAGACCCCGACGCTCCCACTCTGGGCGCATAGCCAACATTACTCACCCTTCAACGCTGGATGAGGCTAGGTCCAAGCGTCTGCCCCCCCCCCCCCCCCCCCCACCCCTTGAGCAGAAAAAAACATTCTCTCTTAAATACATATATTTATTTAATTCAACATAATTGATTTGACTCAAAATGTGATATATCTCTTGTGCGACACCACAGGGTTGTTCAACACCAACGTGGCTACGTATCTTAACAGCAGACGATTTTCGATGGACAAGTGCAGCCTGATGGAGGCCATCCAGTACGAGCCCGAGTGTCTGGTGGTGGTGGGCCTCAGGAAGCACACGGGCGCCCCACAGCCCATGGTACAGGTCCCTCAACGTCGCCCTCCTCAATGTTATATGGAAGATTGTCTCTGGTGGATGATGATTCTGGTGGATGATGTGTCTGGTGAGTGATGATTTTGGTGGGTGATGTGTGGTGAGTGATGAGTCTGGTGGATGATGTGTCTGGTGGATGGTGATGTGTGGTGAGTGATGTGTCTGGTGGGTGATGAGTCTGGTGGATGATGTGTCTGGTGGGTGATGAGTCTGGTGGATGATGTGTCTGGTGAGTAATGATTCTGGAGGGTGATGAGTCTGGTGGATGATGTGTCTGGTGAGTGATGATTCTGGTGGATGATGTGTCTGGTGAGTAATGATTCTGGAGGGTGATGATACTGGTGTATCATGTGTCTGATGGGTGATGATTCTGGTGGATAATGTGTCTGGTGGGTGATGATTCTGGTGGATGATGTGTCTGGTGAGTAATGATTCTGGAGGGTGATGATATTGGTGTATCATGTGTCTGATGGGTGATGATTCTGGTGGATAATGTGTCTGGTGGGTGATGATACTGGTGGATCATGTGTCTGGTGGGTGATGATTCTGGTGGATGATGTGCCTGATGGGTGATGATTCTGGTGGATGATGTGTCTGGTGGGTGATGTGTCTGGTAGGTGATGATACTGGTGGATCATGTGTCTGGTGGGTGATGATTCTGGTGGATGATGTGTCTGGTGGGTGATGATTCTGGTGGATGATGTTTCTGGTGAGTAATGATTCTGGAGGGTGATGATACTGGTGGATCATGTGTCTGATGGGTGATGATACTGGTGGATGATGTGTCTGGTGGGTGATGATTCTGGTGAATGATGACTCTGGTGGATGATGTGTCTGGTGGGTGATGATACTGGTGGATGATGTGTCTGGTGGGTGATGACTCTGGTGGATGATGTGTCTGGTGGGTGATGATTCTGGTGGATGATGTGGATGATGGGTGATGATTCTGGTGGATGATGTGTCTGGTGGGTGATGTGTCTGGTGGATCATGTGTCTGGTGGGTGATGATTCTGGTGGATGATGTGGATGATGGATGATGTGTCTGGCAGGTAATGTCTCTGGCGGGTGATGTCTCCGTTGGGGAAATGTCTCCACTTTATAATTCCTTTTTGTTTTCCTTACTCCTTTCAAACATGTTAAAATCATTTCTTATGTTATCTTACATCCAGTTAGGTAGTAATCCACCGCAAGTCTATTATCTTATGGGCCATCAAATCATCAAGACCAGACAACAGGAAGTAATTATCCGAGAATAGGAAACTTATTGATAGTTAAACACTTGAATACAACCCATTAAGAACAATGCAAATGTAAAAAAATGCACAATTAAAGTGCATAAGCGATGGCAGTTCTTGGAAGACTGTCGGGCGAAGGTATGTGGCTAGGCACATACTTCAAGTCCCTCCATACTTCATACCAGTCCCTACTTTAAGTCGTAAAATATGCTCGCCATCTTTCTCTGTCAACATCCTTTACCTTAACGTAATTCTTGTTAAACCTTTAGTTTATCAGATTTCTTACTAAGTTCACCGAATAAAAAAATATATATACAAAAATATATATAATATATTTCATGTAATTAGTGCAGAAAAATAATATAAATTAATTAAGTCAATTTACCGAATCAATACAGGCAAGCTTTAATGTCGAAGAACGAACAGAGAATCTCAGAGTTTTGAGGTTTCATAAGTAATGACAAACACACATACTCTCATAAGTAATGACAAACATACACCCACTTTCATAAGTAATGACAACATACACATACTTTCATAAGTAATGACAACATACAAATACTTTCATAAGTAATGACAAATAAAAGATAATCTTAAAGCTTTGTGGTTTCGTCAAAAGCCTCATTGGTGTAACAATGAGCATCTTGAACACGTTGATCTCTGGGTTCAACGAGGACTCGCAGATCATGGTCTCCCAGTCGGACTGTGAAGCCAGCTTCAGAGACACTATTGTTGGAGTTCAAGTGGTTAGCTTCGTGGTTGTTGAGGGACACGACGGGTGAGAGGTGGGATGGGACTGGTCCTGCACGACTCCAGTATACAAGATGTCCAGGGACTGGAGCTGGGTCCTGGGAATTAGTCAAGCCAAATTCTTCCGGGGCAGACATGTTGGGTGGAAGATCTGGAAAATAATGGATTAGATTAATAGTGGAAAATGTTGATGACAAAACTGTATGAATTTCTATGATGCATTTCATTAATATCAAATAAATAAACATCACACACAAAACTTTAAAAGCAACTTAGTTTACAACTTACTTGAATTCCTCTTGTTCTCCTGAGTGTTTACGGATCCATCGTACTGGCTCTCCAGCCAAGCGTCAGCTGGGTAGGCTGGCTCTCCGTGCTTCAAGATGTCCATTCCTGGCGTACAGATATTGTTAGAGATATAGAACATATACAATGTATAATGAATGCGTTCATAACACTAAAAATATAACAATTATCAATTATATAATACAAAAGTGAAAACTTTATGTATTATCTTCACTTGCCTGCAATTTCCATTTCAGGAGGCACCCTCAAGAGGCCGAGCAGCCTGAGGGAACCAAACATAAGCAAACAAAGACCACCAGACCAGGCCACTATGGCCAGCGCCCCCACTATGTTCCAGGCGAGGACCTCCGCGCTGCCCCCGTACACAATGCCACCATCCTGGAAGAGGGCCACAGCAACCAGCCCCCACAACCCACCTCCCATGTGCACAGCCACAGCATCAAGTGGGTCGTCAACTGTGGAAGAAATATTAATTAACTTTACACTCACAACCTCAACAGTCCCAATATGCACGTACACTTCCCAATAATATAAAATTTTATAAATATTATTTAAGTATATGCCATCTACAGAACATAACGTTAAAGTTAAAATATTTCAAACTCAAGTTAGATAAAGCCGGCTACTTGTTGCCTTCTTGAGACAAAGTTAAGAAAACTGAGCGGCGAGAGAATCAGTAACGTACCCTTCAACTTGGGCAGAAGGGTGTGGATGGCGAGGAACACTGATCCACCCACTGTGCCAATGACACAGGCACTCCACGGCCGCACAACGTTGCACCCGGCACTGATTGACACCTGTCATGGAAACATGTCCTTAAGCATTGGATAAACAAACTCAGACATATTGCAAGTAACACCATTTTGATATGAAATTTGTTATGTTATCATAATACTAAGTTAAGTTTAAATCAAACGTCTGTCAATGAAAATTTACAGCGAGCAGAGTCCATCATACTAGCACTAATGGACTCCCGGCCACACAGTGCTGAGCGGTACTTACCATGCCAGCGAGAGAACCATTAAGAGCCATTAGGAAGGACCAGGTGGACTCCCTCCCACACAGCACAGAACGGTACACCAAGAGCACAGCGATGCCTCCTGAAGACGCCGAGATCACAGTGTTAAAGACAGCCTTGGCAATGGCTACAGCATCACCCTCGTGGCTGATGGACGCTTGGGACCCTCCGTTGAAGGCCAGGAACCCGAAGAGCAGGATGAAGCCTCCCAGAGCTGCCAGCTGGAAGTTCAAACACAACTTTACACCTCCACCTTGACGTGTAATATTTGTATTAAACATGATAATCCACAAATATTTATATCTTGCTTCATGACTTCAGATAATAATATATTACCACTGTTCTATGAACATACCGGCACAGAGTGTCCACGTATCTCCTTGCCCTTGGGTCCGAAGCGACCAATTCTGGGCCCAAGAATTACAGCCCCAACAAGAGCTGCCACGCCCCCTGTGAGGTGGACGACGCCAGAGCCACCGAAGTCCTGGTAGTGTTGAGTCTTGAGCCAGCCAACGTCTGACCAGGTCCAGTGTGACACCACCGGGTACACCACAGCTGTACAAATACAAATATTATCATAACTGAGCTGTTACAACACACAAACATGATTAAAACACGGCACACTACAGCTGTACCAACACTGCTGTATTTTATAATGTATCTATTAATTCCGTGGGAAATGTATTATTGTTTGCATTGCCTTTTAAATTTATTGAGAAACACAAAGTTTAATTATAATGATCAGTGTTAGGCTATTATTGTCTAAAAAATTGTCTTTCTCTCAAGATTGCCCTGTTAAGGTTCCTCTCAAATATTATCTAAATTATATAAATAACGCCAGTGAGTAAAGTTATTTATTCATTGACCACAAAATAGTGTAAAGTACCCCGCTAAATTTGAAACATACTTTACAGAGAGAAAGAGGCTTCACACCCACCTGACAGCACGGTCGTGTAGATGAGATAAGCATTGAAGGCACACCGCTCAGCCATCGACCCCGAGATGATGGTGGAGGCTGTGGTGGCGATGACGAACTGGAAGAACCAGAAGGCCAGGTGCTCGTCCGACAGCCCGTACGACGCCCAGTATGCTGTACCAGAGAAGCTGTTCCCGCCTCCAAACGCCAGCGGGAACCCCACCAGCCAGTACGCTATGCCACCAATGACTGGGGAGAGTAACAGGGCAGATAGTTAGTACAGGGTGGGGACGATTGTGGAATTCATATCATTATTACTACGTGAGGCTTGGTGGGAGGAAGTCGGTTAAATACAGAGAACAATTTAGTATATAACACCAGCAGATGGAAAAGCAAAAGCAGGAAATTACAGGAATACAAGAGTCGGCAAAGTTATATACATTGAGAGCGTACTTTAGCTATGAGATAGGAATAAGAAAATCATGTGCTGGTTCACCAGACATAAGCCAGATACGATAACAAATAACGAAGGTGTTTGATAACTTACAGACATCGAGCATGTTCTTGAGAAGGATGTTGGTGGTGTTCTTGGACCTTACGGAGCCTGCCTCAAGGAATGCGAACCCGGTCTGCAAGACTGAAATATAAACAAATGTTAGTCAAAAGTACAAATTGCATTCCAAATACATTATTCTAAGCATAATAAAACAAAATCTAACACACAGATTATTGTACTATTATACAACTATTTTATTAATATACAAAATGTGAAATAGGTGCCATATATATGTTTAAATACTTGAAAAAAAGAGAGAAAACACAGATTTTGGTACTTACTGAATATGAGGATGCCGAACACAATGAGGAAGAGGGTGTCCAGGTCCTTCTGCAGGATGTCCAGTTCCCGGGACATTGGCGTCGGGTTCTCGCCAGACATTAGTAAACTAATATTGTGTCCGGCATCCATATTGGTTGCTGGCAACGAGACTTCCAGATCTCTCAAATTGTAGCTTAAAAATTATTAGCAAAATATATTTCCAGACAAAATTAACACGTCGTAAATTCCCGTGGATGTAATGTGGAACAAGCCAAGCAGCTCCAAGGGTCTCGCCCTCCCGCTGCCAGGACCTGCTACCTAATACCTAATTTCAGCGACCCTCTGGAGTATATATAGGTGAGCAACCAAGTTGCCGATTGGTACTTTTTGCAGATACGTCACTCTTCCGGGAAATTTGGGATATCGATATCTATGGCAGGTGGCTGCAGGTAATGAATCCCCCAATGGTGAACATTCCAGTTGTAAACTATATGAACAAGAGTTGGGACATACTCTCCAACACTATATTTGTGATTGCCCTGTTATCAGTGACTTCAGACCGAATGGTATGAGGTACTCTGATATTTGTAATTACTTCATACACTCAGAAGAGTATGAAGTTGAAGATATTCTTGTGCTGTACCCAGATTTTGCTAGTGGAGGCTAATAGATACCTTACATTTCATGCTCTCTCCTGATTCCATGTATGACTAGCTGTCCTGTGAGGTGGGGATGTTGGATGAGGGAGGGTGTAGCTGGTTTTTATCTACACTGTGTGTGGTAGATCAAAATGTGCTTCTACAGAATAGGGTAGAAGCACATTGTTGTGTATACCTAAGCTTGTTAAAAAGACATTATTTGAGAGGAATTTGATAGAAACTGGTAAAAATAAATATAATATAATATTTCCATGATCAGTGCTTAGCTCTTATAAAAATTATAACGTTAATATTTAGTCAAAGTTAATTTATTTTTGTACTGAGGTAGGTATTTTCTCCCCTGATTCCGTGTATGACTAACCATCCTGTGAGATGGGAATATTAGATGAACTTATAGCTAGTTTTTAATCTACAATGTATAATCTTTCATATATAATAGGGTAACAGCACATTGCTGTGTATACCTAAGCTTGTTAATAAAAAAAGGGTAATTTGGCAAGATGTTTAACAAAAAAGTTTGTTTCCCGACTCGCCGAGGAATAGTTCGACGCTTGATCCATGTTCCTTTTTTTAATATCCTAAATATTTAGACACTTTGCATATTTTCTATAATTTTCTCGTTCATATCTAAGCAATTAAGCTTCCGACATCTACCTTCCGACTTAGGACCTTTATTAAGGAAATAGTCACAAAAAGATGGTTTATTGACAATTATTTTAAATCCTACTGAAGTCTGAGCTATGATACATGAGTCGCGCCCAGTGATAGTAACTGAGGCAACCTCGTAAATCTGTTGATATGAAATACTGAGGGTGTGCAAATATCTACACCTTCATAGTATAAGTTTATATTAGGTATCTTTCGAATTATCTTCTTATCATGCTAGTTTTGTGTTGCATATGTTCTGTCAATACGCATCTCTTCACCCTAATTCGAAGCTAGAAGTTATTTCTGTGGTTGTACTCCTGCTCACTGCAGCCGCAACTGTAATAAATGTTATAGGAAAGTGAAGGAAAGACCTAATACATATGTAAGTGTTATAATACTAAATTCTCGGATGAAAGAATTCATCCGAATGTACCTTCCTTCATGAAGATGGTAAACTGTGGACCACTGTGTCACACTGTCCACCAGACTGTGCGACACTGTGGTTGCAAGGATCAGGTTGGGTTACCGTTACCTGTGGCAGGTGGCTACAGGTGACAGATCTCCCAATCCTGAGCACTCCAGGTGCAAACTCTGTGAGCAGGAACTGTGGCATGATCTCCCACATTACATCACTGAATGGCCAGTTATTAGACCTTTCAGACCAGTTGGCATGAGGTACCTGGAGCTTTGCAATTACTTTATTCACTATCGTGTTCTTGAAGATATCCTCACAGTGTACTCAAAATTTGCCAGTGCAGGCTACTAAACATATGGCCCTGTATGACTAACCATCCTGCGAGATGGGGACTTTTAGTATCACTGCTGCCTAATTCACTCTTGTGTTGATGATATCCTCATAACGAACCCAGAGTCTGCCAGGGCAGACAACTTATCACATGCCTCTGTATGACTATCCATCCTGTGTGATGGGGATTTTTTAGCATCACGTAGCTAGCTTTTTGGACACACTGTACTCCCCTTCATATAGTCTAGGGTAGCTGCACAAATGCAGATGTATCTAATATATTAATAAAAAAAACTGACTGACATAGGCAGAACATTGTTTACATTACCTTCATAAAGAAAATAGACTAAATCCGAAATTTTGGTATTAAAACACTTACACATGCATTGGGTCTTTCCTTCACCTCAATTCAAGCACTAAGACATTGTACTAAGTTTCTCCAAATTTTATATTACTAATAAACTAAACTTCTAAATCTAAATCTAGATAATACAGTATATGTTTATAATGATCACGTCTTATGTTATCACCATACTCTCTCTTATTTAAACAATGTTCAGAAATTTTGTGTAAACTAACTCAAATATAAACATATAGCAATTTACGAATAAATTTGTTGACTCCATTAAAAATATGTTTAACCCGAAACAGAATATCGTGTGCAACTATGACTGGAGTTGTACTGAAGGAGTTTTCACTGGAACTCTCTGCTTCAATATTATAATAATATAACAGGGCTTGTCTTAGGACTCCTCCTTGAGGTATGGTGAGTTTACACAGCTTAGCATGAGAAAAATAAACGAAACTGTAGAAGGCATATTAAGCTATACGGGGGGTACCTCTTATTTATATACATCCAAACTCATTCATTTTTTAAACAATCTACATTGATTTCCTGCACTATATTCTAATCGTCAATAAACTGGCAAATGTTGCTGTTCAATCCAGTGTCTAAGTTATTCATTCAAGTTCAAGTAAGTTTATTGAGAAAACGAAAATCTCAAAAAGGATAGAGTAGCTTAGGCTATTTCTACCCTAGTCTACATAAGGTCCCTCAAGGGCTCACAAACCCATACAGTACACAATTATTAATCATATTTTATATTTCCAATGGTAATCACATGGCATACTGTGAGATCTCTTATTGATTATGCTGCCCATATGTCTTGATATCTGTATTGTTTTGCAGACTAAACAAGTTGGAGAAGGTACAAAATGAAGTCATGCAAATAATCCCAAGAAGATTCTAATGGCCCAAGAACTACTATTACTGAGATAATAATGATATAATTGAACTTACAGAGTACTGAGGATAGAATTTCAGAGATAAATGAAGCTTCGTAAATCATTCATATCTATAGTAAACAACAGAGGTCCCAAGACAGAGCCTTTAATTGACATTAATACTTCATCCCGTGCCATAGCTGTAAGACTTTCCCAGTGTTGACTGCTGCTAATGTCCAAGTCCACCTGGGATGTTTCCACGGGAGACATCTCCCGTCACGCAGGGTGCAGTCGCGCCTCCACAGATCTCCAGTATCAGCTCTTGATACTGGTAATGGCTCAAAAGGGCCACCACTTACGGGCTATTCATGCCCGTGCCACCTCTTGGGTGACTTAATCTTTATCAATCAATTGGGATGTTTCCGAGACTACACAGATTCTCGCCTCGGGTCGGACAAAGTACACCATTTCACAGCCTAATTAAGATCAGTTTACATTATGAAATAACTTTACGGGCTATTAACGCCCGTGACACCTTTCGGGTGACTTAATCTACATCAATCAGTCAATAAATTATGACATAACTCGCTAGTGATTGCCGGAACGCTTCATTAAGTGACAGTTTAACATTTGAAATCATTCACGTTGACAGAAGTATTTGACACAGGTGATATAACTGACAGACTTAAACAGGACAAAGACGCTGTTACTAGCACACCTTCTAATATCGGTCCCTCAAAGTCTGGGGGCTCATAAATAAACTTACACAGTATATTCATCCTACATATTATAGTTATTCAATGAAAATAAGTTAAACACGTTGTTAAATAAGTTAAATAGTGATCAAATTGAGCTTTGTCTTAAGAATTATATTACACTGAAAACAATTGTTTCCGTGTCCCTCTTCGCTAATATATCAACAGCCTCACTTAACAGCATCCCTGCTTGTGTTTTTATTATTATTATTTTCTACCACAGACGTGGCCACACATTTACAATGCTAAGCAGCACATATACATTTTCTTCTGTCCTCCATGGACAGGGTGAGAGATTTGTCAAACATACAGTTCAGAGATTTATTGAACAACCACAGAAGGTGATCGTAGTGCTTTTAAAATATTAGGCTAAGCTACATATGTAAAATACATAGATACACAGATTTATGAACGCATTAATGTGAATTTATAATGGTGAAATGTAATTCTGATCAGCTTCCACATATAAATAAATAAATGTTTATTTAGGTAAGGTACATACATACAAGAAATTTTTACAAAGATTGGTTGACTGTATTATATACTTTATACACATACATACACACACATACACATACACATACACATACATATATACATACACATATATTTGTCTCTTACTCTGACAGGGTGAGATAGCTGACAGAGAAACTAGTGTGCAATTAAGAACTTAACCACTGAAGGTGATTAAGATGCTTCTACAAGCTCAGGTCCCTGCTTGTGAAGGAACCTACATAAATCTTAGTTACCAACTATTTTTTTTGTACCCTTTGCTGCTGTTATCTCAACACTCGTCCACAATATGCTGATATACTGGTCTTCTACTATGTCATGACACCAACGCTCCTCTATCATTAAAGACACAGGCATTACTATTATTTACTACTTTTCTTTAAGCTCGCTAATACAGCTTGAAGTTCAGCCTGCGGTGAAGATACATTGTCACTTTAAGCGGTGTCCAATAACAGTATCTACGGTTCTGATGTCACTAATCTATGCGGGCGATGAGTCACAAGAACGTGGCTGAAGTATGTTGACCAGACCACACACTAGAAGGTGAAGGGACGACGACGTTTCGGTCCGTCCTGGACCATTCTCAAGTCACTTTTCTACTCTCTAATGATGTCCAATAACAATATATACGGTGACGATGCCAGTGTTCTACTCTCTAATGATGTCCAATAACAGTATCTACTGTGCCGATGTCAGTGAATTCCCTAATCAAGACATTCCGTCCTTAGCTATATATTGAGTAATCACAATAAACAGTTAGTGTTTAATTAATGTAATTTTCTAGTTATACAATCATATATTGCCCTCAATTGCCCTAATCAAGGCAAGTCTGTATCTTTTTATTTTGTAGGGGGGAACACTCTCCACCATTACATTCCTCCCATGGTTATCTTGAGGTTATCGTGAGATGATTTCGGGGCTTTTTAGTGTCCCCGCGGCCCGGTCCTCGACCAGGCCTCCACCCCCAGGAAGCAGCCCGTGACAGCTGACTAACACCCAGGTACCTATTTTACTGCTAGGTAACAGGGGCATAGGGTGAAAGAAACTCTGCCCATTGTTTCTCGCCGGCGCCCGGGATCGAATCCGGGACCACAGGATCACAAGTCCAGTGAACTGTCCGCTCGGCCGACCGGCTCCTCCCATGGTGGTAGTTGTTGTTTTAGATTCAGCTACTGGGAACACTTAGGAGGGTAGAAATAGCCTAAGCTACTCCATCCCTTTGAGATGTATTCTCTTGTCTCAGTAGACATACTTCAACTTGAACTCAGAACAAAATGTCCATGGAGCACGGGCTATAGTGAGCCCGTAATTGAGTTTGGTTATTCACGATAACTTTGTTATTGTGATATTTGGGTCAGAGTTTTAAATGAAGGTAGAGTTTCCTTCTTTTCGCAATGGTTTTAGTCTTTAGTTTTAATAACATTATCTTGGTGGCGGATATAGATGCACAATGTTCACTAGTGCGTCCCATTCTTCAACTGCTTTGTTAACCATTGTTGTCGCTGTGGATTTTGCATTTATTTTATTTATTTGATTTATATACAAGAGTTCTTATATTCTTGTACAGTCACTAGCACGCATAGCTTTTCGGGCAGGACCTTAATTAATCCTAATTTTCCCCCGGAATACGACCCGCCAAATCATTTAACAACCAGGTACCTATTCACTGATGGTAAACAGAGGCTACAGTTAAGGATTGGCGCCAAATAAATCCTTCCCGGCCAGGATATGAACCTAGGCCAAAGTGCTCGCGAAATGCCAGGCGAGTGTGTTACCACTTCGCCACGGGGCCCATAGATTTAATGCAGCTGCTCCAGGTGGTTGAATGTTGAGTTTGATGTGAAGGGCTTCAGTTGCTTCACATTATAGTAAGTGATGCAATAGTGGCATTTCTACACCTGTTCCACATATATGACACCCTTTACCTATTGGGTTTATTACCTCCCAGCAGCACTTGTAGCCAAGTCTTAGTTTGTGTATGGCTACTGCAATGTCCCTGTATAGCTTTTATCCAGGCTTGAAAGAGGATTGATTGATTGATGAAGATTAAGCCACCCAAAAGGTGGCACGGGCATGAATAGCCCGTAAGTGGTGGCCCTTTTGAGCCATTACCAGTATCAAGATCTGATACTAGAGATCTGTGGAGGTGCAAGTGCACCCTGCGTGACGGGAGATGTCTCCCGTGTTGAAAGAGGATTACCCAGTGGCTTTGTACCACATCGCGGTGGGTCTGCCTTCCGTTACTTTGGCTCTGTGGCAACTTTTGACAGTCAGGAATATTTTCTTCTTGATTTGCTCCTTAATCTGTGAGGAACTTGACGGTATTTTTACCTGTACCCATGGTGGTGTTAATTGTTTCTCATATAACAAAACACACTCATTAGCGTCCCCTGCACTCGTTAACCTAATTGGAGAATAAATATTTACCTCAGAAATTATCCCTAATACTCTGTAAGTGTAGTTCCTTCCTCATTACCTCAATCAGAATTTCTCTGGAATCCTAAGATTAGTTTCAGGGCTTCTTTTTGCAACTTCTCTAACTAAATCAACAGCTCTGTGTTCCATTCGGGTTTGGAACGGGTTCTTGGGTTATGGAACAAATTATCAGGTAACCTAGTAGTCGTTGGATCACTAGATTGTTTCAAGAGTAGGTTAGACACAGATATGAGTGAGTTTGGGTGGGCATAAATAGGAGGATGGGGGAATTAGGGGCTCGACCCCGAGTCCTTTGCCCCTACCTGGACAAGGACCTGTCATCTTCGTTCAGGTCGGTGTTCTATCCCCGACCGTCTAAGTAGTTAGGAAATGTCTATGTTTGTCTCTCAGAATGTTCGGTAATACGTTTATTGCTTGTGATGTGTATATATGTATGTATTAACATGATGTACTGAATGGGGTGAGAATAGCTTGAGCTACCTCATCCCTTTGTGTGTATTTTACCTCAATAAACTTATTTCAATTTCAATTTCAATTTCCAAGTAGTTGGGCACCATTCCTTCCCTCCGTCCTATCCTAAATCTTAATCCCTTCCAAAGGTTATATTGTCCTAATGGCTTAGCGCTTTCTCCTGATAATTACTTTACCTAGATTTATTTATTTAGACTAGATTTATTTAGACTAGATTTATTCCTCCAAGGAGTGCCGGACCAACCGGGCTGTGGTGGGTATGTGGGCCTGCGGGCCGCTCCAAGCAACAGCCTGGTGGACCAAACTCTCACAAGTCGAGCCTGGCCTCGGGCCGGGCTTGGGGAGTAGAAGAACTCCCAGAACCCCATCAACCAGGTATCAACCAGGTAACCTCTCCTTATCCCCAAGTGTGACCTGAGAACGTAGACTACTCTGCTGTTTCACAAGGGATCAGGGTATATTATTTGTTCGTTGAGTTTCAATATATTCCTTTATATACATGCGTTAACCAGCGTATGTTGTTACATATTTATGTTTAAAACTGTTCAATCTTTCAATAACCAATTTGCTCAATGACTCGTCAATCATTGTGTGACCGTTCCACCTGTCCAACCTTGTTACTGTTTAACGTACTTCTTAACGTAATTCTTATGGTGTTTACGGGTTATTCATGCCCGTGCCACCTCTTGGGTGCCTTAATCTTTATCAATCAATATCCACAATATCCAGGATTGGCTTTGGCTCGACGTCGAATCGATGTTGATGACGTTACTTTAACGTTGAATACGCGTTGCTCTTGGATAATTGTTCCCCACTGGGGTGGGTTCATTACAACGAGGTCATTACATTACCATAAACTACCGCTTCATAGCGATATATGAACCTTCATTTGTTTCATTTGATTGATTGATTGATGAAGATTAAGCCACCCAAGAGGTGGCACGGGCATGAATAGCCCGTAAGTGGTGGCCCTTTTGAGCCATTACCAGTATCAATAGATGATACTGGAGATCTGTGGAGGTGCGACTACACCCTGCGTGACGGAAGATGTCTCCCGTGATTTAAACAGATTGAATTGATTGATGAAGATTAAGCCACCCAAGAGGTGGCACGGGCATGAATAGCCCGTAAGTGGTACAATTTTTTTTTTCTCAGTATTCTGAGGTTGCATTTAACCATCAAGCTGTTATCGCGGGGGAGGATACTGCTTCACAGTCTTTATGAGGGTGTCCAGCTGCTGGACACCTTTGTTGACCAGGAGAGTGGCTGTGTTGATGGCTTCAGGGTGGCCACTGCATGATTCAGGAACTCTTAAAGCTCTTCTAAGGTCATTGGTTGCTTCACATTCCAGAAGATAGTGAAGTAATGGCTTTTCTGTGACAGTTTGGCAGAAGATGCACTCTCTCTGTCGGGGTTCACCAGTCTCCCAGTTGCATCTGTAACCTAGACGTAGTCCATATAACCTAACTGCTATTTCCCTGTGGATTCCTTTTGGGATATTTACCTTTCTAATTTGGTTGCCTAAAGATACCATGTTGCAGATGGCGAACCTTCAGCTATTCTCTGGTGCAGGTAGGCTTTGTTGAGATGTGAGAGTTTTTTGGTGATGATGTTTTTTATGTTCTCTAGGCTGGGTTCATTAAACAGTTCGAAGTGTTATATGAACAAGTCGTCAGCTGTCCTGGAAGCTTCCGTGTAGTGTCATTAATCAGCCATTATCCCCAACCACTTGGGCTGGACGGTACAGCGACGGTTTTTTGTTATTAATACATTACGTACCTCTGCATTAGTGCAGCTACCCTAGACTATATGAAGGAGCACGAGAGACATCTCCCGTCACGCAGGGTGCAGTCGCACCTCCACAGATCTCCAGTATCATCTACTGATACTGGTGATGGCTCAAAAGAGCCACCACTTACGGGCTATTCATGCCCGTACCACCTTTTGGGTGGCTTAATCTTCATCAATCAATATGAAGGGGGAGTACAGCTGCCCTAGACTATATGAAGGGGAGTACACCTGCCCTAGACTATATGAAGGGGAGTACAGCTGCCCTAGACTATATGAAGGGGAGTACAGCTGCCCTAGACTATATGAAGGGGAGTACAGCTGCCCTAGACGATATGAAGGGGAGTACACCTGCCCTAGACTATATGAAGGGGGAGTACACCTGCCCTAGTCTATATGAAGGGGGAGTATACCTGCCCTAGACTATATGAAGGGGAGTACAGCTGCCCTAGACTATATGAAGGGGAGTACACCTGCCCTAGACTATATGAAGGGGGAGTACAGCTGCCCTAGACTATATGAAGGGGAGTACAGCTGCCCTAGACTATATGAAGGGGGAGTACAGCTGCCCTAGACTATATAAAGGGAGTACAACTGCCCTAGACTATATGAAGGGAAGTACAGCTGCCCTAGACTATATGAAGGGGGAGTACACCTGCCCTAGACTATATGAAGGGGCAGTACACCTGCCCTAGACTATATGAAGGGAAGTACAGCTACCCTAGACTGATGAAATTGCTAAATTGGCAACTCGTCATCCAGTGATACATAAAACAATTCAACCCAGCCTAGAGAACATAAAAAACATCATCATCAAAAAACTCTCACATCTCAACAAAGCCTACCTACACCAGAGAATAGCTGAAGGTTCGCCATCTGCAACATGGTATCTTCAGGCAACCAAATTAGAAAGGTTAAATATCCCAAAAGGAATCCACAGGGAAATAGCAGTTAGGCTATATAGACTACGTCTAGGTTACAGATGCAACTGGGAGATTGGTGAACCCCGACAGAGAGAGTGCATCTTCTGCCAAACTGTCACAGAAAAGCCATTACTTCACTATCTTCTGGAATGTGAAGCAACCAATGACCTTAGAAGAGCTTTAAGAGTTCCTGAATCATGCAGTGGCCACCCTGAAGCCATCAACACAGCCACTCTCCTGGTCAACGAAGGTGTCCAGCAGCTGGACACCCTCATAAAGACTGTGAAGCAGTATCCTCCCCCACGATAACAACTTGATGGTTAAAAGCAACCTCAGAACACTGGGGAAAAAAAAAATTGTACCACTTACGGGCTATTCATGCCCGTGCCACCTCTTGGGTGGCTTAATCTTTATCAATCATCAGTTGCATCTGTAACCTAGACGTAGTCCATATAACCTAACTGCTATTTCCCTGTGGATTCCTTTTGGGATATTTACCTTTCTAATTTGGTTGCCTAAAGATACCATGTTGCAGATGGCGAACCTTCAGCTATTCTCTGGTGCAGGTAGGCTTTGTTGAGATGTGAGAGTTTTTTGGTGATGATGTTTTTTATGTTCTCTAGGCTGGGTTCATTAAACAGTTCGAAGTGTTATATGAACAAGTCGTCAGCTGTCCTGGAAGCTTCCGTGTAGTGTCATTAATCAGCCATTATCCCCAACCACTTGGGCTGGACGGTACAGCGACGGTTTTTTGTTATTAATACATTACGTACCTCTGCATTAGTGCAGCTGCCCTAGACTATATGAAGGAGCACGAGAGACATCTCCCGTCACGCAGGGTGCAGTCGCACCTCCACAGATCTCCAGTATCATCTACTGATACTGGTGATGGCTCAAAAGAGCCACCACTTACGAGCTATTCATGCCCGTACCACCTTTTGGGTGGCTTAATCTTCATCAATCAATATGAAGGGGGAGTACAGCTGCCCTAGACTATATGAAGGGGAGTACACCTGCCCTACATAAGAACATAAGAACATAAGAACAAAGGTAACTGCAGAAGGCCTATTGGCCCATACGAGGCAGCTCCTATTCTATAACCACCCAATCCCACTCATATACTTGTCCAACCCGTGCTTGAAACAATCGAGGGACCCCACCTCCACAATGTTACGCGGCAATTGGTTCCACAAATCAACAACCCTGTTACTGAACCAGTATTTACCCAAGTCTTTCCTAAATCTAAACTTATCCAATTTATATCCATTGTTTCGTGTTCTGTCCTGTGTTGATACTTTTAATACCCTATTAATATCCCCCCGGTTATGTCCATTCATCCACTTGTAAACCTCTATCATGTCACCCCTAACTCTTCGCCTTTCCAGTGAATGCAACTTAAGCTTTGTTAATCTTTCTTCATATGAAAGATTTCTAATTTGGGGAATTAACTTAGTCATCCTACGCTGGACACGTTCAAGTGAATTTATATCCATTCTATAATATGGCGACCAAAACTGAACTGCATAATCTAAATGGGGCCTAACTAGAGCAAGATATAGCTTGAGAACCACACCAGGTGTCTTGTTACTAACGCTGCGATTAATAAATCCAAGTGTCCGATTTGCCTTATTACGAACATTTATGCATTGATCCTTTTGTTTTAAATTCTTACTAATCATAACTCCCAGATCCCTTTCGCAATCCGACTTCGCAATCACAACACCATCTAGCTCGTATCTTGTAACTCTATCATCATTACCTAACCTCAGAACTTTACATTTATCAGCATTAAACTGCATCTGCCAATCCTTTGACCATTTCAAAACTCTATCTAGATCAACTTGAAGTGATAGTGAGTCCTCCTCCGAATTAATTTCCCTACCGATTTTCGTATCATCGGCAAATTTGCAAATGTTGCTACTCAAACCTGAATCTAAATCATTTATATATATTATAAACAACAGAGGTCCCAGGACAGAGCCTTGAGGCACTCCACTTACAACATTTTCCCACTCTGACTTGATTCCATTTATACTAACTCTCTGTTTCCTTTGGTATAGCCATGCCCTAATCCAGCTTAATATAGCACCCCCAATACCATGAGACTCTATTTTTTTAATCAGTCTTTCATGTGGCACTGTATCAAAAGCTTTGCTAAAGTCAAGGTATACAACATCGCAATCCTTACCACTATCAACTGCCTCAACAATGCTAGAATAAAAAGATAACAAATTTGTTAAACATGAACGGCCATTTATAAAACCATGTTGCGACTCAATTATTAATTTATGTTTTTCAAGATGAAGACGAATTTTATTTGCTATTATAGATTCGAGTAACTTTCCCACAATAGACGTTAGGCTAATTGGTCGATAGTTAGACGCAAGTGATCTATCTCCTTTCTTAAAAACTGGTATCACATTAGCAACTTTCCAAAACTCTGGCACTCTGCCTGACTCTATTGATTTATTAAATATGGTTGACAGTGGGTCACAAAGCTCCTCTTTGCATTCTTTAAGCACCCTAACAAACACTTCATCCGGCCCTGGAGATTTGTTTGGTTTGAGTTTTACTATTTGTTTAAGAACATCCTCCCTGGTAACTGCTAAACTCGTCAACCTGTCCTCGTCCCCACCCACATAGACTTGTTCGGCTGAAGGCATATTGTTAAGTTCCTCTTTAGTAAATACAGATACAAAATATTTATTAAAAATACTACTCATCTCTTCATCACTATCTGTTATTTGACCTGTCTCAGTTTTTAATGGACCTATCCTTTCCCTAGTCTTAGTACGATATAACTGAAAAAACCCTTTAGGATTTGTCTTTGCTTGCCCTGCTATGCGAACTTCATAGTTTCTTTTTGCTTTCCTTATCTCTTTTTTAACATTTCTAACCAGTTGTACGAATTCCTGTTCTAAAGTGACCTCCCCATTTTTAATCCTTTTGTACCAAGCTCTCTTTTTACCTATAAGGTTCTTCAAATTCTTTGTTATCCACTTTGGGTCATTAGTATACGATCTATTCAATTTGTATGGTATACTACGTTCCTGTGCTTTGTTTAGAATATTCTTAAATAAGTTATATATTGAATCCACATCGAAATCCCCATTTAAGTCACCTATCGCTGGGTTCATGTCTCGCTCCAAGACCGGCCCACACCCCATACCCAAGCCTTTCCAATCAATTTGACCCAAAAAAATTCTTAGGCTATTAAAATCAGCTTTTCGAAAATCTGGCACTTTAACAGAATTTTCTCCTACTGGTCTATTCCATTCTATGCTAAATCTGATTTCTTTGTGATCACTGCTCCCTAGCTCACTCCCTATTTCGATGTCATTAATTTGCGTTTCCCTGTTAGTTAACACTAAATCTAAAATATTATTTTCCCGTGTTGGTTCCTTAATGTGTTGCGTAAGAAAGCAATCGTCAATTAATTCTAGAAAATCTTCTGCTTCACTATTCCCTGTTTTGTTCAACCAGTTTATTCCGCTTAAATTAAAGTCACCCATGACATAAATACTGTTAGATCTAGATGCTCTAGATATTTCATCCCATAGATGCTTTGCTTCCATTCTGTCTAAATTTGGTGGCCTATATATTACTCCTATTATAATATTATTAGCTTTTTCGTTTAATTCAATCCAAATAGTTTCTGTGTGTGGCTCTGTTTTGATTCCCTCTTTGAGACTACATTTCAAATTGTCCCTAACATATATGGCTACTCCACCTCCTCGTCTAATATATCTATCTGTGTGAAATAGTTTAAATCCATATATTTGATATTCAGCTAATAGTTCTCTATTTTCTACATTCATCCACGTTTCGGTAAGTGCAATAATATCTATTTTTTCTGTGCAGACAAGAGCATTTAATTCGTTAATTTTATTTCTTAGACTTCTACTGTTAGTGTAATATACCCTAAGTGAATTGTTATTTTGCGGACCTTCTCTTTCCCTGATCGTTTTGCCAATTCCTTTCTCCCACAAACACATACTTTTATTACCTCCTTCCTCCAAATCAATTCCCATACCTCTATCTACTAACAGTTTAAACCCAAACAAACACCTCTAACCACTTCTTCTAGCGAGTTCGCAACAGCAACAACCCCAGCTCTCGATAGATGCACCCCATCACGAGCATACATTTCATTTCTTCCATAGAAGTGTTCCCAGTTGTCTATGAAAGATATTGCATTTGATTTGCAATATCTTTCCAGCCGGCAATTGACACCAAGTGCCCTCGATATCCATTCATTTCCCACTCCCTTTCTTGGAAGAATGCCACATATGATCGGGATTCCTCCCTTGCTCCTAACTAACTCTATGGCTGTTTTATACCTCTGAATCAGTTCCTCACTCCTGACTCGACCAACATCATTTCCTCCCACGCTAATGCAAATAATGGGATTGTTCCCATTACCAGCCATAATATCATTCATGTTGTTTATAATATCACCAATGCCAGCTCCGGGATAGCAAACCCTTAACCTGTTCCCCCTATCTCTAGCACAAAACGTTCTATCCAAATACCTTATCTGGGAATCTCCCACAACTAATGTTTGCTTAGGTACTTCCTTTACTTTCTGAGGGGCCTGCGCTTCCTTTCTCTTCGTTGCTTTCCCTTTTGCGCGATCCACAGTCTCTCCACAGCACTCGTCCTCCAAAACGTCAAATGAATTTGAAGTTGCTATGGCGTTTGAAGGCGGCTTTATCAAAGTCTTCTTAAGGCCCCTGTCTTTCGCAACTCTCCAAGACGAGGTCCCTTTACTGCTGGTCTCCTCCTTCGTTACTTCTCGTTGTTTTTTAAGCTGACGCACCTCCTCCCGCAGAGAGTCCAACTCTGTCCTCAGGGCTCCCACTAGAGTCACCAGGTCCTTCACTACAACTTCCATATTGCTATGAATATTCCATATTCATAGCAATATGAATATGGAATATATTCATATTCCATATTCCCCTAGACTATATGAAGGGGAGTACACCTGCCCTAGACTATATGAAGGGGAGTACAGCTGCCCTAGACTATATGAAGGGGAGTACAGCTGCCCTAGACTATATGAAGGGGAGTACAGCTGCCCTAGACTATATGAAGGGGAGTACAGCTGCCCTAGACTATATGAAGGGGAGTACAGCTGCCCTAGACTATATGAAGGGGAGTACAGCTACCCAAGACTATATGAAGGGGAGTACAGCTGCCCAAGACTATATGAAGGGGAGTACAGCTGCCCTAGACTATATGAAGGGGAGTACAGTTGCACTAGACTATATGAAGGGGAGTACAGTTACCCTAGACTATATGAAGGGGAGTACAGCTGCCCTAGACTATATGAAGGAGAGTACAGCTGCCCTAGACTATATGAAGGGGGAGTACAGCTGCCCTAGACTATATGAAGGGGAGTACAACTGCCCTAGACTATATGAAGGGGGAGTACACCTGCCCTAGACTATATGAAGGGGGGAGTACAGCTGCACTAGACTATATGAAGGGGAGTACAGCTGCCCAAGACTATATGAAGGAGAGTACAGCTGCCCTAGACTATATGAAGGGGGAGTACAGCTGTCCTAGTCTATATGAAGGGGAGTACAACTGCCCTAGACTATATGAAGGGGAGTACAGCTGCCCTAGACTATATGAAGGGGAGTACAGCTGCCCTAGACTATATGAAGGGGAGTACAGCTGCCCTAGACTATATGAAGGGGAGTACAGCTGCCGTAGACTATATGAAGGGGAGTACAGCTGCCCTAGACTATATGAAAGGGAGTACACCTGCCCTAGACTATATGAAGAGGGAGTACACCTGCCCTAGACTATATGAAGGGGGAGTATACCTGCCCTAGACTATATGAAGGGGAGTACAGCTGCCCTAGACTATATGAAGGGGAGTACACCTGCCCTAGACTATATGAAGGGGGAGTACAGCTGCCCTAGACTATATGAAGGGGAGTACAGCTGCCCTAGACTATATGAAGGGGGAGTACAGCTGCCCTAGACTATATGAAGGGAGTACAACTGCCCTAGACTATATGAAGGGAAGTACAGCTGCCCTAGACTATATGAAGGGGGAGTACACCTGCCCTAGACTATATGAAGGGGCAGTACACCTGCCCTAGACTATATGAAGGGAAGTACAGCTACCCTAGACTGATGAAATTGCTAAATTGGCAACTCGTCATCCAGTGATACATAAAACAATTCAACCCAGCCTAGAGAACATAAAAAACATCATCATCAAAAAACTCTCACATCTCAACAAAGCCTACCTACACCAGAGAATAGCTGAAGGTTCGCCATCTGCAACATGGTATCTTCAGGCAACCAAATTAGAAAGGTTAAATATCCCAAAAGGAATCCACAGGGAAATAGCAGTTAGGCTATATAGACTACGTCTAGGTTACAGATGCAACTGGGAGATTGGTGAACCCCGACAGAGAGAGTGCATCTTCTGCCAAACTGTCACAGAAAAGCCATTACTTCACTATCTTCTGGAATGTGAAGCAACCAATGACCTTAGAAGAGCTTTAAGAGTTCCTGAATCATGCAGTGACCACCCTGAAGCCATCAACACAGCCACTCTCCTGGTCAACAAAGGTGTCCAGCAGCTGGACACCCTCATAAAGACTGTGAAGCAGTATCCTCCCCCACGATAACAGCTTGATGGTTAAATGCAACCTCAGAACACTGGGAATTTTTTTTTTTTATCACTTACGGGCTATTCATGCCCGTGCCACCTCTTGGGTGGCTTAATCTTTATGAATCAATCATCAATCTGTAAAATGTATCATCTATTGATACTGGTGATGGATCAAAAGGGCCACCACTTACGAGCTATTCATGCCCGTGCCACCTTTTGGGTGGCTTCATCTTCATCTTAACACATTCACAAGGGAGACATCTCCCATCATGCAGGGTGCATTCGCACCTCCACAGATCTCTAGTATCAGCTCTTGATACTGGTAATGGCTTAAAAGGGCCACCACTTACGGGCTATTCATGCCCGTGCCACCTTTTGGGTGGCTTCATCTTCATCTTAACACATTCATAAGGGAGACATCTCCCATCATGCAGGGTGCATTCGCACCTCCACAGATCTCTAGTATCAGCTCTTGATACTGGTAATGGCTTAAAAGGGCCACCACTTACGGGCTATTCATGCCCGTGCCACCTTTTGGGTGGCTTAATCTTCATCAATCAATCAATAGCCTAGACTATATGAAGGGGGAGTACAGCTGCCCTAGACTATATGAAGGGAAGTACAGCTGCCCTAGACTATATGAAGGGGAGTATTGTGTGTCAAAACGCTAGCTCCGTGATGCTAAAAATCCCCATCACACAGGAAATTGAAATTGAAATTGAAATAAGTTTATTGAGGTAAAATACACACAAAGGGACGAGGTAGCTCAAGCTATTCTCACCCCGTTCAGTACGTCGTGTTAATACATACATACAAACACATCACAAACAAATCACACAGGATGGTTAGTCATACAGAGGCATATGATAAGTAGTCTGCACTGGCAGACTCTGGGTGCATTATGAGGATATCATCAACACAAGAGTGAATAAAGTAATTGCAAAGCTCCAGGTATCTCATGCCAACTGGTCTGAAAGGTCTAATAACTGGGCTCGGTGGTGTAGTGTGGGAGATCATGCCGCAGTTCCTGCTCACAGAGTTTGTACCTGGAGGTCTCAGGATTGGGAGATCCGTCACCTGCAGCCACCTGCCACAGGTAACGGTAACCCAACCTAATCCTGGCAACCACTGTGTCGCACAGTCCTTTGGACGTTTTGTGTTGCTCATTTTTTTTTTTTTATATATATACAAGAGTTGTTACATTCTTGTACAGCCACTAGTACGCGTAGCGTTTCGGGCAGGTCCCTGGAATACGATCCCCGCCGCGAAGAATCGTTGTTACAACCAAGTACCCATTTTACTGTTGAGTTAAACAGAGGCTACAGTTAAGGATTTGCGCCCAGTAAATCATCCCCGGCCAGGATACGAACCCATGACAAGCGCTCGCGGAACGCCAGGCGAGTGTCTTACCACTACACCACGGAGACTAGATATATAGATATAGGTTTCAGATCTGAACAAATCATAGCTTATTATACTAGTGCTTTCAGGTCGTTGGGAGTCAGTAATTTGTTTCCTATCAGACCTGAGTGTTTGGAACAATATAGTTTTGACGGTAGAGATGGGGATACCTAGTTCTAATTCAACTTCATCTTTGTTACACGCTAATTTGGCTGCAATGTCTGCCTCATTATGACGGGTTATATTTATCTTTGCATCTTTTTGAATCTCCTTTGTATGGATACCATCACAGCGACGGTCTCGCTTCATGCAGATCGGCGTTCAAACCCACCGACCGTCCATGTGGTAGGGTACCTTCCTTCCCATCCCAAATCCTGATCCTGGGCTCTTTCCCCCGATAATTCCCTTTCCCCCTTCAACCACCGTGGCATCAGTGGGAATTAGCTGTAAAAATCACCAATCAGCATCTCATCTGGTCGCCTATAAATACCGCAGTGCTCCCCGAAAACAGCCACCATTTGGTCACCACTTGGTCCGGGAGACATCTCCCGTCACGCAGGGTGCAGTTGCACCTCCACAGATCTCCAGTATCAGCTCTTGATACTGGTAATGGCTCAAAAGGGCCACCACTTACGGGCTATTCATGCCCGTGCCACCTTTTCGATGGTTTAATCGTCATCTTGGACACATTCATGGGAGACATCTCCCGTCACGCTGAGTGCACTTGCACCTCCACAGATCTCCAGTATCAGCTCTTGATACTGGTGATGGCTCGAAAGGGCCACCACTTACGAGCTATTCATGCCCGTGCCATCTTTTGGGTGGCTTCATCTTCATCTTCTTCATCTGTTTAAAACACGGGAGACATCTCCCGTCACGCTGGGTGCAGTCGCACCTCCACAGATCTCCAGTATCATCTATTGATACTGGTGATGGCTCAAAAGGGCCACCACTTACCAATTCATGCCCGTGCCACCTATTGGGTGGCTTCATCTTCATCTTAACACATTCACAAGGGAGACATCTCCCATCATGCAGGGTGCATTCGCACCTCCACAGATCTCCAGTATCAGCTCTTGATACTGGTAATGGCTTAAAATGGCCACCACTTACGGGCTATTCATGCCCGTGCCACCTTTTGGGTGGCTTAATCTTCATCATCATCAATCTTCATCATCATCCGAAAACAGCACCATTTGGTCACCACTTGGTCCGGGAGACATCTCCCGTCACGCAGGGTGCAGTTGCACCTCCACAGATCTCCAGTATCAGCTCTTGATACTGGTAATGGCTCAAAAGGGCCACCACTTACGAGCTATTCATGCCCGTGCCACCTTTTGGGTGGCTTCATCTTCATAACACATTCACAAGGGAGACATCTCCCGTCATGCAGGGTGCATTCGGTGCATTCGCACCTCCACAGATTTCCAGTATCAGCTCTTGATACTGGTGATGGCTCGAAAGGGCCACCACTTACGAGCTATTCATGCCCGTGCCACCTTTTGGGTGGCTTCATCTTCATCTTCTTCATCTGTTTAAAACACGGGAGACATCTCCCGTCATGCAGGGTGCATTCGGTGCATTCGCACCTTCACAGATCTCCAGTATCATCTATTGATACTGGTGATGGCTCAAAAGGGCCACCACTTACCAATTCATGCCCGTGCCACCTATTGGGTGGCTTCATCTTCATCTTAACACAAGGGAGGGATGTCAAGGGAGACATCTCCCATCATGCAGGGTGCATTCGCACCTCCACAGATCTCCAGTATCAGCTCTTGATACTGGTAATGGCTTAAAATGGCCACCACTTACGGGCTATTCATGCCCGTGCCACCTTTTGGGTGGCTTAATCTTCATCATCATTCATCATCGAAAACAGCCACCATTTGGTCACCACTTGGTCCGGGAGACATCTCCCGTCACGCAGGGTGCAGTCGCACCTCCACAGATCTCCAGTATCATCTATTGATACTGGTGATGGCTCAAAAGGGCCACCACTTATGAGCTATTCATGCCCGTGCCACCTTTTGGGTGGCTTCATCTTCATCTTAACACATTCACAAGGGAGACATCTCCCGTCATGCAGCGTGCATTCGCACCTCCACAGATCTCCAGTATCAGCTCCTGATACTGGTAATGGCTAAAAATGGCCACCACTTACGGGCTATTTATGCCCGTGCCACCTTTTGGGTGGCTTCATCTTCATCTTAACACATTCACAAGGGAGACATCTCCAGTCATGCAGGGTGCATTCGCACCTCCACAGATCTCCAGTATCAGCTCTTGATACTGGTAATGGCTTAAAATGGCCACCACTTACAGGCTATTTATACCCGTGCCACCTTTTGGGTTGCTTCATCTTCATCTTCAACACATTCATAAGGGAGACATCTCCCGTCATGCAGGGTGCATTCGCACCTCCACAGATCTCCAGTATCAGCTCTTGATACTGGTAATGGCTTAAAAGGGCCACCACTTACGGACTATTCATGCCCGTGCCACCTTTTGGGTGGCTTAATCTTCATCAATCAATCAATCTAATCTTGTTCACACCACTTGGTCCGGGAGACATCTCCCGTCACGCAGGGTGCAGTCGCGCCTCCACAGATCTCCAGCATCAGCTCTTGATACTGGTAATGGCTCAAAAGGGCCACCACTTATGAGCTATTCATGCCCGTGCCACCTTTTGGGTGGCTTCATCTTCTTCTTAACACATTCACAAGGGAGACATCTCCCGTCATGCAGGGTGCATTCGCACCTCCACAGATCTCCAGTATCAGCTCTTGATACTGGTAATGGCTTAAAAGGGCCACCACTTACGGGCTATTCATGCCCGTGCCACCTTTTGGGTGGCTTAATCTTCATCAATCAATCAATCAATCCGAAAACAGCACCATTTGGTCACCACTTGGTCCGGGAGACATCTCCCGTCACGCAGGGTGCAATTGCGCCTCCACAGATCTCCAGTATCATCTTTTGATACTGGTAATGGCTCGAAAGGGCCACCACTTACGGGCTATTCATGCCCGTGCCACCTCTTGGGTGGCTTAATCTTCATCAATCAATCAATCATTTGCCACAATCTGGTCACCATTTGGTCCGGGAGACATCTCCCGTCACGCAGGGTGCAGTCGCACCTCCACAGATCTCCAGTATCATCTATTGATACTGGTGATGGCTCAAAAGGGCCACCACTTACGAGCTATTCATGCCTGTGCCACCTTTTGGGTGGCTTCATCTTCATCTTAAACACATTCACAAGGGAGACATCTCCCGTCATGCAGGGTGCATTCGCACCTCCACAGATCTCCAGTATCAGCTCCTGATACTGGAAATGGCTTAAAATGGCCACCACTTACGGGCTATTTATGCCCGTGCCACCTTTTGGGTTGTTTCATCTTCATCTTAACACATTCATAAGGGAGACATCTCCCGTCATGCAGGGTGCATTCGCACTTCCACAGATCTCCAGTATCAGCTCTTGATACTGGTAATGGCTTAAAAGGGCCACCACTTACGGGCTATTCATGCCCGTGCCACCTTTTGGGTGGCTTAATCTTCATCAATCAATCCGAAAACAGCACCATTTGGTCACCACTTGGTCCGGGAGACATCTCCCGTCACGCACAGTTGTTTTCAGTTGTACACCAGACGTCACGTCCTTCACTCACCAGACCACTCCACAAGTGATCATTTGAAATTTCATCATGGAATTCCAATTGACTCATAATCGATCCAGCAATGCTGCTCAGAGTATGAAAAGACCATCGATAATGGACACCAGTTCCGAAAGTGACGGCGAGTGGCAGCACGTGACTAAGGCTAACAGGACAAGCCACTCCATGACGACCCATCGCCCATTAATCTCTCCAGCTTCTCCAGCTCTCCCAGCGCCTCAGACTAGATCTACGTTTCCGGTCTTCAAAGTGCAGCACACGGAAGGTAAGTCTTCCTACGCTACTGTAGTGGACCTGGAAAAAGAGTACCCCCAGCTCCAGGTCAGGGCAAAACCTAATCTCAAAGGAGAATACATTCTGAGGCCAAAAGACGAGTCGGCCGCTACGATTCTAAAAAATTACGCAAAATGTGAGGAACTGAAACCAGAGGATAAAATAAGTAAAATCATTGTCCTCCACTATCCCTTGCATATGGCCCTTAGCCATCTCGAAAAGCTGAACTATGTGGTGTCAGCAGAGAGATGCCAAGTACGAACAAAACAAGAAACTCGACAAGTCCTTCTCACAGTAAGAGGACGGATCCCGGAAAAACTTGACCTTGGAATCTGGGGGGTGTTCCAACACAGGCCTTACACCCCAGAACCCCTAAGATGCTTTAGATGTCAGAGATTTGGGCATCACAAAGATGGCTGCCAACGCCCAGTGAGGTGCGGAGTCTGCAGCCAGTCCCATGATACAAAAACATGTATTGATAAATTCAAGGCAAACCACCCTGTTCAGGCAAAATGCCCAAATTGTTCCAAGGCACATCATGCCTGGAACTTGAAATGCCCTGAAAGGCTCAAAAGGCTTCAAACGAACCCCACCACGCCAACAGCGGAGCCGAAACCCCCACCAAAACGAATACCAGCTCCCATGCCCACTAAAACCGCGTGGGGTCTACCCATTCAGGAAGAGGGGGCACACGGCCCTTCACCATCGGCCATGGTGAAGGGTGAGAAGACAGTACAGGACAAAAAGAAAGATGGAGGACACAAGACTCATGTTCAAAGCAGTCGGCCTCCCATTTCATCCAGCAAGCACACTGGGGCCAATAGGAGTAGCAATTCCAGTGCCAAAGTTACCACCGAGAAGGGTCTAAAAGCCACTAGGCCCTCAACCTGCACAACATTAAATAGTGCTCCCACTGAACTGAACGCTCTCTGGCCAATGCTCAAAACTTTGGTCACTGAGTTAATCGAAAGTCTGCTGTCTTCACATGGAATCAAGCAAACCACAGAGACTCGGAAGACAATTGAGCACAAGCTAAAAAAATTCGAAGATGTAATATCCACACCGTCAAGACAGCAGGGCAAGAGGCACCCCCATAAAAAGCAGATAGAGTTCAGGTCGTCGGAAAGCGACATTGATGAGGCAATTTCAGGACCACTAAGAACCTATACCCCAATTGCAACTTCCATGGCGTGTTCATCAGACTCCATGGATACCACGGAATTATCAGCACATTCCAAGAACCTAGAATTCTAAAGATCCTGCAATGGAATGCGCAAGGACTGCGCACTAAATTGCAACACTTGAAATGCATAGCAGCAACCAAAGGCATAGACATCCTGATACTACAGGAGAGCTTGCTTCGAGCCGGATTAGAACCTAAAATCTCAGGCTATCGAGGCTTCTTCCTTCCATGGATCAATGGGCAATCCAGGGGATGTGCAATCTATGTAAAAAGTGACCTGATCTCCAAATCCATAACCAGCCCACCCAATTGTGGAGCAGGGACAGAGGTAATGGGAGTCACCATTGAGCTAAGACACGACAAACTTGAAGTGTTCAATGTGTACAGGTCTCCACAAGCCGAAATGGATCTCTCTGTGTTATTTGGACACGCGACAACAACAAACACAATCATTTGTGGAGATTTTAATGCCCATCATCGATTGGCACTGGGCTCGAACGAAACAAATGAAGCCGGCATACACATTACACATCTACTGGACCAGCTTCCAGAAATACAAATCCTAAACAAGAATGAACCTACCCACATCCAAGGAGGCAGATTAGACCTAACCTTCGTTTCAGCCTCCCTAAGAGATGCAGCAACATGGTCAGTTGAGCCCACACTCACAAGCGACCACTATGGGGTCCAAATTGATCTTCAGCTAGACCTACCCACCCCACCTCCGCCTCCATCTGCAGCCTGGAACTTTGCTTTAGCAAACTGGGACCGATTTCAAAACCTCATTTCAGAGTGGCAAAGAAACTATGATCTTCCCGAAGACATTAATCAGGCAGAACAAGAATTTGTCAAAGCGATTCAAAGTGCAGCCAACCACTCAATCCCACTGAAAAAACAGTCCACCGGACACCATAAAGATCATTGGTACTATTGCGAACGCGTCAAAGAACTCAACCATAGACTCAATAGAACAAGAAAGCTATACAAAAAGCAGCCAAGTGACCGCAACAGGATCTTACTTTGTGAGGTCAAGGAACATGTACATCGAGAGACCAGACAAATAAAAGAACAAAAGTGGCTAGAATGGTGTTCACACCTGAATGAACACACCTCTCTCGGGGAGATGTGGCAGCAAATTCACCGAGCCAAAGGGAATAAAACACCTAAAGCTCCACACCCTAAAGATCCTCAACAGGAAGCCGAAGTACTGGCAACCAGGTTTGCAGAGAGAGCAGCCAGCAATCAACTTCCACCAGATGTATTAGCAGTACAGACCGGACTAGAGGAAGAAAGGTGGCACAAAATCCTTAAAGCATGTGAAGAAGTCTCTGACACTAATGCCCCCTTCACACTGGATGAGCTCAATCGGGCTAAGAAAAACTCCAAAGATACATCCCCTGGAGCCGACAAAATAACCTATAAAATGATTAGAAACCTCGGCCCAGAGGGAGACGCTGCATACCTAAGGTTAATTAATTTAGCCTGGACTTCTCAAACTAGACCTTCTGCTTGGAATAGAGCAGACATAGTGCCGATCCCAAAACCCAAAGATCCGGCTAATCCCAGGCCCATCTCTCTCCAAAGCTGTGCAGCCAAGACGGCTGACAGAATGGCACTCAACAGACTGGAGTGGAAAATGCCTAAACTGCACCATGATATGTATGCCTATAGAAGAGGGGTTGGCACAGTGGAATGTATTATAACTCTGTTAGCCCACTTGAATGACAGACCAGGAATGCTGATATTCCTGGACCTCGAAAAAGCCTTTGAACTGGCTAGCGCCCCAGCTATTCTCTGGTGCCTCATTGACAAAGAGGTCAAAGGCAACCTGCTCTCCTGGACCAAAAACTGTCTCATAAACAGAGAAGCAAGAGTAAAACTTCATGGCACAGTCTCTGAGTACAAAAGACATGAAAATGGTACACCGCAAGGAGGTATTCTTAGCCCTCTTTTCTTCAACTGTTTAATGGAAAGAATAATGAGGTTGAAACTCCCACATCACTGCAGGCTGCTAAACTACGCGGACGACTTTGTCATCATCATAAAAGGAAGGGATGCGGCGCGCCTTGCACCCAAATGCTTAGACTGCATCAGTAAAGAGGCAAAACAGATTGGGATCAAACTCAACCCCTCAAAGTCAAAGGCCATGCCCATAAAAATAGCGAAGCCCAACATCCAACTCACAGTACAGGGTCAACCAATAGAATGGGTCGACACCTATCAGTATCTAGGAATCATCCTGGACACACACATGAATTTTAATGCTGAGGTCACATACTTGAGAGAGCGAACTGCGGCCCGGACGGCAATCCTCAGGTCGCTAACCTCCCTTTCTGGAGGAGCCAATCTGCAAGTCCTTCGCACATACTATGTACAGGCAGTCAGATCAGTGATCGATTATGCCGCACCTGCACTCACAAATCTATCACACCAACAGTGGAAAAAGCTTGAAGTTGCCCAAAACAATGCTATGAGAGCTGCACTGGGAGCCCCCATGTGGACGAGGCTTGAAACTCTTAGACTGGAGACGGGTTTGCCCTCTCTACAAGAAAGAATATCACAAAGGACAGCTACAATTATCAGTAAGATAATTATTTCTTCTGATCCAATCCCAGTACGGCAGGCCTTGGTGGTTGGACTAGGCCAAAACAATGGAAACTCTTGGGTTGCAAGAGCAGGAAAAGTCATAAACAGACTACATTTAAAAAACATGATTCTTGATAGAGAGGGTGATCATCCACACCCAAATTACACTCCTTCCGCGCCGTGGGAAGAGCCTACTTTCAAAATAGTAATAGAAAGTCTCCCAATGAAAAAGGCTGCCTATGATCCGACAATCCTAAGGCGCATAATAGAAGAGCAAATGTATAGCATAGCAGTAGCAGGAGCCACCCACATCTTCACAGACGGATCGGTGGACACAGAAAATGAGAGTGCTGGCGCTGCTCTTTGCACGACCAGCGTTCAGGCATATTGGAGACTGGGAGGACTAGTATCATCAACCCAAACTGAGCTGTTCGCCATACAACAGGCATTCGCATATGTGATTGCACAAAACACTCAAAATGCAATCATACACACAGACTCAAAAGCTGCACTTCAAATACTAGGACAAAAACAGTGGAAAGATAATGTGGAAATAATTACCACCATTTTGTATCAAGGAGCAGTCGCTAAAGGCAAAGGCCTCAACATAACTTTAAACTGGATCCCATCCCATATTGGAATCCCATTAAATGAAAAAGCTGATGAAATTGCTAAATTGGCAACTCGTCATCCAGTGATACATAAAACAATTCAACCCAGCCTAGAGAACATAAAAAACATCATCACCAAAAAACTCTCACATCTCAACAAAGCCTACCTACACCAGAGAATAGCTGAAGGTTCGCCATCTGCAACATGGTATCTTCAGGCAACCAAATTAGAAAGGTTAAATATCCCAAAAGGAATCCACAGGGAAATAGCAGTTAGGCTATATAGACTACGTCTAGGTTACAGATGCAACTGGGAGATTGGTGAAACCCGACAGAGAGAGTGCATCTTCTGCCAAATTGTCACAGACAAGCCATTACTTCACTATCTTCTGGAATGTGAAGCAACCAATGACCTTAGAAGAGCTTTAAGAGTTCCTGAATCATGCAGTGACCACCCTGAAGCCATCAACACAGCCACTCTCCTGGTCAACAAAGGTGTCCAGCAGCTGGACACCCTCATAAAGACTGTGAAGCAGTATCCTCCCCCACGATAACAGCTTGATGGTTAAATGCAACCTCAGAACACTGGGGAAAAAAAAAAAAAATTAATAATAACGGGAGACATCTCCCGTCACGCAGGGTGCAGTCGCACCTCCGCAGATCTCCAGTATCAGCTCTTGATACTGGTAATGGCTCAAAAGGGCCACCAGTTACGGGCTATTCATGCCCGTGCCACCTTTTGAGTGGCTTAATCTTTATCATCTTATCATCATCCCGTCACGCAGGGTGCAGTTGCGCCTCCACAGATCTCCAGTATCATCTTTTGATACTGGTAATGGCTAGAAAGGGCCACCACTTACGGGCTATTCATGCCCGTGCCACCTCTTGGGTGGCTTAATCTTCATCAATCATCAATCTACTCATCCACGGGAGACATTTCCCGTCACGCAGGGTACAGTCGCACCTCCACAGATCTCCAGTATCATCTATTGATACTGGAAATGGCTCCAAAGGGCCACCACTTATGGGCTATTCATGCCCAAGCCACCTTTTGGGTGGCTTAATCTTCTCTCTCTTTCTCTTCACTCATCCGAGTAGCTGAATCTATAACAGCAACAACAACTTCACTCATCGCACACAGCACCGCTCCTGTGCCAGGTAAGCCCACTACGGGCTCACCATAGCCCGTGTTACTTGGAACTTGTTCTGAGTAGCTGAATCTATGACAACAACAACAACTTCCCTCATCACAATCGACTTGAGAGTGGTCCAGGACGGACCGAAACATCGTCGTCCCTTCACTTTCTAGTGTGTGGTCTGGTCAACATACTTCAGGTTTTTCAGGCCTATATAATTCAAGCTTTGGGGTTGTCGTTTTGCCTACATACTGCAAGCTTCGAAACTATCGTCTTTCCAATATACTGAAAGCAATGAGGTTGTTGTCTTGCCAATATTCTGCAAGCTTTAAGGTTGTCGTCTTGCCTATATTATGCAAGATTTGGGGTTATCATTTTGTGTATATAAAACAATGACTGGGGTTGTCGTTTTGCCTATATACTGCAAGGTTTAAGGATGTCGTCTTGCCTGTATACTGCAAGAATGAGGTAGTCGTCTTGCTAATATTCTGCAAGCTTTGGGGTTGTCGACTTTCCAATATACTGCAAGGCAGTTTGAGACTCGTCTTACCTATATACTGAAATCTTTGAGGTTGTAGACTTGCCTATATACTACAAGCTTTGTAGTTGTCGCCTTGATTTTATATTGTACGCTATGTAATTGTAGTCTTGCCAATATACGGCTAGCTTTGAGGTTGTCGTCTTGCCTTTATACTTCAAGCACTGGGGTTGTCGTCTTGCATATTTGCTGCAATCTTTTTGGTTGCCTACCATATATACAGCAAAAGTTTAGGTAGTCGTTTTGCCTATATACTGCAAGAGTGAGATTTTCGTGGTTGCCTACATACTGCAAGTTTTGAGGTTATCATCTTGCCTATATGCTACAACCTTCGGGGTTGTCGTCTGGCATATATCTTGCAAGTTTTGAGGTTGTCGTCATGCATATTTACTGCAAGCCTTGAAGTTCTTGTTTTACCTATATACTGCAAGTTTTGAGGTCGTCTTTTTAATATTTAGCAAAATTTAGGGTTGTCGTCTTACCTATTCACGGCTAGCTTAAGGAATGTTGTCTTGTCTATATTCTGCAAGCTTTGAGGTTGTAGCTTTGCCTATATACTGCAAACTTTGGAGGTTTAGTTTTCTCTATATTCGGTTAGCTTCTTGCCAATATACTGCATGATTTGGGGCTGTCGTCCACTCTATATACTGCAAGCTTCGGTACTGTCGTCTTGCCTATATTCCTAAAGTTGTAAGGTTGGAATCTTGCCTTTATGCTGCAATCTCTGAGGTTGTAGTCTAGCCTAAATATTGCAAGTTTAAAAGTGTTCGTCTTGCCTATATACTCCAATCTTTGGGGTTAACGTCTTGCGTGCAAATAACAAAATCATTAGGGTTGTCGTTTTGCCTATATACTGTAAGCTTTAAGGTTGTCGTCGTGCCTATATATTGCAAGCTTTGAGGTAGTCGTCTTGCTTAAATTCTGCACGATTTGGGGTTATCGTCTTACAAATATACTGCATGCTTTGAAGTTTTCGCCTTGCTTATATTCTGTATGCTTTGTAATTGTAGTCTTGCCTATATACGGGTAGCTTTGAGGTTGTGGTCTTGCCTTTATACTGCAAGCTCTTGGGTTGTCGTCTTGCAAATGCTGCATTCTTTGAGATTTTCGTCTTGCCTATATACCGCAAAATTTAAGGTTGTCGTCTTGCCTATATACGGCAGATTTTATTGATTTCGTCTTGTCAATACAAGACGAAAGCAATCTGCAATAGTCAGATTGTCGTGGTTGCCTATGTACAGCAAGTATTGGGGTTGTCGTCATGCATATATACGCTTACCTTGAAGTTGTCGTCATTTCAATATTCAGCAAAATTTTGGGGTTTCGTCTTGCCTATTTACTGCTAGCGTACGGAATGTCGTGTTGCCTATAATCGTCAAGCTTTGGGCTTGTCGTCGTGCCTATATACTGCAAGCTTTGAGGTGGTCGCCTGAACTATATACTGCAAATTTTAGGGTTTCAGTCTTCTCTATATTCGGCTAGCCTTTAGGTTGTCGTCTTGCCTTTATACTGCAAGCTTAAAAGTTGGCGTCTTTCCTCTCTACTACAAGCTTTGACGTTGTCTTCTTGCCAATATACTTCAAGATATGCGGTTGTCATCTTGTCTACCTTCTGCAAGATTAGAGCTGGCTGTCATGCCTATATACGACAAGCTTTTGGGTTGTCGTTATGCTATATATATATATATATAGCATATATATATATATATATATATATATATATATATATATATATATATATATATATATATATATATATGCGAACAAGCCTGAATGGTCCCCAGGACATATGCAACTGAAAACTCACACCCCAGAAGTGACTCGAACCCATACTCCCAGAAGCAACGCAACTGGTATGTACAAGACGCCTTAATCCACTTGACCATCACGACCGGACTAATGAGGTGATAGCCGAGGCTATATGAACCACCCCACCGCCGGCACTCGGATAGTTCAGGCTTGATAAACCATTCAGGCTTGTTCGCATTTGTGTTCCTCACGTGTGCCCCAAAGAATGAGGTGATTTGGTAAAATGCTATGCCCAAGATAACTATCCGAGTGCCGGCGGTGGGGTGGTTCATATAGCCTCGGCTATCACCTCATTAGTCCGGTCGTGATGGTCAAGTGGATTAAGGCGTCTTGTACATACCAGTTGCGTTGCTTCTGGGAGTATGGGTTCGAGTCACTTCTGGGGTGTGAGTTTTCAGTTGCATATGTCCTGGGGACCTGGGGAACAAATGCTTGTTCGCATTTGTGTTCCTCACGTGTGCCCCAAAGAATGAGGTGATTTGGTAAAATGCTATGCCCAAGATAACTATCCGAGTGCCGGCGGTGGGGTGGTTCATATAGCCTCGGCTATCACCTCATTAGTCCGGTCGTGATGGTCAAGTGGATTAAGGCGTCTTGTACATACCAGTTGCGTTGCTTCTGGGAGTATGGGTTCGAGTCACTTCTGGGGTGTGAGTTTTCAGTTGCATATGTCCTGGGGACCATTCAGGCTTGTTCGCATTTGTGTTCCTCACGTGTGCCCCAAAGAATGAGGTGATTTGGTAAAATGCTATGCCCAAGATAACTATCCGAGTGCCGGCGGTGGGGTGGTTCATATAGCCTCGGCTATCACCTCATTAGTCCGGTCGTGATGGTCAAGTGGATTAAGGCGTCTTGTACATACCAGTTGCGTTGCTTCTGGGAGTATGGGTTCGAGTCACTTCTGGGGTGTGAGTTTTCAGTTGCATATGTCCTGGGGACCATTCAGGCTTGTTCGCATTTGTGTTCCTCACGTGTGCCCCAAAGAATGAGGTGATTTGGTAAAATGCTATGCCCAAGATAACTATCCGAGTGCCGGCGGTGGGGTGGTTCATATAGCCTCGGCTATCACCTCATTAGTCCGGTCGTGATGGTCAAGTGGATTAAGGCGTCTTGTACATACCAGTTGCGTTGCTTCTGGGAGTATGGGTTCGAGTCACTTCTGGGGTATGAGTTTTCAGTTGCATATGTCCTGGGGACCATTCAGGCTTGTTCGCATTTGTGTTCCTCACGTGTGCCCCAAAGAATGAGGTGATTTGGTAAAATGCTATGCCCAAGATAACTATCCGAGTGCCGGCGGTGGGGTGGTTCATATAGCCTCGGCTATCACCTCATTAGTCCGGTCGTGATGGTCAAGTGGATTAAGGCGTCTTGTACATACCAGTTGCGTTGCTTCTGGGAGTATGGGTTCGAGTCACTTCTGGGGTGTGAGTTTTCAGTTGCATATGTCCTGGGGACCATTCAGGCTTGTTCGCATTTGTGTTCCTCACGTGTGCCCCAAAGAATGAGGTGATTTGGTAAAATGCTATGCCCAAGATAACTATCCGAGTGCCGGCGGTGGGGTGGTTCATATAGCCTCGGCTATCACCTCATTAGTCCGGTCGTGATGGTCAAGTGGATTAAGGCGTCTTGTACATACCAGTTGCGTTGCTTCTGGGAGTATGGGTTCGAGTCACTTCTGGGGTGTGAGTTTTCAGTTGCATATGTCCTGGGGACCATTCAGGCTTGTTCGCATTTGTGTTCCTCACGTGTGCCCCAAAGAATGAGGTGATTTGGTAAAATGCTATGCCCAAGATAACTATCCGAGTGCCGGCGGTGGGGTGGTTCATATAGCCTCGGCTATCACCTCATTAGTCCGGTCGTGATGGTCAAGTGGATTAAGGCGTCTTGTACATACCAGTTGCGTTGCTTCTGGGAGTATGGGTTCGAGTCACTTCTGGGGTGTGAGTTTTCAGTTGCATATGTCCTGGGGACCATTCAGGCTTGTTCGCATTTGTGTTCCTCACGTGTGCCCCAAAGAATGAGGTGATTTGGTAAAATGCTATGCCCAAGATAACTATCCGAGTGCCGGCGGTGGGGTGGTTCATATAGCCTCGGCTATCACCTCATTAGTCCGGTCGTGATGGTCAAGTGGATTAAGGCGTCTTGTACATACCAGTTGCGTTGCTTCTGGGAGTATGGGTTCGAGTCACTTCTGGGGTGTGAGTTTTCAGTTATATATATATATATATATATATATATATATATATATATATATATATATATATATATATATACCTAGTAGCCGTACCTAGTAGCCAGAACGCACTTCTGGGCCTACTATGCAAGGCCCGATTTGCCTAATAAGCCAAGTTTTCATGAATTAATTGTTTTTCGACTACCAAACCTAACTTTTTCGGCTACGTAACCTAACCTAACCTATAAAGATAGGTTAGGTTAGGTTAGGTAGGGTTGGTTAGGTTCGGTCATATATCTACGTTAATTTTACCTCCAATAAAAAAAATTGACCTCATACATAATGAAATGTGTAGCTTTATCATTTCATAAGAAAAAAGTTAGAGAAAATATATTAATTCAGGAAAACTTGGCTTATTAGGCAAATCGGGCCTTGCATAGTAGGCTGAAAAGTGTTTTCTGGCTACTAGGTATGACATATATATATATATATATATATATATATATATATATATATATATATATATATATATATATATATATATATATATATATATATATATATATATATATATATATAATCTTTGGACAACACCCACCAGTGGGACTCGAACCAAGAAAGCACAACTACCTTCCAGTAGCTGCCATAACTAGTATGCTTTAACCCACTACACCATCAGACCCTACAAAAGAAGTAGAGAGTTCGAGATATATATACATCCCAAACATCTCCACTTCCCGAGGGCAACCAGATGAGTGTGGGGTTAGTCTGCTGTGTCCCTCAAAATCTTCAGTTTGAAACGTCCCTCCGGATTTGAACCGTTGGCAGAGACAGTTCCAGTATACAGGTGTTTACTGAAAAGAGAAAGATCATTAACATGAACACCAACATTCATCACAGGCTTACCGGACTTAGGAGGAGTCTGTTTGGGTTTTGGCGTTTCGGTGTTTCCTTTGTATTGAGACTTACCACATTTATCTATGGTATGTCCATAGAGTCTCCAATACTTACAGTACAATTGCGAGCCAGCTTGATCGGTACTCACTTTCTCGTAACTGTACCACGACTTCTTACTGGAGGATGGTTCTGGTGTCAGCCGGTGGATGAGGCTGTAAGTGTCAGCCGACTTAGCACACTTTAGGTAGTCGGTTTCTTCTTTATCTGCTAAATATAGACGGACAGGAGGCGGCACACGCCTCAAGAATTCTTCAACTAACATGAGGTTGACGAGTTCTGCAAAGGTAGAGACATGTGCTGCTTCCAGCCATTTCATAAAATATCTCCTTTTGGTATTAGCAAATTCGAGAAAGGTAGTGGTACTTGCCTTCAGGTGGTCACGGAATTTCCTTCGATAACTTTCGGTGGAGAGAAGGTAGGCGTCCAACACTACTTGTTTCAGAGTCTGGTAGTCATTCTCAGACGCCAAAGTACTGAGTGTAACTGCAGCTCTACCTGTAAGATGTACTCTGAGAAGGGTTGCCCATTGGTCGGCAGGCCAACTAAGTTGATTAGCAAGGGTTTCAAAGGTGGTGAAAAACACATCAACTTCTGTTTCTACGAATGGTGACATTAACTTACTTGCATGTGATATATTGAAACTGACGGGAAGATTGGCGGTAGCTTGCTGGCGTTGAGCGAGGTGTGAAGTTTCCAACGCGAATTCTTGTCGACGACATTCCATAGCCAGAGTTGCGTGTTGTTTGTCATGTTCGTGTTGCATCTCCAATTGGCGTTGTTTTGTTTCAAGCTGTATTCGTTCCCGCTCACGGAGTATTGCAATCTCACGTTCTTGTTCTTCCTTTCTTATAGCAGCTGTTTCCCTTTGTTGCTCGAGGGCTTCCCTTTGCTGCTCGCGTTCGATCTTGGTCAGCTCTAGTTTGAGTTTCATCGTTGCCAAATCAGTTTTATCTGCAATAAAGTAAGTTTCGTGAGTTTCAGAGTCTATCTTACCTTCCTCTAAGAGATGATCCAGTAACAGGTTATGTATTTCATTTTTGTTGGCTTGGTAGGGAACTTCTAGTTGATACTCATGTGCAAGAGTTTGTAATTCAGTCTTCTTGGCACGACTTAAAGTCCCTATTGCACCTGCTGGATCTGCACGGAAAGCTTGGAGACGAAACATGGTGAAATTAGCAAATAAATGCACAACGAATATACTGTTGTGATATGGTGAATGTCAGAAACAGGACAACGTGGCAACTGATTCCTGTGGAATCTTTAACAATTAATGTTAATTACAAGATGATAAATGATTAATTAAATCAAGGTCGCAGGAAATCTTGTACCCGGTACTCATGTAAGAGGATAAGGGCAAGAAAATCCTACTAAACAAGCGAAACTGAGTTTCTAAAACAAATGAAACAGTTAATTGCCTCAAAAGTAAAATTGGTAGTCCAAGAATGTAGGCATACCTTGCCGAGTCTCTATAGAACATAAGCAAGTTTTCCCACTGAAATTAATATGATACTTACAGAATTAGCGAACTTTTGTGCTCTGAAAAAGAAGGCTAATTCCCTACCAATGTAAATATCATCATCTTTGACCGACGTGTAGGGGTGCGAGGTGTCAACTGGTGACGAGAACTGCTGCTGAGGTCCCAATTCAGCAACTAAAGTTCGTGCTAGAGGAACTATGGCCCTCTTTATCCTCCTACTGTCAGATTGCAGAAGATTAGGTGCACTTGACCCGGGGACAGACCACAGTACCAGGGTACCAATATGATGATCTGCCGAAAATATGAGAAATATCCTAGGGACAAAAGATGGTAAACACGAGTAATAACACGGAGGGAGAGATGACCAATTAAGAGAATGACTGAGGCCTACAGTCACCACGTAATCCAAAGTTGTCTCACCTTCACCATATGCTACTCTCGGAATGCACAATACACACAGCACCATATGAAAATAAAATTGAATATTAAAAATAGTGAAAAGCTACGTTACCAAAGCTAAATATGCTTACCATAAATTTACTACTTGGCACCAGTACCTGAGTGAAGCTCCTAGGGCAGGCCCCCACGTTATGTGACGGTAAAGCGTTGGTGTTCGGCTGTTTCAAAAGCTAGGGGCAGGGCCTCGTCACATAATAAAAAAAAAAGAGAAAAGTTGGTCCTTTCGTCTGTGGTAAGGTAATTAGAAGACACACAAAACACAAGTATATAAACAATGAAATTTTAATTACTCTAGAAAAACAAGACATGAATAAAGGTGATCACATAAAAATATGCAAGATAAGTCAACAAACAAAATAACATGAATAATCACTGGCAAATGAAAAGTTACGTTAAGACAAGTAAGTTACAGTGATAGCAAAATAAAATATAAGTGGTGCTGGAATACTGGCTTCGAGCTGCCACCTCCCTTAGTACATGAAAGCCAAGGCTTAGTCTACCAGCGAGAGATGTCAACTGCTTGGAGCACTGAGATATTCTGACGATACTGCCGCACTGCAGCCCAGACGTCGACTTGTGGTGGAGGCGGAGGGCAGGGGCGACGAGTCACCAGCCAATCAGCGACAGGCAGGCAGAGGATGAGCAGTTAGCTGGTTACGGCGGTGGTAGCAGGTGTCACGGTGTGCTGGGTACGATTTGCTCTCTGGGCAAAACGTTTGGCGATACTTGGTGGACGTATCTTCTATAGTATCTTGTATATTGACGTACTTATGTAGGGAAGAGCAGGCTCAATCTCTCTTGAAAGAGATTATTGTCACAATATATATATATATATATATATATATATATATATATATATATATATATATATATATATATATATATATATATATATATATATATATATATGTCGTACCTAGTAGCCAGAACTCACTTCTCAGCCTACTATGCATGGCCCGATTTGCCTAACAAGCCAAGTTTTCCTGAATTAATATATTTTCTCTAAATTTTTTCTTATGAAATGATAAAGCTACCCATTTCATAATGTATGAGGTCAATTTTTGTTCATTGAGTTAAAATTAACGTAGATATATGACCGAACCTAACCAACCCTACCTAACCTAACCTAACCTATCTCTATAGGTTAGGTTGGGTTAAGTAGCCGAAAAAGTTAGGTTAGGTTAGGTTAGGTAGGTTAGGTAGTCGAAAAACAATTAATTCATGAAAACTTGGCTTATTAGGCAAATCGGGCCTTGCATAGTAGGCTGAGAAGTGAGTTCTGGCTACTAGGTACGACATATATATATATATATATATATATATATATATATATATATATGTCGTACCTAGTAGCCAGAACGCACTTCTCAGCCTACTATGCAAGGCCCGATTTGCCTAATAAGCCAAGTTTTCCTGAATTAATATATTTACTATAATTGTTTTCTTATGAAATGATAAAGCTACCCTTTTCACTATGTATGAGGTCAATTTTTTTTTATTGGAGTTAAAATTAACGTAGATATATGACCGAACCTAACCAACCCTACCTAACCTAACCTAACCTATATTTATAGGTAAGGTTAGGTTAGGTAGCCAAAAAAAGCTAGGTTAGGTTAGGTTAGGTAGGTTAGGTAGACGAAAAAACTTTAATTCATGAAAACTTGGCTTATTAGGCAAATCGGGCCTTGCATAGTAGGCTGAGAAGTGAGTTCTGGCTACTAGGTACGACATATATATATATATATATATATATATATATATATATATACATGCGTGATATAATCACGCGTATATCACGAAAATAGACACGTGATTAAAAATGTGATAGTGTCAGACCACGGAGGAAAATTGAAATAGGAATTTCCTTAAGTACTTTCGTATATTAATACTTTCGACTCTTTCTGTAGATGTATTAATATACGAAAGTACTTAAGGAAATTCCTGTTTCAATTTTCCTCCGTGGTCTGACACTGTCATATATATATTATATATAGCGTCTATATATAGCATGACGACAACTCGAAAGCTTGCCGTATATAGGCATGACAGCCAACTCTAATCTTGCAGAAGGTAGACAAGATGACAACCGCATATTTTGAAGTATATTGACAAGAAGACAACGTCAAAGCTTGTAGTAGAGAGGAAAGACGCCAACTTTTAAGCTTGCAGTATAAAGGCAAGACGACACCCTAAAGACTAGCCGAATATAGAGAAGACTGAAACCCCAAAGTTTGCAGAATATACTACAAATATACATGTCGTCATACTATAAGCTTTGGAGTATCGGGTATGTCATGGCATAAACTCAACACTTCCTGTCTCAAGCTATTAGGGATGTATAACAGTTTTCGAGCCACGCCATCCTGATTTACCTTATGCCACCACCAAAGGCAATTTTCTAAAATAAAGGCCTCTTTGTTGAGCCAGTAGTATTTCACTGCTGGGCTGGCTGCGAATAGGTCACCCTCTGCTGGGTGCTGGCCTCCTACCCATGCTTTCACTATACTCATGGCTGGGTCATTTTCCGTCTGCTCCTTCAATTCACGTATGGGCATCCCATATCTGTCCCCCGTGGCCTTTGTGAGGATTTGAATGCTTACTGTGTTTGGTAGGGCACCATCCCGTCTCTTTCCGGATGTGTCCTCTACTTCTCTTTGATCGGTATCCCCCGGGTCCCATGAGAACACAACCAAATTGTTGTCTGCCGACCACCAGTCTGTCGAGAGAGGCTTGGTGTTTATGTTCCTAATTGTCCCCCGAGCCTGAATACTACATGCACAATCGAATGATCCTGTAGCTAGTGGGACCACGTCATCTACTGTTTCTTGGAATGTTGCCCAGTTTTGGTGTGCCCTGTGACAATAAGAACAGCCCCCGCACGGTAAGTCCTCTATGGGGATGTCATGACGGAAATGTGTACATAGTTGCTGGTTGTCCCCTTCCCTCGACAATGAGTCCGCATTGATGCGTTTCTTCCCGGCCCTGTGTTATATCTTCAAGTCAAACTGGCTTAGTTCTTCCAACCAACGAGCTAATTGGCCCTGGGGGTTCTTGAACCTAGTCAACCATACCAGACTGCCATGATCCGTTCGGATAATAAAAGGCCGGCCCAGTAAATAGTGCCAAAAAAGCCTGGTAAACCTCACGACTGCCAACAATTCCTTCCTGGTAGTGCAATACCTTCTTATCTCTGGGGTTAATGCAAAACTAGCATAAGCAATGACCTTTTCCTGCTCGTCCTGAACCTGCAGCAACACAGCACCTATTGCCCACTCAGAGGCGTCGGTATCCAGGATAAATGGATCCTGTTCATTGGGTAGTCCCAAAACAGGGGCCGTAGTCAAAGCAGTTTTGACAGCGCCGAAGGCCTCTTGATGTTTACATTCCCAATTAAAGTTGTTTGCCCCGGTTAATGCATATAAAAGGGCTGCTAGCTCCGCAAATCCTTTTATAAAAGCCCTGTGATAGTTGGCTAATCCTAAGAATTTTTCCACATCCTTGGATAACCTAGGGGTTTGCCACCTCACCACTGCCTCTATTGCCTCCTGTCCCAATTCTAGCCCTGTCCGGCTAACTATTCTGCCCAAGAATTCAACCCGCCTTCTAAACAAAGCACATTTTTGTGGCTTAAGGCGTAGGCCATATTTTCTGAATCGTTCAAAGACTTGTTCCATGTTGAAGAGATGACTCTGAAAGGATTCACCTAGCCCTAAGATGTCATCCAAAAAAGCTAGTACGGTTTCCCAATTTAATTCTCGTAACACTAGATTCATGACTCTTGCATAGGTAGCTGGTGCATTGCAAAGGCCAAAAGCCATTTTCTTAAATTCAAACAGACCATACTTGGTGATAAATGCTGTCTTTTTCCGGTCTTCCTCTGCTACGTTAATCTGGTAATATGCTGAATTGGCATCTAATTTACTGAACCATTCGTTCCCTGCTAACGTGTCCAAACATTCATCAACTAGTGGAAGCGGGTATACATCCTTTACGGTACGGGAATTCAGTTCCCGGTAGTCCACGCACCATCGAACCGAGCTATCCCTTTTCCTCACTAATACTGGTGCCGATGTCCACTTAGACATTGATGGTTGAATAATACCTGCATCAAGCATTCACTGAAGGTGTCCTTTTTCCTCCTGTGCAAAACATGCTGGTGTTCGTCGTATTTTCTGTTTCACCGGTCTGGCATTGCCTGTGTTGATGTGGTGTGACACTTCATTAAAAGATCCCAAGTCAAATTCGCTTGCCGCAAATACATCTTTATATGTCAGTAACAAACGAGACAGTTGGCACACCTGTTCTGCTGTCAGGGTATCTTCTATGTCCTGTAACAGGCTTAACATATGGGTGGGTAGATTGCCGTGGGTTTCCTGTGATGTTTCCCCTATCGACCTTACAGCCACCGCTGGCCCAGACTTGGGTAAAACTTCCCATGCTGCTTCTGCATTAGCCACATGCATCTGTCTCTTCAATGTGAGGTTCCGTTCTATGACATTAAGTACACATATTTGTAGGGTTTTTCCATTCTGGTGCAATGTGCGCATTATTGGTACGCTCCCGTCATCCAAGGGTTCCACTAAGTATTGGGGCATGTTATTGTCCAGTTCACACAAGACGTTTGCCACCGACCGAGGTGGAATGACCGTGTGTTGAGACACTGCCACTTTAGCTATGCAAGGGTTGGAGTTTGGGTTTGGTGTATCTTCCCTTCCCAATTGCATAGGAATAATTTGTCCCTGTAATATCATCTGAGATTGGGCCAAGACCAGGCTGATGCCCTGACATTTCATAAAATCCAGCCCCAATAGCATGTTATCTTCAATTGGTGCTTCATATAAGTTTACTTCAAATTTCCCTCCAGCAATTAGTAATGTAACCGGCCCTACCAGTGTCTCTGGAATACACATGCATTTCCCCGCTGTATTGAGAGTGATCCGCCTTATTACCAGTGGTGGGGGTATCAACTGTTGATGAACCTCTTGAGAAATAATTGTAACCTCTGCCGCTGTGTCAACTATTGCTCTCACCATTACGTTTTCTACTTGAATCGGGATCCAGAACATGGAACCGGACCGTAATTGCCTAATAGTTATTTGTTCTTGTTCCTCTCTTTCCTGCTTATCACTGCCCTCGGGTGTGCAGGGTTGGTGTACCTCATACTCCCTGGGGAAGCAACTACTCTGCTCTTGAGAGAATTCTTCCTCTTCACCTATGTGCTGGAAATTTAAATGTACTCCCTCATGTTGATAGAAGTCGTCTTCATCTTGCGACATTTTTCCGTCGCCTATGTCCTTTTCGTCCGCCAGTGCTATCATTTCAGGTGCACCTTCTGCAAATGTTTGATCGGGCGGCCAATCTTCCTGATGAATATCCAGTGCTGGTATTTGGAGGGTATAAGTTTTGAACCCTCGAGAAGGACTTGTTGTCCTTGGAGGTGGTGTAACCACGCTCTGCTGGCCTGGTAAGTCGTGGGTCGAATCTAGGCCTCTTGAGCCGACCCATCTCTGTTTAAAGACTGAAATGAGACATGATACTTATCGTTGATACCTCTTCCATGATACCTCTTCCTGAAATGAAACATGATACTTATCGTTGGAACGCTCCTCCTGTTTACGGCCTTCGTCCCAGCCACTTTTAGACTGTTGGCAATCGCGAGCAAAATGACCCTCTTCCCCGCATAGGTAACATTTATTACTCCTCCTAGGTGATGGGGTGCGTTGGCCCCGAGGCGATATGATGGTGTTTGTGAGACGCCTCAAACCCTCACATACCTCGTCCAATTTGTCACTTACCCCTGAAATCCCTGAGACGACTTCGTCTAGTTTTGCGTTCATGCCTGTCAATTTATCTAACTTTGTATCCATTCCCGCAAGAGATGGAGAGCCTGATCCAGCATTTGTTTGCCGGAGACCCCCCTTACCCTGGCCTGATAAGCTATCAGCCGGTGACGACTCTGGAGATTTTGTAGGTGTCCGTGAGCGGAGGTGGAAAGCCAAATTACTCCTGGTTCATATCGGGAAGGCCTACCCGATATGAAGGCCTACCCACAGCATTTATCCGCACTGCTGGCCCTTGGGACCTCTGCTGCTGGGAACTAAAGGAGGATGACCCTGCTGACCCGTGAATAGCAACAGAATTATGCTGAAATGTCTGAGCCCTATCAATGGCTTTTTCCATGGACGAAATATTAGCGTTGGAAATATACTCTGCTAAACGCTTATCTAGCAAACCTTGGCCAAATCGCATGATTGCCATCTGCTCTTCCTCTCCCCATTCCAGATGTTTGTCGGCTCGGTGAGCCAAATGCTGGACTCTATCAGCCCATTCTAAGATTTCATCACCATTCTCCTGGTGGGCCTGAGAAAATTTCATTATTGCCACGTCTAAAATCTCCCTATCTCCAAATCTCTTTACAAGTTTGTGCATCATGCGAGTATAATCAATTGATGGTTTCCGGTCTAGAATTCGATTGTAAAAATCACTAGCTTTTCCCTTAATTAAGACACCAACCCAAATTTGTTAGAGAAGTTGTGCCACTCTAATCTTTTTCCACTGCATACGACGTGAAACGGCGATAGAATGGAGTCCAATCAGATTTACCATCATAATCGAGTTCCCGAGGTGGTGGACGGAATGAATTATTCCTTTGACCATGATGATTCCACTGTCGAGGATACGTGGAGTCATCCGAATCAGAATCCTGAGAGCTAGCTGACAACCTTCGAACTGGATGACGAGTGGAATGAGACGGACCCTTAGTGGAAATATGTCCCTGTCTCTGAAAACCAGAACTATGCAAACTATGGGTATTACGAGGGGGAGACCTACGTCTGGTGCGTCCGCATGTAGCTGCGCCTCCAGAGACGGCGGAGGCATTCCCATCAGTTGAAGGCGAGCCTGAACGTCCCCTAGTGTTTGGTTCTGCTATTGTGTTGGAGCCTGAGCCATGAGGTAGTGGTTCCGTGTCAAAAGATATGGCATACAACAAAGGAGTTGTAATCTTAAGGTGAGATATATGATGGATGTTGTCTGCCGTTATAGTGCGTGTGTGTCTGAACTTAATCATTCTGTTGGCCAGTGTGTACGACACTCCAGGTAAAGTTATTAGATCAGTTACAGACGCCAATTTAATGCGTATGCGGGGCATCTTGCGGTAATGAAAAGCCACGGCTCAGAACTAGTCTTTTTGCAAAATGAACGTTCACAGCCAAAGTAAACCGGCAATGAATAAGAATAAGACACGTTAGGGAATAGGCCTTAAATCTAGGAATGGTCAAGAATAGTATCCTGTTTCCAAGCCTGTAACTAATGGAAGCAGGTGCCGCTTAGGAATTATCCAGTATGTTTGAAGTAACTATTCACTGTACGATTGTCCAAAAAATTGGAGAAAAACAGGGTGGCCCCAATAATTAGGATAACCTGACCCCAATGTTACTTCCTCCCAAAAATTTTCAAAAGATAGAATGCCCTTGGTATAGTCTTGAACACTCACTAGGACTGGATAATTATAAGTGCTTACACTGAATTTGATCATGTATGAAATCTAGGATTACATTAAGTCTAGAATCATGCACTTAAATCTAGAAGCATGCACTTAAAACTAGAATCATGCACTTAAATCTAGAATGTAAACATACATTGCACTCCTACAAGCATATGTTAGGTAAGAACCTTCTCACTTATTACTAGGTATTTTCACTGGTGACTCGTAGGATGATCATATGTAGTAATGTTCTCCTACAAAGTGGACATTTGCAACCACCATGTTCCAATTTTCCAAATTTTATATATGTAATCAGTATCACTCACTTAACTAATATATATCAGTATTTGTCACCTCAATGTCTCAAGTAAATTTATCTAATGTTACTGAAAAGTAAGTTTATTCACTAATATCTATATTCAGCAATGAGTATACAGTTCAAAGTTCATGCACCTGTTAAAGAACAACACATTCATTTCAGAGGAATAGGTAAGTTCAGGGAAGAAGTATGGTTTCCTTTTCTCAGGTTTTCAATACACCAGCACAAATTTTCTTGACACATATGTCTCTTTGGAGTCATATATATAAGGAAAGTTCCTGAAGGCAAAGTAGGAGACAGTCCAGTAAGATGCAACAAACACCTATGTATAGATGACGCCTCTGAGACCTCCACGACCGTGAGTAAACAATAACACTGAGCCCGGATACGCTCGTGAACGAAGGCTGAATCCGTGAGGTAGCAACTTCCTCCTCACTCCTATTATAAGTACAAAAATACTGAACACTTCGAATTCTGATGTAGAATATCTAGAAAAATAGTAAATGCAAAGAAAATTGACGGTACAACCTTACTGGGAAGGGGGAACGCCAACTGGTAGAGCAGACGCCAACAGGTGGGTCGGGCTGGCAGCATGTGGGAACAAGTATGGCGGCGGCGCGGCGTGGTGATGGCGTCGTCTTGAGAACAATGAATATATACTAAAATTCACAAAAAAATAGAGAAAATTACCAAAAATGGGGAAAATTGATGCAGCAAAGAGGGTAAAAAATCTGGGAAATGAATCTAACGTCGAAAATCTTGCTGGATGCATGGGGGTTGTAGAAAACTCTTGAAGCAGGAACAGAGGTACGACGAAGTATAGAAAATCACAGGGAAATTCAAGAAATGGGGGAATAAAGCATAAATACTGGAATCAGGAACCACAAAATCACAGACAACGCAGCTGGAAAGCACAAATCAAGTCCTAGCAAACTGGAGAACATCTATGGTGCAACCGACGACAGTAAATTTCACTGTCATGTTGCACACGGTCTCAATCACTTGCAGCAGGATAATGATGTGTACAGCGTGGCGAGGTCCTCTTGATCACCGTGTAGGCCGATTACTCACTGCGCCAGTGTGGAGGCGGTCGCCTAGGGGTTATGGCTGACCAACCACGTGGTAATCAACATTCACGGAAATGTGCAAAAAACGGGGAAAACAGCGGCTCACCTTGAGCTGAAGTCTTCTCACGGGAGGGCTGAAGCAATACGACGGGTTCTAGGGGCGAGGTCCAATGGTAGCTGGCCAATATGGGGTGCTGGATAACCACAGTCTAGGGGGCGTCACTAACAGGTCCTTCTGCAGTCAGGTGTGGTCTGGCCTCCCTCTCGCCTCCAGGCATGCGCGCGGGTGATGCGCAGACGCACGGCGTCGAGCTGCCGCCTCACCAATCAGGAGCGGCTAATATAAAATGTTACCCTACCTGGTATTTTGAATGTGGTTCCCTCCACAATATCTTTATTTATATTCATAACCTAGTGAATACTATTTTATTAAGTTTAAAAATTAGACTTTGGTTTAAAAGAATCTATCTTGAGGTTATCTTGAGATGATTTCGGGGCTTTTTAGTGTCCCCGCGGCCCGGTCCTCGACCAGGCCTCCACCCCCAGGAAGCAGCCCGTGACAGCTGACTATTTACCTATTTATAGGTACCCAGGTACCTATTTACTGCTAGGTAACAGGGGCATTCAGGGTGAAAGAAACTTTGCCCATTTGTTTCTGCCTCGTGCGGGAATCGAACTCGCGCCACAGAATTACGAGTCCTGCGCGCTATCCACCAGGCTACGGGCCCCTACAGAATAATTAGAGTTTATTTACGTGTCGTTAATGACGTCAAGAAATCCCATTCTCTGATCTTTAATGGGGTAACTATAGAATGTTAATGCATTTGTCGGATTTCCGACATGTTTATGTACTACAAGCATTGGGGTTTGTCATCTTGCCTATATACTGAAAGCTTTTAGGATGTCATCCTCACTATATTTTGCGTCATATGGGGTTGTCGTATAGCCTATATAGTGCAAGGTTTGAGGTGGTCGTGCTGCCTATATACTGCAACCTTCGAGACTGTTAAATGAACAAATCCAAAAGGGCTGTGACGAGGATTCGAACCTGCGTCCGGGAGCATTCCAGACACTGCCTTAATCGACTGAGCTACGACTGGGTAAAAGGGTTGAAACCGAAGTTCTACTGAACTTACTGTATCCCGTAGCCTCTCCGAGGCACAAACCAGGATTTTACACAACCCCCCCCCCCCTGCACCCGAGCTATGTCAATAGGTAGTTCTCCCTCTTCGCCCTTACATCAGGCCTGGTCGAGGACCGGGCTACGGGGACACTAAAAGCCCCGAAATCATCTCAAGATAACTCGTGTAATGGGATGGACAGAGGTAACATATTCTTGTATGTTAAGATATGGGATGCTTATATATAGTTAGTTTAGGTTTTGCTAGGTTGACTTTGGTTAAATTTGTGTAGTATAAGTATAATTTTTGGTAGATTTAGGTAAATTTAGGTTCTAATACGATGGATTTTGATAGGATATAGTAAATTTGCTTAAATTATCATAGAAATTACTGACTTCACCTAACCCCACCTGTCCAAACCTAACATAACTAAGGTTAAATCCAATATGTCAGTTGGACGGTTTGCCTAAATAGGTATGGGTGACATGATTGGGGAGGATGGAACAAAGGGGTATTAATCTATATAAATAAAAATGGAAATGTTCGTTTGTTCAAAATCGCTAATCTCCGAAAAATCTTCACCAATCGATATCACGTCTGTGACGGTAAAAAACATGCTTTTTCCGAAAAACTGTGTTTTTTATGTGTTTTTCATGAGAGGGAAATCTTCGAAACCTCTTTACCGATTGCTTTGAAATTTTGTCACAACGTTGCATTCGAATATGCGCGTATTTTGATATATCTACTATATACATGCCTCACCTATGTTAGGAAAAAAACATTCTTTAAAAAAAAAAAACAGTGCCATCTGTTGGACGTAGGAGCAACACAGACTGTAATTTCCGAAAGTTCTTCACCGATTGCTTTGAAATTTTGACACAACGTTGCATTCGAATAGGCGTGTCTTTTTATATATCTTCTATATAGCTGCCACACCTGTGACAGGTAAAAACATGCGTTTTTGAAAAACAGCACCATCTGTTGCACATAATGGCACGCTATACTAAATATGTCATGAATTTCATTTCAATGTTGCCAATTGCACTGATAAATTTTATTTTCATAGATTTCAAATTATTTTATTTTTTATTGAATTATTTTGTAATTCAATAAATTTTTATTGAATTTATTTTGTAATAATGTGTTGGAATTGAAGTGTGTTGTTTACCATACCGTTCATTTTTGTAAGTATAAGTATAGATCCCACACCTGTGACAGGCAAAACTATGCTTTACTTGACAAACAGCGCCATCTGTTGCCTGTAAGAGCAATACACATGCTATACTAAATATGTTACAATTCATTTCAATGTTTCTGATTGCATTGATAAATTGAATTTTCATAGTTTTTTATTTATTTTCATTTTGATTTAATTATTTTGTGTGAATTGCGTTGGAATTGAGCTGTGTTGTTTACCATACCACTCATTTCGTGAGTATAGTTAATTTTTTATTCTTTAATATTTTCATATAATTTTTTATCTGTTTTCCTTATATTTCAGTGATGGGAACATCAGATCACTTGATATTCCCAATTTTCTGATCTGAACATCATACCATTTGGGAAGGCATCGGGCGAGGGAGTGGGGATGACGAGGAGCCGGAAGGGAGAGATTGTGGGGAGGACGAGGGGACAAGGGAGGGGGTAATGGTGTGGAAGGACGAAGGGATGGGGGAGTTTGGGATGAAGGGGACAAGGGGTTGGGGGGATGGAGAATAATGGAGAGGAAAAAGGGACAGGGGAGTGGGACATAGTGGGAAGGAAAAGGGGATGGTGTAGTTGGGAATGGTTGGGAGGCCGAGGAGAGAATGGTGGGGAGGACTGGGGGAAAAGAATGGTTGCTGTGGAGCAGCAATGCACATGCTTTACTGAGCCACAGCAACGCGTGGCCGGGTACTGCTAGTAAGGTACTAAAAACAGTGGACGTATGCAAAAATGTATGTGTATGTTTTTTATTGGCCTTATAGGATGTCAGGTGTACCATTCATATATGTCAAATTCTGTCTTTTTGGGATAATTTTTGGTTGAACTATAATTGTGCAAGTTATGTATTAATTGTGTGGGTTATGTATTATAGTATTATTGCATAAGTTGTATGATTTTGCAATTATGTATTGACTATATCCCCGCAATTTGTTTATTGTTTGTGCAACTTGTGTAATAATTGAATATGTTTAGTGAGTGTATTTATGGGAATTATGAAGTTTTGTATTTAATGTATATGTGCAAGATGTGTATTGTACGTATTTATGCTAGTTGTGTATTGATTATATTTGGGCAAGTTGTGCATTAATTGTGCATATTGTGACGGTGTCCACCCCTGTATTTCTTCCTTCCCAGCTTAGAAGAGTCATATCTTCGTAGCCTAAGTATTCCCAAATGTTCAGGGAACATTTTCATGTGTGGGGAAGCGTGGAGCGTGATTAAGCTGGCTGTAAAGTGGCCAGCTAAGTTTGAAAATGCAAGGGGCTTACGCCTTTTGAAGCACAGGACGGTGACAAGCCATCCTGTTTCTCACCAAGACGTCCTGACGCTTCCCGGCACCTGATTGGCCAGGAGAGATCACTTGCCGGAAGTGACCAATGGCCCTTGTATATGTATATATGTTTTTCTTCAGTAAACTTTTAAACTAACCGGGGAGTTTAAGTGGGCCTCCAATCTCTAGGGCTATATTTATGTATATTTATGAGAGCATTAGTGACACCTTGTACTGCACATGATATTGCATCCTTGATTAAGATATTCATTAAGACCACTGGCGTGTTGCATACACGCCAGTGGTCTTAATGATTATCACGAGCATAAACACCCAGCTGGCGACCTGAGTAGACCAGATAAAGAAGAAGAAAGCGTTCCAGTATCAGGACGGGCAGGTTTCACTGAGTTATAAGAAGCTTGAACGTCCCCACTCACTAGGGGTGTATAAGGCCAGCCCTTAGTTGACTGGAGGAGCCCAAAGGCGAGCAGTGGCGCCCGATACTGAGGGGGCTAAGCCCCGTGGGACGACCCCAACCACAGGGTGGAAGGGGGTGAACCCTGATAATATGCTGTAATTGCACTTGTGTGATGTCGGGGTATATACGTCAACCACTCGAGGGGCGAATAACAGTACACAAGATATCCTAGTACTCTATCCTGTCCACAGTCGCCGACGTCGGGGTGTTTCTCTCTCTACATGGACACCACCCTGTAGTGTTAGCGATAACTGTTACTCCCCGTAGCCCTGCGGGTCTTCACTCAATCCTCGCGGCGCCACTGTACGCCAGGAGAGTATCCCAGTCGATCCCCAGCCAGCCTTAATGCCAAAGAAAGAGTGGGAACACAGTTGCTCTTTCCCAACCGTGTGCCCGCCCCGACAAGGGCTCTACTACTAACTGCAAGGTCGCCAACTGGTGTTTCGCGTGTCCAGTAACATGTCAGTGGTATTGTGGAATTGTGGTAAAAGTGGCAAGAGCACACTAAATGAATCTGATATCAGGCAGGTATGTACTCACTCTTTTCCACTTTGCAATAGCAGCAAGAATATGAAGGGATAACACAAACGAGAAGGTATTTTGTATTTTACTTAAAACAAAAGACATCATATTCATATATCAACAGGCAAGCAGCAAGTACATGCAGAAGTCACTCTCTCTTCACATATAATCGGTGACACACCTATATGGCAAAACTCCCCCCCTCACATCAAAGTCATAATCAGCTGGGCGACTCCCCCTCACCGCGTGATCTCTTTCTGCACTTGTTTCTCTGATGCCTGTTTCCTTAAATTCTCAAGAATCACTATATTTGTCATCAACACAATATTTCTACAATAGCAATAGAACGCAATGAATCACCACACTGGTCTCAAGTTCAATAACTCATTTCTACAGCACTTAACATAATACTTCACTATAATGACGTTGCACTGTACTCAATGATAATAAATGCTATCAGTCACGGTACTGACCTTAGATTCAGTAATTCTTCTCAAAGGCGATAACACAATTAATCACTTCACACATGGAAATATTATTCATCACACCAACATATACATAAATATAGATAAATTCATCAATATCAATAATCATAAGATAAATACTGGGCACACAGCCTACCACCAATAACTGGTACACTTATATATATATTCTCTAGTATAAGTTATCATATTAATGTCACATAAAAGAATCATCAACACAATAAATTCTTCAATAATTCCAGGTGCCTGCACACACCATATATATATAAATATCGTGAGAGCTCTGTACCGGCTCACTCTGCACAACTGTGCCTTACTGTGACATAGACCTAGGTGAGACTTGCTCACGACATGAAAGATACTCAGTCTAAATATATAGCTGACTAAAGGGGAATTGGGAGGGAAACTAGAATCACCTACTTCCACCTATCCTCCGGTGAGTTGAATTGTAGCTCCTGGTCCAGGCTTTCGCCTCGTTGTAGGGAACGCCCTAACACACACACTGATGTGTCCTCCAGGAACCCAATCAATGTCCCAAAATAAATGCGTCGTCTCCGTGTTCTGTCCTCTGCAGGTCCGTGCGCCTCCATAACGTCTTGTAGGGTTGGAGTCGGTCTCCCGGCAGTTGTCTTCTCCTCCCAACTACGGAGGCCAACCTACTTCTTGGCTGCAGTCGTCCTGATTCCCAATTAGTTTCTTCTTTTACTGCTTCCCGGTGGATTGGCCCGGCCACTATGTCATCACTGTGAAGCTATCAGACGTCCCAGACGTCACTGTCCAGACTTCACCTGCACAGTACCCGAACCTGGAGCACTTGATGCTCAATATTCCGTCAATTCCCTCTTCGGTCCACACTTGGAATGAAGGAAGACCTCTCGGCGTACTTGCAGACTTCGAGTGACGTGTAAAATCCACGGGAGCGGGATACAACTGTCAAACTGACAGGACCAACCTTCACACATCCGTCCACCTTGACGTGTCATGTCAGACTGGTTCCCTCACGGAGGATCGGCCCAGCCACTACGTCATCACTGTGAAGCTATCAGACGTCCCATACGTTGCTGCCTACACTCCACTCTTGCACAACACCTGTCCCTGGAGCACTTGTTGCTCAATATTCCGTCAGTTCCCTCTCTGGTCCAACACATGAACAAAGGAAGACCCCACAGGTGCTGGCAGACCGCCGGTGATGCGTAAATCCTCCGGAGACGGGGTAAACTGTCCAACTGACAGGATCCCCAGCGCACGTCCAGCCTCCTTGACGTGCTGTCTCAGACTGGTGGCGCCACAGTGGCGCGATGACCGACCCTCCTGCCTTCGTGACTTCATATTTGCCAGGGGAGGTTTTCATTGGCTCACTGTGCCACGTCACTGTCAGTAACCAATCTGGTGCCACTGACGTCACAGTTTTGGCGGCAAAACGGAGGGGCCAGCGCCATATTGGCTTCCTAAAGGGCCTATACCACAGGCCAAAATACTTTTCTTTTACGAATTTCTCGCCAATGCGAGAACACCACACTCTCCCACATATATCAAACTGATGCCCTCGACGTAGAGAACGCTCGGGTAAAGTGGATATGACTCTTACTGCAGGCGTGGGAGAAATATAAGGGGGGAGAACACCGTCACAGTGAATTGTGTATTTGTGTTAGTTGTGTATTTTACGTGTTTTGGGTAGTTATATATTGTATGTATTTGTGTTGGATATGTATTTGATTCAATTTATGCAAGTTGTTTAATAATTATGAAAAATGTGTAATAATTGTGCAAGTTTTGCATTAAATGCACAAGTTGTGTAATTGTATATGGTCGAACTGTGAATTTGCTCCTGTTGTATATTGATTTTCATTGTGCAATTATGTAGCAAGTTTGATTGTATTAATTGTGCAAAGATGTGTATTAATTACATAATTTGTGTATTAACTTTCCTTGCTTCATAATCATTTTTGTGTGAATAATGTATTTATGTAAGTTGTGTTTTAATTGCTGAAGTGGAACTGGTGCAACTGTATTTTTATGCATATTGTATATTTGTGTAAGTTCTGTATATGGTATATGAAAAATATATCTTCATGTGCAAGTATGTAAGTGTATTTTGATTTATGAGATAGTGTGTGTGTATTTTTTAGAGAAATTATATTTATGAAATTGTGTAATTTTAGTGGAAGTGCGTTTTGATTGTACGAGCGTATAAGAAATTTTGCTATATTTATGCAAGTGTAAAGTCATATATTGAGTGTACATGCAATACTTGTGTAAATGGTATATTTTTGTGTGCAAGTGGCAAATTTTGTATCTAAATATCATATTTAGTGTTATATTTTAATAATTATTTTAATAATTAATAATAGTTAATATTTTACCTACAAATGGTACATTTTGTGAGTAAATGGCATATTTTGTGTGTAAATAATATATTTACACACAAATATATCGTTGTTGTCGTTGTATCTGTCGATGATTTCTGTATTGCTTGTAAAGATTTCTCTGATGATAGTCTGGCTGTGTGAGGGAGATTACATGCTCCTTGATGGAGCCCTGTCCATCAAGGAGCATATATAGTAGGCATCCTTCAGTCTCGGGAGACTGGAGTTGCGCCCTGGTTGTCAATCCTGGTGCAGCGTCTGGTGTGACTGATGAGGCCAATCCGAGAGTGGCAGTCCATCCCACACCGAGCACAAACGAAGTTTGAGTCTGTTCTGTCTTCCTGACTACCGGCTTTCCTTCTCTGTCTATTTGCCTCCGATTTCTTGGAAAGTGACTCCTCGAACATGGAGAGACCTTTCTGAACAGACTGCCCCCAGGCTGAACGGTCTGCAGCCAGTGTCTCCCACACAGCAAGATCGACGTCCATGGCTTTCAGGTCCCTCTTGCATACGTTTTTGTACCGTAGCTGGGGCTTGCCTGTTGGACGCTTTCCCTGCATAAGCTCTCCATACAGGAGATCCTTGGGGATCCTACCGTCGCCCATTCGCACAACGTGCCCGAGCCAGCGAATTCGTCTTTGCTTCAGCATTGTGTACATGCTGGTGGTTCTTGCTCTCTCCAGGATGCTGTTGTTTTCACCTTGTCTTGCCAGGTGATGTGGTAGGCACCATGTCGATGGTGGACCTGATAGCTCGGAATCCGCACTGTGATTCTGGATATACTCTCTCTGCAAGTACTTGATGTCTCTTGAATGTGACTCGAGCAAACAGCTTTCCGACAATACTGAGGAGGGAGATGCCACGGTTATTGTTACAGTCGCCCCTGTCACTTTTATTCTTATACAGCAAGACGGTGTTGGCGTCCCTCATGTCTTGTGGCACCTCTCATTCTTCCCAACAGAGGCAGAGGACCCAAAGATCACCACTTCACCCAAAGAGTATATAATCCGTTGTTTACACAGTAAAATTGTCTTTGTAATGTAAGGTGTACCATGCAAAATGCATCCCGAGTCGTCAGACTACAATAAAGTATAAAAATTAACTGTGGAGAGGTAATTTTTCACCTTCCCTCGACAGTGAAGAAAACATAAGAAAAATTAAAGAGATTGAATTTTTCAAGGGTGAAGGAAGGTGCAACAGAGGTTGGAGGACGGGGCAACAGAGGCTTGAGGACAGTTCAATAGAGGGTGGAGGACGGGGCAACAGAGCGGGGAGGACGGGGCAACATAGGGTAGAGGACGGGGCAACAGAGGGTGGAGGACGGGGCAACGGAGAGTGGAGTAAAGTGCAACAGAGGGTGGAGGACGGTGCAACAGAGGGTTGAGGACGAGGCATCAGAGGGTGGAGGATGGGGCAACAGAGGGTGGAGGACGGGGCAACAGAAGGTGGAGGTCGAGGCAATAGAGGGTGGAGGACGTGGTAACAGAGGGTGGAGGACGTGGTAACAGAGGGTGGAGGATGGGGTTACAGAGGGTGGAGGATGGACCAACAGAGAGTGGAGGACAGGAGCAACAGAGGGTGGAGGACGGGATAAAAGAGAGTGCTGGACAGGGCAACGGAGGGTGGAGGACGGGGCAACAGAGGGTGGATGACGGACCAACAGAGAGTTGACGATGGGGCAACAGAGAGTGGAGGGCAGGGCAACAGAGGGGGGAGGACAAGGCAACAGAAGGTGGAGGATGGGGCAACAGAGGGTGGAGGACGGGGCAACAGAGAGTGGGGGACGGGGCAATAGAGGGTGGAGGACGGGGCAACAGAGGGTGGAGGTCGGGGCAACAGAGGGTGGAGGATGGGACAACAGAGGGTGGAGGACGGGGCAACAGAGGGTGGAGGACGAGGCAACAGAGGGGTGGAGGTCGGGGCAACAGAGGGTGGAGGACGGGGCAATAGAGGGGTGGAGGACGGGGCAACAGAGGGTGAAGGACGGGGCAACCGAGGGTGGAGGACGGGGCAACAGAGAGTGGAGGACGGAGCAACAGAGGGTGGAGGACGGGGCAACAGAGGGTGGAGGATGTGGCAACAGAGTGTGGAGGACGGGGCAACAGAGGGTGGAGGATGTGGCAACAGAGTGTGGAGGACGGGGCAACAGAGGGTCTGGCAGGCAATGAAACAAATCATTACTTGTTGTGAGAGCCGTGAGTGTGGAGTAGCTGGCTCTCCGCCACCCAACACTGTCGTCTGCCACCCAACAATGTAGGTGTAACAGAATGCCACCTTCAATACTGTTTCCTGCTACTCACTGCCACTCTCGGTGGTCAGGGATATGACGGTAGAGGTAGGTCAGGAATGTGAAGTTGAAGGTAGGGTAGGAATTTAAAGGTTGAGGTTGTTGGAAAATCAACCAGTGATTGATTGATTATTAACTCAAGAGATGGTTTAAATTAACATTGATGGGTGCCATGTTAATATTGTTTAAGTTTTATTTTGCACTGTTGTGCGATAGTTCTTATAACACAGATGTCCTGTACTGGAGCTGCAGGGGTGGGAAGTTTTTGGGCGACTTCATTTCCTGCTAGATCCAAAGGAACCAGTTTCTCGTGTTTTGAGATTAATGGTGCCTCTCTGCATTTTACTTTTACTATTCACAAGCCACCCTGGCTGTCTTGATGGACAGAGACTATATTGCCTTGAGACCACTCTGAGTGTTTATCGACACTGTCCACCAGAACAACATCGCCATGTAGTAATTTAATTCATTTGTAGGGAGTTGTTAGCCCTGTAGTAATACTCTCTCAGAGCAGTTAGGTACTCTTTGGTCCAAACTTCATTCCACCGACTAATTACTCTGTTATGTTATATATTTTTTTTTTTTGAGATATATACAAGAGTTGTTACATTCTTGTACAGCCACTAGTACGCGTAGCGTTTCGGACAAGTCCTTAATCCTATGGTCCCTGGAATACGATCCCCTGCCGCGAAGAATCGTTTTTTCATCCAAGTACACATTTTACTGTTGCGTTAAACAGAGGCTACAGTTAAGGAATTGCGCCCAGTAAATCCTCCCCGGCCAGGATACGAACCCATGACATAGCGCTCGCGGAACGCCAGGCGAGTGTCTTACCACTACACCACGGAGACTGCAAATGTTTGTAATTTTGAGCCAGGTCGTGCTCCCTGACATATGAAGGATCTTTTGGTCCCTCATCAGTGTAGGGGTTGCAAGTGCAGTTAGAGGTCCTCCATACATCAGATGAGATGTGCTCAGGGGATCATTTTGTGCGTTATCGTCAGAGAGGTAGGTCAGTGGTCGGTTATTGACCCAAGACTCTATTTCCATGACAAAGGTTTGGAGCTCCTGGAGATATATTTTTTGGTGGTGTTGGGTTTTCCTCAGACAACGTTTGACTGTTCCCACCATCCTCTCTTAGAATCCTCCGTGCTACAGTGCTCTGGAGGGTATGAACTTCTAGTGGCACTGCCGTTGAATTAGGGTGGTGCATACCACTGGGTGGTTCCTGTCTTCCCTCAGACATGCTTCCCCCTGCCACCAAGATAGACCCCATTGTCTGAGATAAACTTGGGACAGGATCAACGGGCACGCAAACCTGTAAAAAGCCTGTATGAATGCATCTGCATTCATATATGGAGTCTTTCTAAGTGTACTCCTCTTGTAGTGGCACAGGTGAACAGGCAAATGTATGCCTTCTCGGGGATATTGTCCCAAGTGCCTGTCAGAGTTAGGGCTCTTTGTGTAGTCTACACCACTGGTCTAAAAAGGACGAAGGTGGGCAACTCGTTCCCTAGGAAGTGGTGGAGGTCCTGGATAAGAACACAAAGCATCGTACCTACAAAAGACTACACAGGAGTTGAGAATGGAGTTTACACTCTGGCGACTGTAAAGGCGACAGCCTGGTGGAAGTCAGTACTGTTGTCTCAATGCAGTGAGGGGGTATCTAGTACCCCCACCATATAGGGTGGAGTGGCAGTATGTGTATATATGATACAATCAGCCTGCTTACCCAGTGGTTGCAGGGATGAAACCATGGATGTTTAACTTCTAAATCAACATTTGCATGTTGTATGCGCCCACCGCATAACAAAATGTTGTAATGGTCTGTGTCAATCCAGAGACCTAGATAATTAACGGTCTTAACATCGATGTTCTCAAAGTCTTCCCCATAAGTTTGGATTTGGGCTTGCTTTACCCAATATATCATTGCAGGAGGGTATTTGCGTTTGATTCCTATTGTACTCAAGAAATCAAACACCCTGTGAGTGACTCTGAGTAATTTATTTAGATAAGAGTACTGAGTAGGATCAATTACCAAAGTTCATGATGGTTCTGGAATGCCAGTGGGGATAATGACATTGGTCACAATGACTTGTGGCTTTTCATAGGCCACTGATCACTGACTAGCCACTAAGGAATGTAAGACTAAGGAATGTCTTACTCTATCGGCCGTGTATGCATAAGTCCCAATGTGGAACTTTAACAGCACGTTGTACACCCTTTGCGTCAGGCTACTGCTAGTTTGATGTCATTCATTGAGGTGGTCTTAGTCTTAGCTTGGTCTTGGCACTGCACTTAAAAATGCTTGTTCTTAGCACTGCAGTTAAATTCTATCCTCATATTTTTTTCATCACTGCATGGTATGGCAAATAGTGTCCTTCCTTAGGGGTCATCATTGGTTACAACTTCGTTAAATTTGTTATAGATTTGTTGTTGTATTATGTCATTGTACAATTTCAGGTTCACAGGTTGTCTATTTAAGAGCAACACCTGAGACCTTAATTGGTTGTGTGCCATGAAACGATTTACTGGCAGCTGAGGATGATTTGGCTCCATGATAACGTGACCCAGTATTGGTTGTCCCTGTAGACAACCGAGTCCAGGTATTGTTTGTATATCCAGCCATCATCCGGACTAGGTTGTTCAGGGTCGATGCTTAAGTTGGCTAGATCCCATAATTTATGTACAGGGAGATGAAACTCATCCTCGGACATGTCTCTGAAATAGGTGGTGACTGTTCTCCGCCTAATCACGCAACCATAACTGCGTTGAATTGTTGGTTGTCTACAGGGATGGATTGCTTTAGACTGAACACTGGGCTCTCGAGGACAATAACAGGTTCATTTCCTGTGTTTTAGTTTGTCCAATGATGGAATTATGGTAATAGTCTGCACCTACAAGGAATCCAATGCTGGAGAGGTGGTCAGACATGATTTTGTTGTCAGCCAACTTAATTCTATCTTCTTGAAGGAATTTAGCTGTAGTCTCTAGATCATGAACATACAGGTCAGATGGGATTTTGTCTACTACAATGGCCTGTACAGGTTTGGCTTAACCGCACAAACGTACTGATGGTTTGACCATTTTGTAGACTTGGGGTTCTGTGTTGGTCAGGAACCCTATTATATTTAGCTTTTACCTGTGCAGCAGATTTTAATTTTAAGTTATCTGCCACTTCTTAGGGTAACAAGTATTTTTTGGAACCCTTGGTTGAATAACCCGCGGTTGTTGACCTTGGCCCTTCTGTTTTTGATGATAAGTTGGGCAGTTGACAAAGTCGCATTATTCTTAGACTTTGTCTATAGGACACTCATATCCTGTCATACTTTGCAGTATTGGATGGTGGTGGAAGTCTCTTCTTCCACTTTGGCATTGGGGGACTTTAATTTTATGTCCACACACAGTACTGCGTGGTACTGCCCCTTATTGCACCTGCTGAAGGTGCACAGTTGGGTTGTACAGGTATTGGTGTTATGTGACCCGAAGCACCTGGTGTATTTATGCAACTCCTTGAGTTGCTTTACACGTGTAGTACGATCAGGGGTAATTAGTGCAGTGGTATATGGTATGCTTTTCATTAAAGAACAAACACATCATCCAGCCTTCAGCACATTTGGGAGTCACTGCCCTGGGTAACACAGTGACTGTAGGCATTGAGGGACCCACTGCATATGTGCCCTCACTGCCAAACTTCCACCTTGGAGTGGAGGTAGATGGTTTAGATTTAGTTGACGTATTGGGAGTACTCTTTGGTTTGCATGTTATGGGTGGTTAAGGAAGGTTTAGTTGTTAATTTACTATCTGTATTTGCATGGTGACTTTCCACAACAGAGCATAGATCTTCTGTATTCTCCTGAACAGTCAGGGAAGATTTGTTATGCAAGGAACACAACCTATCCAGAGTTTCACTGGGTAATTTGTATCATATGTAACTTTAGTTAACCTCTCAGCACTATTTATAACACCCTTAAGAGTGAGTGCTTTAAGTAATGACTCAAGCTCTAATCAAAAGGCTTGGAGTGAGTCAGTGGTTTTATTAGTGTTAGGGAGATCCTCGGTGAGCAACCGTATCAGTACTTAATCCTGGCAAGGTCGCCAATGTTGGGGTTTCCACTCTCTCTCTGGGGGTGTGAGCAACAGTTATACTCAAGGTCACTCACCGTAGCCCTGCGGGTCTTCACTCTATCCTCGCGGCGCCACTGTACACCAGGAGAGTATCCCAGTCAATCCCAACCGGCCTCTGATTGAGAAGGAGTGGGAACACAACTCGTTCACTTAACTGTTATGTGCCCGCCCCAACAATAGGGCTCTACTATTAACCACAAGGTCGCCAACTGGTGTTTTCGGTTGATACCTGGTTGAGACCTGGTTGATGGGGTTCTGGGAGTTCTTCTACTCCCCAAGCCCGGCCCGAGGCCAGGCTCGACTTGTGAGAGTTTGGTCCACCAGGCTGTTGCTTGGAGCGGCCCGCAGGCCCACATACCCACCACAGCCCGGTTGGTCCGGCACTCCTTGGAGGAATAAATCTAGTTTCCTCTTGAAAATGTCCACGGTTGTTCCGGCAATATTTCTTATGCTTGCTGGGAGGACGTTGAACAACCGCAGACCTCTGATGTTTATACAGTGTTCTCTGATTGTGCCTATGGCACCTCTGCTCTTCATTGGTTCTATTCTACATTTTCTTCCATGTCGTTCACTCCAGTACGTTGTTATTTTACTGTGTAGATTTGGTACTTGGCCCTCCAGTATCTTCCTGGTGTATATTATTTGATATCTCTCTCGTCTTCTTTCTAGTGAGTACATTTGGAGGGCTTTGAGACGATCCCAATAATTTAGGTGCTTTATTGCGTCTATGCGTGCCGTATATGTTCTCTGTATTCCCTCTATTTCAGCAATCTCTCCTGCTTTGAAGGGGGAAGTGAGTACTGAGCAGTACTCAAGACGGGACAACACAAGTGCCTTGAAGAGTACAACCATTGTGATGGGATCCCTGGATTTGAAAGTTCTCGTAATCCATCCTATCATTTTTCTGGCTGTCGCAATATTTGCTTGGTTATGCTCCTTAAACGTTAGGTCGTCAGACATTATTATTCCCAAATCCTTTACATGCTGTTTTCCTACTATGGGTACATTTGATTGTGTTTTGTACTCTGTATTATGTTTAAGGTCCTCATTTTTACCGTACCTGAGTACCTGGAATTTATCACTGTTAAACATCATGTTATTTTCTGATGCCCAGTCGAAAACTTTATTAATATCAGCTTGAAGTTTTTCAATGTCCTCAGCCGACGTAATTTTCATACTGATTTTTGTGTCATCTGCAAAGGATGATACGAAGCTGTGACTTGTATTTTTGTCTATATCTGATATGAGAATAAGGAAAAGCAGCGGTGCAAGGACAGTACCCTGAGGTACAGAGCTTTTCACTGCACTTGGACTAGATTTTATATGGTTGACAGTTACTCGCTGAGTCCTGTTTGACAGAAAACTGAGTATCCAGCGTCCTACTTTACCGGTTATTCCCATTGACTTCATTTTGTGTGCTATCACGCCATGGTCACATTTATCGAAGGCCTTTGCGAAGTCCGTGTATATCACATCAGCATTCTGTTTCTCTTCTAATGCCTCAGTGACTTTGTCGTAGTGCTCAAGTAGCTGTGAGAGGCACGATCTTCCCGCTCGAAATCCATGTTGGCCTGGGTTATGAAGGTCATTGGTCTCCATGAAATTGGTGACCTGACTCCTAATCACTCTCTCAAATACTTTTATGATGTGCGATGTTAGTGCAACTGGTCTATAATTTTTTGCCAATGCTTTGCTCCCTCCCTTGTGTAGAGGGGCTATGTCTGCTACTTTAAGTGCATCTGGTATCTCCCCCGTGTCCAAGCTCTTCCTCCACACTATACTGAGTGCCTGTGCTACCGGCACTTTGCATTTCTTTATAAATATTGAATTCCATGAGTCTGGACCTGGGGCCGACTGCATGGGCATGTTTTCAATTTCTTTTTCAAAATTTAGTGGGCTCGTGTTTATATCAGTTATATTTACCGGGGTTTGAATATCCTGCATAAAGAAATTGTCTGGATCTTCCACCTTCATGTTGTTTATTGGAGTGCTAAACATGTCCTCATACTGCTTTTTTTAGGATTTCACTAATTTCTTTGTCATCCTCCGTGTATGAACCTTCACTTGTACGAATAGGTCCAATACTGGCAGTGGTTTTTGCTTTTGATTTCGCATATGAGAAGAAATATTTTGGATTTTTCTTTATTTCCTGAATTGCTTTCTGTTCTAACTGCCTTTCTTCAGTTTCATATGAGTGTTTCAATTTCCGCTCGATTTCTTCAATCTCCCTATTTAAATTATTCCTTCTTTGACGGGAAATTCGTGTCTGCATAAGCAGTTCCGTTATTTTTTTCCTGCGTTTATAGTGTCGTCTGCGTTCTCTTTCTACGTTAGATCTCTTTCTGGCTTTCCTCAAAGGAACATGTTTCAGACAGACTTGATACGCTTCTGAAGTAAGTTTTTCTATTCCTTCTGTAGGACTTGTATTATTTAGAACAGTTCCCCATGGAATGTTTGTAAGTTCCCTGTTTATTATCTCCCAGTCTATCCTTTTATTATTAAAATTGAATTTACTGAATAGCCCCTCTCGCTTTATCAACGTTTTAGGTCTATTCTGAGTATTGATGGTCGTTTGCACTTCAATGAGTTTGTGATCTGAGTATGTGGTATCTGAAATCGTAATGTCTCTGATAATGTCTTCATTGTTCGTAAAGACCAGATCTAGAATATTTTCATTTCTCGTTGGCTCCGATATCTGCTGATTGAGTGAAAATTTGTCACAGAATCTAAGTAGTTCTCTAATCTGTGGTTGGTTAGGTCCTGATAGATTTCCTGGTATAATATTATTGTTTGCTATTTTCCACCTGAGACTAGGCAAGTTGAAGTCACCTAGGAAAATAATATCAGGTATCGGGTATCGGTGTCCAGTAACACGTCAGTGGATTTGTTGAGTTGTGGTAACCGTGGCAAGGACACACTCAATAGATCAGGATATCAGGCAGGTATTTACTTCTATCACTCTCTGCTTTCAGGTATTATATAGCCACAAGATAAATGGAGGGGATGATATAAACACAAATGTATTTTGTATTTTACTTAAAACTCATTCAAAGACATCACAAGGTCATATCAATAAACAAACAGCTGATCCAGGCGGGAGTCGTTCGTTCCCACGTATAATATGCACTCACTAAGTGGCAACACTCCCCCTCTCGTCACTGTCAAAATCAGCTGGGCGCCTTCCCCTGTGCGAATGTTTATTGCTTGTTTCTCTGGCGTCACGCGCGCTGTTTCTTTAAGTTCTCAAAGATCACTAGAAGTTCGAACACTCGATATTTGCGACAATAGCACGTATTACTTCGCTACACTGTTCTCGGGCTCAAACAATCATTTCTATAATAAATGCGACAATAATTCACTGTAATGGTATTACACACTGCCCTTCATTTAGTGATAACTTATGAAGTATTTAACACTGGAGTTCTCAGTATTTCCTTTCGTGGGCGATAACACAATTAATCACTGCACACATAAATGATTATTCAATGCACGAACATAGACATATATAATATAGATAAATCAGACATCAATCATGGTAATAAAATAGTTACTGGGCACATAGCCTAACTTCCAAATACTGGCATAATATTATATATATTCTCTCACTACATGATTACATTAAAGTCTCATGAAAGACATTCTCAACACAGTAAATTCATCAATTACTCCGGGTGCCTGTACACACCAATAATAAACATAAATATCGTGAGTACTCTTGATAGTACCATTCTGCACACTGGTGCCTTACTGTGACATAGGTGAACCTTGCTCACGACATACAAAATCCTCAGGCTAAATAATATAGCTGAATAATATAGCTGACTAAAGGGGAATTGGGAGGGAAACTAGAACCACCTACTTCCACCTATCCTCCGATGAGAGTTGAGTTGTAGCTCCTGGTCCTGGCTCCTGCCTCGTGTCGGGAACGCCCCCACACACACACTGTCGTGTCCTCCAGGAACTCAATCAATGTCCCACCGTAAGCGCGTCGTCTCTGTGCCTTCTCCCAGCAGGTCCGTGCTCCTCCTCGACTTCTTGTAGGGTTGGAGTCGGTCCCCCGGCCGTCGACTTCTCCCAGCTACGGCTGCCCGCCTACTTCTCGGCTGCAGTCGTTCGGGTTCCCAAATAGTTCTCTTCTTCCTCTGCTACCCAGTGGCTCTGTTCAGTCACTACGCCGTCACGAATGGGTGAACTGCCTCAGACGTCGCCTACGTCACTGCACAGACTTCACTTCTTCTTGCACAGTACCTGTCCTGGAGCACTTGTTGCTCAATATCCGTCGATTCTCTCTCTGGTTCAACACACGAACGAAGGAAGACCTCACAGAGTACTGGCAGACTTCAGGAGACGCGTAAAATCCACGGGAGCGGGAAACAACTGTCAAACTGACAGGACCAATCTTCGCACGTCCAACCTCCTTGACGTGTCGTGTCGAACTGATGGCGCCAACGCGGCGCGCTGACCGGACCCCCCTTCCTTCGTGACGTCACATTCGCCACGGGAGGTTTTCATTGGCTCCCTGTGCCACATTGCTGTTGGTGACCAATCCGGTGTCACTGACGTCACACAGTTTTGGCGGGGAAACAGGAGAGCCAGCGCCATCTTGGCTTCCTAAAGGGCCTAAACCACAGGCCAAAATATTATTGTTTTATAAATTTATCGGCACTCCGAGAACACTCCACCCTCCCACATATATCAAATTGATGCCTGCGACCTAGAGAACGCTTGGGTAAAGTGGACATGACTCTTACTGCAGGCGTGGGAGAAATATAAGGGGGGGGGGACACCATCACATACCCCTCCCCTTAAAATAAGAGTCATGTCTGGTTAGTGTATACGGGATAGGGCATCTGCTACTACGTTGTCCTTCCCCTTGATGTGCTTGATGTCCAGCCGGTACTCTTGCAGTAACAACGCCCACCTTGTCAGACGTTGGTTGGAGTTCTTCATTTTGTACAAAAAGGTGAGAGGGTTGTGATCTGTGAACACCAGAACAGGTCTCGCCCCTCCTCCCACGTACACATCGAAGTGCTTCAGGGCCATAACTAGCGCCAATGCCTCTTTCTCAACGGTACTATAGGCCCGCTGGTATTTTACAAACTTCTTTGAGTAGAACGCTACTGGCCTATGTACCCCACTCCTCTCTTGAGCCAACATGGCCCCTATCCCAACGTCGCTAGCGTCTACGTACAGGATGAATCCGGCTGAGAAATCTGGGGATATTAATACCGGGGCCTCCGTCAACAATTTCTTGGTCTTTTCAAAAGACTCTTGGCAGGCCTCTCCCCATCTCCATCGTACATTCTTGGAGAGTAGCTCGGTCAGGGGATGCGCTACCGTGGAAAAATTCCTGCAGAACCCACGATAGTACCCTATCATCCCGAGATAGGGTATTCCTTAATGGCTGATACTTTGTGATCTACAGGGGTGACTTCACCTTGGGCGATGACGAAACCAAGGTACTCTAAGTGAGCCTTCCCAAACTCGCTCTTGGCCAAATTTACAGTCAAGTTAGCCTCCTCTAGCCTTCTAAACAATTCCTTGAGTCTCTCCAGGTGCGTCTTCCAATCGTCGGCGTACACGACGATGTCATCGATGTATACTGTGCAGCCTGCGGCACCCCTTAACAACTCATTCATCATGCGCTGGAAACAGCTACCGCTGTTTTTCATTCCAAAGGGTAACACCTTGTATTGGTACAGCCCGTCAGGAGTTGCGAAAGCTGATATTTTCCTGGCCTCAGGAGTCAAAGAGATCTGGTAGTACCCCTTGAGCAGATCGACCATGGATACGTACCTTGCACTGCCCACCTGGTCAATGCAATCGCTCACTCTTGGCATGGGGTGAGAATCTGCCACTGTGATGGAGTTCACCCTCCTGTAATCTGTGCAAAAGCGGAAGGTACCGTCGCTTTTCCTCACCAGTAAGCATGGGGAACTCCACTCACTTTTACTGGGCTCCGCAAGGTCGTTCTCAAGGAGATACTCCACCTCCTTTCTCATCAGCTCTCGCTTCTCCGGGCTCACCCTATATGCGCTCTGCTTGACGGGCCTGGCGTCCCTCACCTCTACTTCGTGCGTTACACTCTTGTGTCGTCGGGGCACGTCGGTAAAGAGGGAGGCATTCTCCCTCAGTAGGCTCGTCAGGTCCGCGGTCTGTTGCCCTTCCAGATGTAGTAGCTTGTCCTCGATCTTCGCCAGACTCTCAGTGTTGGTGAGACGGGTGCCGTCCGCCCTGGACCACTTTCCTTCCTCCTCCGGAAGTTCCTGGTCCACCTGCACGCACAGAACCGTCTTCTGCTGGGGGTCTCGGGTCACCGTTCCGTCCTGCCTGGCGGCTCCTCCTTCCACAGGGAAGAAAGGCTTCAGGCGGTCTACGTGACACACCTGTTTCTTGCGGGGTCTATCCGGCTTCCCAATTTCATATGATACAGGACCCAACCGGCGCAGCACCTGGTATGGTCCCTCGAACCGCGACTCGGTCACCCTACCTTTACCCGGCAGCAAAACCATCACCTGGGACCCGACCTGGAACTCCCTCTGCGTAGCTCTCTTGTCGTACCACTCGTGTCCATACACACCGCACCTCGTGTCCATACACCAGCTGGAAAGGTGAGAAACCTAATGATTCTACCACCGCGTTACGTATGGCAAACAGCGCGGGGTATACTGCCTCATCCCACTCAGCCCCCTGTTCTGCGCAGAACACTCTCAGAACGGTCTTCAAGGTGGAGTGAAATCTTTCGATCGCCCCTTGCCACTGCGGTCGGTAGGGCGACGACCGAATCTGAGTCACTCCCCAAGCTGTCAACGTCTGTCGGAACCACTTAGACTGGAATATACTTCCTTAGTCTGTCTGAATTTCTCTGGGCATCCCCACCCAAGAGAAAAATCGTTGTAGTTGGCCGGCTACTCCTTTCGACGTCAAACGTTGCTTCGGGACGGCTTCTGGAAATCTGTTGGACGCACACATGATCGTCATCAGGTAGGTATTCCCTCGCTTCGTCCTTGGCAACGGACCCACCCCGTCGACCAACAGACGCTCGAATGCAGGCCCAAACGCCGGAACAGGGATCAATGGGGCCTTCGGTATTGCGGATTGGCTCTTCCCTGCCCTCTGGCACGGTAAGCACGTCTTACAATAACGCCTCACCTCGGCGTCCATACCTGGCCAGTAAAAATGATCCCTGATCCTCCGCAGCGTCTTGGTCACCCCCAGGTGACCTGCAGAGTCCACGGAGTGCGATAGGTCCAACACTGCCGCTCTGCACTGGGCCGGCAACACTGCCTGGTGCCTCGTACTTAGAGACTCTTCTCCGGCCTCCATCCTCACAGGCCTCCACTGTCTCATCAGCATGCCGTCCTGTATGTAAAAATGGGTAGCCTTCTCAGGACCAACACGTCCTCCTTTGGCCTCACGAATCAATTCGGGGAACTCCATCTGCTGCAACTCTCCAAGACGAGTGCGGTCTACCCCTAGAGAACTGGTGAGGGTCACCTGCAACTCACCATTCGGGCTGCCTTCGCCCTCCGCTCGTTCTCCGGGTCCTATGAAGAGGTGATCGATTCCCAGGCTGTCGGACGTCTCCTCAGCCCCATCAGATCCACAACCTCCTTGTTCTTCGCGCTGTCTCGGCATCACAGCACAAACTGGGAACGCCACCGGGGCGATTCCCTTCTCGTCCCCACAGGCGTCTAACACTCCGCCCGTCTCCTTATATTGCTCTAGGCACTCCTCGCCTTTCACGAGATTCGGGAGGACATATCCTCCACATGCGTCATTTCCCAAGATGACCTGTGCCTCCATCTTGGGAATTGATGCACAGACCCCCACCACTAGGGTCTGGTAGCCATAATCAGAATTCAGAGTCACCTGGTGTAGGGGCATCCTCACTGGGCCTCCCACAGTGGTCACACTTGCCACCCCCACACTGGTACTCTCGTAACCCTCGGGGAACAGGGTTTCACTCACCAGGGTAAAATCGGCCCCAGTGTCTCTTAATATCTTCACCGGGATGGGGTCTGCGTCCCCCATCCTTACGGTTCCCTGACACACGAATGGGTGAACTCTCTTCTCCCCACTCAGTACGGGTTTATCCCGCACCCTCTCGGCCATCTAGTCCTCGAACCTCACTAAAGCAACGTTCCCCCGCTGCTTAGGGCGTCTGCATTCCCGCGCGACGTGTCCGAATATTCCGCAATTGTAACAGTGTATCTTCCTCGTCGGAGACCATCCGCCACCGCTCGCCTTAGCACTGCCTCCAGTGGCCGTCGCTCCCTGTGTCTTTCTCGCACCATTTGTCGACTCCTTTGTTGCAGCAACAGCTCCTGAGCTCTCAGCTTGGTACTTCTTTATCGGCTCCACAGCACCCTTCGATCCTCTGTTGTCCCAACTCGAGAGGTGGGACTTGGGAGAACTCGCTCCTGTCCTCCATCTATCTGTCCTCCTATAATTCCTACTGTTTCCGGAGTATACGGGTGGTCGGTGCTGTCCCTCTCGGCGTGGGCGTAAGGCTTCTTCCAGCATGTCGGCTCTGTCAGCTGCAGCCCTCAGGTCCTTTATGTCCGCCTCCTTTACTCTCACCCTGATCTCAGGAGAGAGCACGGACATAAACTTTTCCATGACCATTAGCCCCTTGACCTCTTCAACCGACCTCGCTCCTTCAGAGTCCAGCCACTTAAGGAACTTTCTCTCCATGTCCCTCACCGTCTCCGCGTAAGATTTTCCTGGCGAACGGGTACATTCCCTAAACCTCTTCCTGTAACATTCCGGCGTGAGCTTGAAAGAATGGAGCACAGCTCTCTTTACCGCATCGTAGTTGGTGCACTCTTGGAAGTCGAGCATATTGTAGACTTCACGAGCTTCACCGGTGAGCCTACCTTGAACTAGCTCCGCCCACTCCGCCCTCGGCCACCTCTTCAAAGCAGCAACCCTTTCGAAGTGGTCGAAGAAACCTTCGGCTTCATTTGGTACAAAGACCGGCAGATCTCGCTCCCTCACTCGGCGGTCTTCCTGCTGTGGCGGAGCAGGGGGAGCTATCCCTAGTTCAGCTCGCCTCAGCTCCACATCCTTGTTAGCTTCTATCTCCTGTTGTCTCATTCTAGCTTCTAGTTCGTCTTTGCGCTGCTGTGCTTCTCGCTCTTGTTCTTCCCTGCGCAACTGTGCTTCTCGTTCCTCACGCTTCAGCAGTGCTTCTGCTTCTCGCTCTTCACGCCTCAGCTGTGCTTCTGCTTCTCGCTCTTCACGCTTCAGCTGTGTTTCCAGCTGCAGCTTCATTATCTCCAGTTTAACGCTGTGCCTGCTGCCGCTGGATCCCCTGCTGCTTCCACCAATGCTCAGGTGTTCTCCCACACTGGCAGGTGTCTGTGGCCGTTCCTCCCCCAAAGCTTCGTCTCGTGCCCTGAGCTGTGCCATTATCTCCAGTCTTCTTTCTCCCACTCTGGCAGACCTCAGCTTTATCCCAAAATGGTCTGCTATTCCCTGTAACTGTGCCTTGGTGCACTCCTCCAGCACCTGCTCATCTCTAGTGTCAATGAACCTTGTTACTTTATCATCCTCCATCTTGTGCTATGAGTGATAACCTGTTCCTGATATCTAATACCACTGCCAACTACCACAACTGCAACCTTTATTTCGATCGTTATCCTGGCAAGGTCGCCAATGTTAGGGAGATCCTCGGTGAGCAACCGTATCAGTACTTAATCCTGGCCAGGTCGCCAATGTTGGGGTTTCCACTCTCTCTCTGGGGGTGTGAGCAACAGTTATACTCAAGGTCACTCACCGTAGCCCTGCGGGTCTTCACTCTCTCCTCGCGGCGCCACTGTACGCCAGGAGAGTATCCCCAGTCAATCCCAACCGGCCTCTGATTGAGAAGGAGTGGGAACACAACTCGTTTACTTAACTGTTATGTGCCCGCCCCAACAATAGGGCTCTACTATTAACCACAAGGTCGCCAACTGGTGTTTTCGGTGTCCAGTAACACGTCAGTGGATTTGTTGAGTTGTGGTAACCGTGGCAAGGACACACTCAATAGATCAGGATATCAGGCAGGTATTTACTTCTATCACTCTCTGCTTTCAGGTATTATATAGCCACAAGATAAATGGAGGGGATGATATAAACACAAATGTATTTTGTATTTTACTTAAAACTCATTCAAAGACATCACAAGGTCATATCAATAAACAATCAGCTGGTCCAGGCGGGAGTCGTTCGTTCCCACGTATAATATGCACTCACTAAGTGGCAACACTCCCCCTCTCGTCACTGTCAAAATCAGCTGGGCGCCTTCCCCCGCGCGAATGTTTATTGCTTGTTTCTCTGGCGTCACACGCGCTGTTTCTTTAAGTTCTCAAAGATCACTAGAAGTTCGAACACTCGATATTTGCGACAATAGCACGTATTACTTCGCTACACTGTTCTCGGGCTCAAACAATCATTTCTATAATAAATGCGACAATAATTCACTGTAATGGTATTACACACTGCCCTTCATTTAGTGATAACTTATGAAGTATTTAACACTGGAGTTCTCAGTATTTCCTTTCGTGGGCGATAACACAATTAATCACTGCACACATGAATGATTATTCAATGCACGAACATAGACATATATAATATAGATAAATCAGACATCAATCATGGTAATAAAATAGTTACTGGGCACATAGCCTAACTTCCAAATACTGGCATAATATTATATATATTCTCTCACTACATGATTACATTAAAGTCTCATAAAAGACATTCTCAACACAGTAAATTCATCAATTACTCCGGGTGCCTGTACACACCAATAATAAACATAAATATCGTGAGTACTCTTGATAGTACCATTCTGCACACTGGTGCCTTACTGTGACATAGGTGAGCCTTGCTCACGACATACAAAATCATCAGGCTAAATAATATAGCTGAATAATATAGCTGACTAAAGGGGAATTGGGAGGGAAACTAGAACCACCTACTTCCACCTATCCTCCGATGAGAGTTGAGTTGTAGCTCCTGGTCCTGGCTCCTGCCTCGTGTCGGGAACGCCCCCACACACACACACTGTCGTGTCCTCCAGGAACTCAATCAATGTCCCACCGTAAGCGCGTCGTCTCCGTGCCTTCTCCCAGCAGGTCCGTGCTCCTCCTCGACTTCTTGTAGGGTTGGAGTCGGTCCCCCGGCCGTCGACTTCTCCCAGCTACGGCTGCCCGCCTACTTCTCGGCTGCAGTCGTTCGGGTTCCCAAATAGTTCTCTTCTTCCTCTGCTACCCAGTGGCTCTGTTCAGTCACTACGCCGTCACGAATGGGTGAACTGCCTCAGACGTCGCCTACGTCACTGCACAGACTTCACTTCTTCTTGCACAGTACCTGTCCTGGAGCACTTGTTGCTCAATATCCGTCGATTCCCTCTCTGGTTCAACACACGAACGAAGGAAGACCTCACAGAGTACTGGCAGACTTCAGGCGACGCGTAAAATCCACGGGAGCGGGAAACAACTGTCAAACTGACAGGACCAATCTTCGCACGTCCAACCTCCTTGACGTGTCGTGTCAGACTGATGGCGCCAACGCGGCACGCTGATCGGACCCCCCTTCCTTCGTGACGTCACATTCGCCACGGGAGGTTTTCATTGGCTCCCTGTGCCACATTGCTGTCGGTGACCAATCCGGTGTCACTGACGTCACACAGTTTTGGCGCGGAAACAGGAGAGCCAGCGCCATCTTGGCTTCCTAAAGGGCCTAAACCACAGGCCAAAATATTATTGTTTTATAAATTTCTCGGCACTCCGAGAACACTCCACCCTCCCACATACATCAAATTGATGCCTGCGACCTAGAGAACGCTTGGGTAAAGTGGACATGACTCTTACTGCAGGCGTGGGAGAAATATAAGGGGGGGGGGGAACACCGTCACATTAGTTGAGGTAAGTCCAATTTTTTTTTTTAGCTAAATGTGCGACAGCTTGCTCTATGTTAGTATAATTTTCCTTAAGGAGTTGAACTGAGAGATCATAGCCATCTAGCCATTTAGGGTTAAATTTGCATCCACCTTTTCAACCTTAACCTTAAGTTGACCCTGTAGGTATGTAAATTTGGTGGTTTTAGGAACTGAGGTGTTAAAATCCACAGCATCGACAAATTTAGTCCAGAAGTTGTCCCAACTTTCATCCTCTATTCTCTATTCTCTATTCCAGAGAATGTGGGTAAACTGAGTGAAGGCAGTTTAACGTCTGGTTGAGTAGTGTTAGGGGGAAGCTGTGGTTGCTGCCTTACTTTGGGCAATTAATTTCACATAAGGATTTACCCTGGCTTGAGTGCCATCCTTATAATTCGCCAGATCAGCTTTAATATAGTCTAATTCATTAGTACTTCTGTTGGTGTTGGCAAGTTCAGCCAAATACATCTCTCTCTGGCATTTGACTTGCTCAAACTTACTTGTTGCAACTAGCAAGTAGATTTCCAGTTCATTGTGATAAACGAGAGTTTGTTGTGACAATTCATGACATTTATTAATCTGTCCTGTTAAGTGACCCTTAAGTCCTGTCAGGGTCCTTTTTATTTTTTATTTTTAGTTCAGTCATACTGGCTGCTTGGTTGGAATTTACAGTGCCTATAGTATTGTTACTAATACAACTAGGGTACTTGCTCATAATCCTGAGGACGTATTAATGATAGTAGCCTTGGGTCAGATTTGCAATCGCTAGACTAGAATCCCACCTCCTTAGAGGTTTGCACATTAGGTAATATATATGTATAATCATACACAATGCTTTGAGATGTATATAGTGTCACTGTAGGAGTACCTCAAGTTAGCCCATCATTATCACCCTGAATTGGTAAAGAAACACTTATTAACACTCAAAGGTGAAATGATTATAAGTAAATATTTTTATGATCCCAGGTAGCCGAAAAACGAGTCATTCCATTGAGAATTATCTATCAGGTCTGACCTGACTAGAAGGTCAAGGAAATATAGAGGTGAAGATACATATGTAAAATAATTAGTTGGTTTTGATAGATAATTTAAGAATGTGGGCAGTGAATAAGAGAATAAGTCAATGACTTGATATAAGATGTGGAGAGTTTGCTGGAGGCATGAAGCTCGCTTGAGAGGAGCTTGAGCTCACTTGAGCTGAAGAAATCGTGAGGGCAGGGCGTGCTCCGTTTCCGCCCCTGTTAGAGAGGAACCCCTGTTTGATATACCTTCAAAAAGGAAGGAAGTAGACAGATGTCTCGGCTGAGGAATAAGTTAGGAGGCGTGTCAGCTCAAGTCAGGAACTGCAGAAGGTGTTGAGGGGGCAGTTAAAACAGTTCTGTGGGTAGCCTAAGGCGCCCTGAGTGTCGCTGCCTCGTCAGAGAGCGCCCTTTTGTGGTAAGCACAATTTTAACCAGTTTACAGTGATTGCCTATAGTTGATCGTGTGCCCAACGATCGTAGCGAATGTTTATTGATACAATAGGCATATTTTATTAAGGCAGAAGGCCTAAAATAAGAGAGTAAAGGTGGAGGAACAGCCTGGAGGGCGGAGCAACGTTCATCTCCTCCGAGCGCTGGCAGGTGACTGAGGGAGCCCATCTCCAGGCGGAGTAGCTGCCTCGGCGGAGGATGGACTAGCCCAAACGGGAAAGTCCACACTCACAGCATGTAGAGAGTAGAGAGATGTTGGGTGCAAACATATTGTGTAGTTTATTTCGTTTATGTGTTTATAGGGAAACATTTTTATTGGCGTGTCAATGGGTTGCAGGTTTGTCTGGGGAATGAGTTGCTGAGAACTTCGAAGCCAGCAGAGGGAGTAGTTGATGAGACTCCAAGGTTGTGGAAGGTACTAAGCTCTGTGGGAGAGCAGCCATACAGTGAGGAAGAGAACCTCAAGCTGTGAGAAGAGTAGTGGAATGAAGTGTCACATGCTTTTGTGATATCAGTGGTGAAGCACCATTGTTGCTCAAGGAAGACCACATGGTGTAGCAGCCTGGAAGAGCTGCAGAGGATCCTGGTAGATAAACCCGGAAGAACCTGAAGATGTCAGGGTAGTGAACTTCCAGATGTGGAAAAGAAGTTCTTATTGACCACTTGTAGGGAGTTGGTAGAGTGTTTGGTTGTCATTAGCGTGCAAGACGCAGTGAAAGGTGGGTGACTGATTACCATTTTTGTGCCAAGGAGTACATATACAGAAGTATATAGTTACAACCGTAGGCTGGATTACCTGCAGAGACATACATATGTGTTTTAGGACTGATAGGGAGATTGATAGATCGTTGTTGTTTATCAAGGAATATTTATGTTGATGTTTATAGAATTATAGCCATAGGCTAAATTGCCTGCAGATATTTATATGTTCCAGAGTTGGTAGTACAATATTATATTGTATTGCATAATTTACCCACTTGGTGAGGTTGATAGTGCAATATTGTCTCATAAGACTTGACCTACTTGATGAGGTTGGTAGTATTATGTGGTGAGACAGAAGTTAGATTACCACTTGATAGGCAGATGACAGAATCCTGATGGTATTGGAGTTCAACCTGACTACAATAGTGTAGAATGTTGGAGCCTTGTCCAGTAAATGTATTCAAATTTGCTGGTGTTGGCCCTTGTTCTAGTGAGGCTTCCCAGAAAGTAGGAAAGGGAGAGAGAAAGAACCAAGAACCATAACTGTGGACAGGGTAGTACGGAGCAATATCAAATAAATGGGGACTGAGGAGATCATACCACATAAGGAGAAAGTGGGGAGTCACAGCGGCTCGAGTGGGTATGTGCAAGTGACGAGTCTAGTGTTGGAGCCGCATCCTTTAAACATGTGACGTTGAGCCCATCTCCAAGTGCCAGAAGCATTCAGGGTAAACACAAGTCAATAGTAACATAAATGGGACTACGTTGTTATATATTTAGTAAAACACTAGTCAATGGTAACATTCTACCCTAAAGCAGGTTGGCATGTAGCTACTAAAAAAATTTGTTGCACAGTAGACAAAACTGCAATATATTTTATTTGAGTTTATAGTTTATATGTTAAATAATTCTCTACTCAGTGAAACTATATACACAATTAGTGTTAGTAGCCTCTTATTAATCTCTGGGGATATTTTGGTAGTATTAATTATTTTATTAGTGACCTTTCGTGAAACACCACAAATTTAGTGTAGATAAATTCCGTGGAAACATAGCCACAATTTGGTTGGAGTGTAATTTATGTGGTAACACTCCACATATATAACACACCTCTCCAAATTTGGTGGTTAAACTCTGTGAAACCGCTGAGAGGCTTGGTTACTGCCAGTCTGACTGGCAATATGTATTTAATGTCACTGGTATTAATTTATTGCACTGGTTAATTTAGTAATGATCTAGATTTGATAACCACATGTTATTTCTGGTTCATCCGGTTCATTGGGGACCAAAAATTATATTTGTGGTTCAAAAAACAATATTTCTTTATTTGATGAACGAGCAAAGCATTTCTGGTTCATCTATGGATGATCTAGTTCATAGACCATCTAGGTACGAGTGACCATAAAATATATGTGTGGTCTAACAACCAGTTGTTCCTGATTAATCCGGTTCGTTGAGGACCGTAAAGTATGTTGGGTGATTGCTTTGATTATTAATTCAAGAGATTGTATTAATTGTCTTTATTAGATATGAGCAGACTGTATTTTATAGTTTATTTTCACTAGTAAACTTCCCTTCACACATATTGTGGGGGTTTCATATTTTAATCTTACCATAATGAAATGGTAGATTTAATTACTAATGTGTTTAAATCACACTACTACTTGTTAGTTAAGAATTTATAGCCTCAGCTGTTTTGTAATGTGAGAGCTCATCCACAAGCATCGGACTTGGTCTGCCACATGAGGTCCATCCTGTGGCCCCTTTCTCCTATTTTACAAGTTGTGGCAACAAATAATGACTTTATTCCCTTGTTGTAAGTCACGCTACTATCTAGAACTTCCTGGAGATGATTTATGTTATGAGAGGCGCGCATGTGGGCTCAAGGTTCACCAACACTCTTACTCCCAGTGCCTTTGTTTACAATAGTTGCCCTCCTCCCTCCACTTTGGACACGTCCAGAAACGGTTTGTTTTATTTCGAGAAAATTGGCTTATTTAGTAAATTTGACTACTGATTATTTTTTAATATATGATAAATACCAATAATTTATTTATTGTGTTGCCAGTTCTGAGACTGAAGATGTTTAGTGTAACATCAGTTAGAAACGTTTGAGAATGATGTATAGCAGCCTCTCCCAATCTCTGAATTTTTCTATGGCAACCTAGTGTCTTTCTTAGTTACATGAACTAATGCAAATTAACAGCAGTGTATTGCTGTTACATTGGAGTTTTTATATTTGATATTGGGTGGAGGCAGGTCCGGTATGTGAAGGTAGAGGTAGGTCAGGGATGTGAAGGTAGAGGGAGGTCAGTGAGGTGAAGGTAGAGGTAAGTCAGGTATGTGAAGGTAGAGGTAGGTCAGGGAGGTGAAGGTAGAGGTAAGTCAGGTATGTGAAGGTAGAGGTAGGTCAGGGAGGTGAAGGTAGAGGTAGGTCAGGGATGTGAAGGTAGAGGTAGGTCAGGGATGTGAAGGTAGAGGTAGGTCAGGTATGTGAAGGTAGAGGTAAGTCAGTGAGGTGAAGGTAGAGGTAGGTCAGTGAGGTGAAGGTAGAGGTAGGTCAGGGATGTGAAGGTAGAGGTAGGTCAGGGATGTGAAGGTAGAGGTAGGTCAGTGAGGTGAAGGTAGAGGTAAGTCAGGTATGTGAAGGTAGAGGTAGGTCAGTGAGGTGAAGGTAGAGGTAGGTCAGTGAGGTGAAGGTAGAGGTAGGTCAGGGATGTGAAGGTAGAGGTAGGTCAGTGAGGTGAAGGTAGAGGTAAGTCAGGTATGTGAAGGTAGAGGTAGGTCAGGTATGTGAAGGTGGAGGTAGGTCAGGGATGTGAAAGTAGAGGTAGGTCAGGTATGTGAACGTGGAGGCAGGTCAGGGAGGTGAAGGTAGAGGTAGGTCAGGGAGGTGAAGGTAGAGGTAGGTCAGGGATGTGAAGGTGGAGGTAGGTCAGGGAGGTGAAGGTAGAGGTAGGTCAGGTATGTGAACGTGGAGGCAGGTCAGGGAGGTGAAGGTAGAGGTAGGTCAGGGAGGTGAAGGTAGAGGTAGGTCAGGGAGGTGAAGGTGGAGGTAGGTCAGGGATGTGAACGTGGAGGCAGGTAAGGGAGGTGAAGGTAGAGGTAGGTCAGGGAGGTGAAGGTAGAGGTAGGTCAGGGAGGTGAAGGTAGAGGTAAGTCAGGGATGTGAAGGTGGAGGTAGGTCAGGGAGGTGAAGGTAGAGGTAGGTCAGGTATGTGAACGTGGAGGCAGGTCAGGGAGGTGAAGGTAGAGGTAGGTCAGGGAGGGGAAGGTAGAGGTAGGTCAGGGAGGTGAAGGTGGAGGTAGGTCAGGGATGTGAACGTGGAGGCAGGTAAGGGAGGTGAAGGTAGAGGTAGGTCAGGGAGGTGAAGGTAGAGGTAGGTCAGGGAGGTGAAGGTGGAGGTAGGTCAGGGATGTGAACGTGGAGGCAGGTCAGGGAGGTGAAGGTAGAGGTAGGTCAGGGAGGTGAAGGTGGTGGTAGGTCAGGGATGTGAACGTGGAGGCAGGTAAGGGAGGTGAAGGTAGAGGTAGGTCAGGGAGGTGAAGGTAGAGGTAGGTCAGGGAGGTGAAGGTAGAGGTAGGTCAGGTATGTGAAGGTGGAGGTAGGTCAGGGAGGTGAAGGTAGAGGTAGGTCAGGGAGGTGAAGGTGGAGGTAGGTCAGGTATGTGAAGGTGGTGGTAGGTCAGGGATGTGAACGTGGAGGCAGGTAAGGGAGGTGAAGGTGGTGGTAGGTCAGGGAGGTGAAGGTATAGGTAGGTCAGGGATGTGAAGGTGGAGGTAGGTCAGGGAGGTGAAGGTAGAGGTAGGTCAGTGAGGTGAAGGTAGAGGTAAGTCAGGTATGTGAAGGTAGAGGTAGGTCAGGTATGTGAAGGTGGAGGTAGGTCAGGGATGTGAAAGTAGAGGTAGGTCAGGTATGTGAACGTGGAGGCAGGTCAGGGAGGTGAAGGTAGAGGTAGGTCAGGGAGGTGAAGGTAGAGGTAGGTCAGGGAGGTGAAGGTAGAGGTAGGTCAGGGATGTGAAGGTGGAGGTAGGTCAGGGAGGTGAAGGTAGAGGTAGGTCAGGTATGTGAACGTGGAGGCAGGTCAGGGAGGTGAAGGTAGAGGTAGGTCAGGGAGGTGAAGGTAGAGGTAGGTCAGGGAGGTGAAGGTGGAGGTAGGTCAGGGATGTGAACGTGGAGGCAGGTAAGGGAGGTGAAGGTAGAGGTAGGTCAGGGAGGTGAAGGTAGAGGTAGGTCAGGGAGGTGAAGGTAGAGGTAAGTCAGGGATGTGAAGGTGGAGGTAGGTCAGGGAGGTGAAGGTAGAGGTAGGTCAGGTATGTGAACGTGGAGGCAGGTCAGGGAGGTGAAGGTAGAGGTAGGTCAGGGAGGTGAAGGTAGAGGTAGGTCAGGGAGGTGAAGGTGGAGGTAGGTCAGGGATGTGAACGTGGAGGCAGGTAAGGGAGGTGAAGGTAGAGGTAGGTCAGGGAGGTGAAGGTAGAGGTAGGTCAGGGAGGTGAAGGTGGAGGTAGGTCAGGGATGTGAACGTGGAGGCAGGTCAGGGAGGTGAAGGTAGAGGTAGGTCAGGGAGGTGAAGGTGGTGGTAGGTCAGGGATGTGAACGTGGAGGCAGGTAAGGGAGGTGAAGGTAGAGGTAGGTCAGGGAGGTGAAGGTAGAGGTAGGTCAGGGAGGTGAAGGTAGAGGTAGGTCAGGTATGTGAAGGTGGAGGTAGGTCAGGGAGGTGAAGGTAGAGGTAGGTCAGGGAGGTGAAGGTGGAGGTAGGTCAGGTATGTGAAGGTGGTGGTAGGTCAGGGATGTGAACGTGGAGGCAGGTAAGGGAGGTGAAGGTGGTGGTAGGTCAGGGAGGTGAAGGTATAGGTAGGTCAGGGATGTGAAGGTGGAGGTAGGTCAGGGAGGTGAAGGTAGAGGTAGGTCAGTGAGGTGAAGGTAGAGGTAAGTCAGGTATGTGAAGGTAGAGGTAGGTCAGGTATGTGAAGGTGGAGGTAGGTCAGGGATGTGAAAGTAGAGGTAGGTCAGGTATGTGAACGTGGAGGCAGGTCAGGGAGGTGAAGGTAGAGGTTGGTCAGGGAGGTGAAGGTAGAGGTAGGTCAGGGATGTGAAGGTGGAGGTAGGTCAGGGAGGTGAAGGTAGAGGTAGGTCAGGTATGTGAACGTGGAGGCAGGTCAGGGAGGTGAAGGTAGAGGTAGGTCAGGGAGGTGAAGGTAGAGGTAGGTCAGGGAGGTGAAGGTGGAGGTAGGTCAGGGATGTGAACGTGGAGGCAGGTAAGGGAGGTGAAGGTAGAGGTAGGTCAGGGAGGTGAAGGTAGAGGTAGGTCAGGGAGGTGAAGGTAGAGGTAAGTCAGGGATGTGAAGGTGGAGGTAGGTCAGGGAGGTGAAGGTAGAGGTAGGTCAGGTATGTGAACGTGGAGGCAGGTCAGGGAGGTGAAGGTAGAGGTAGGTCAGGGAGGTGAAGGTAGAGGTAGGTCAGGGAGGTGAAGGTGGAGGTAGGTCAGGGATGTGAACGTGGAGGCAGGTAAGGGAGGTGAAGGTAGAGGTAGGTCAGGGAGGTGAAGGTAGAGGTAGGTCAGGGAGGTGAAGGTGGAGGTAGGTCAGGGATGTGAACGTGGAGGCAGGTCAGGGAGGTGAAGGTAGAGGTAGGTCAGGGAGGTGAAGGTGGTGGTAGGTCAGGGATGTGAACGTGGAGGCAGGTAAGGGAGGTGAAGGTAGAGGTAGGTCAGGGAGGTGAAGGTAGAGGTAGGTCAGGGAGGTGAAGGTAGAGGTAGGTCAGGTATGTGAAGGTGGAGGTAGGTCAGGGAGGTGAAGGTAAAGGTAGGTCAGGGAGGTGAAGGTGGAGGTAGGTCAGGTATGTGAAGGTGGTGGTAGGTCAGGGATGTGAACGTGGAGGCAGGTAAGGGAGGTGAAGGTGGTGGTAGGTCAGGGAGGTGAAGGTATAGGTAGGTCAGGGATGTGAAGGTGGAGGTAGGTCAGGGAGGTGAAGGTAGAGGTAGGTCAGGGAGGTGAAGGTAGAGGTAGGTCAGGGATGTGAACGTGGAGGCAGGTAAGGGAGGTGAAGGTAGAGGTAGGTCAGGGAGGTGAAGGTAGAGGTAGGTCAGGGAGGTGAAGGCAGAGGTAGGTCAGGTATGTGAAGGTGGAGGTAGGTCAGGGAGGTGAAGGTAGAGGTAGGTCAGGGAGGTGAAGGTGGAGGTAGGTCAGGTATGTGAAGGTGGTGGTAGGTCAGGGATGTGAACGTGGAGGCAGGTAAGGGAGGTGAAGGTGGTGGTAGGTCAGGGAGGTGAAGGTATAGGTAGGTCAGGGATGTGAAGGTGGAGGTAGGTCAGGGAGGTGAAGGTAGAGGTAGGTCAGGGAGGTGAAGGTAGAGGTAGGTCAGGGATGTGAACGTGGAGGCAGGTAAGGGAGGTGAAGGTAGAGGTAGGTCAGGGAGGTGAAGGTGGTGGTAGGTCAGGGATGTGAACGTGGAGGCAGGTAAGGGAGGTGAAGGTGGTGGTAGGTCAGGGAGGTGAAGGTAGAGGTAGGTCAGGGATGTGAAGGTGGAGGTAGGTCAGGGAGGTGAAGGTAGAGGTAGGTCAGGGAGGTGAAGGTAGAGGTAGGTCAGGGATGTGAAGGTGGAGGTAGGTCAGGTATGTGAAGGTAGAGGTAGGTCAGGGAGGTGAAGGTAGAGGTAGGTCAGGTATGTGAAGGTAGAGGTAGGTCAGGGATGTGAAGGTGGTGGTAGGTCAGGGAGGTGAAGGTAGAGGTAGGTCAGGGAGGTGAAGGTAGAGGTAGGTCAGGGAGGTGAAGGTAGAGGTAGGTCAGGGAGGTGAAGGTGGAGGTAGGTCAGGGAGGTGAAGGTGGAGGTAGGTCAGGGAGGTGAAGGTAGAGGTAGGTCAGGGAGGTGAAGGTAGAGGTAGGTCAGGGAGGTGAAGGTGGAGGTAGGTCAGTTAGGTGAAAACGGGACGTGGTCAAGGAGGTGGAGGTGAATAGTCTAAGATGTTGAATGTATTCCTTATCACCGAAATGGACGTTACTCCTCTCATTATTGCAGTTAAGTACAGGTCACAGAGCTTTGATCAATGTCACATCTTCTCACTGAGTGTCCATCTTCTGTGTTCCGTTGAAGAGTATTCTCAGTTTTCTCTTTGACTGGCAGCTTCTGCGCGTATACCTCTTCCAGGTCTCCCTTCACCTCTATACAAGAGATATTAATTATTTCTAGGATTAGGTATTTGTATCAGGGAGGATGATGTGTTGAGAGGCATCTGTTGTGACCACCAAGTTATATCACATATTGACAAGTAATGCTGTACTAAATCTTAATCACCAGATCCAGTCAGGGAGCAAAGGCAACCGTCGAATGAAGCAGTATTATCAGCAACAGCAGGAGCAGTAATACCAATAGCAGCTACAACAGCAGTAGTAGCAACAGGAGCAAAAGCAGGAGCAGCTGTACCAGCAGGAGCAGCAGCACCAGCAGGAGGAGCAGAACCACCAGCAGGAGGAGCAGCAGCACCAGCAGGAGCAGCGGCAGCACAAGCAGGAGGAGCAGAACCACCAGCAAGAGCATCAGCAGCACCAGCAGGAGCAGCAGCAATATGAAGAAGACTATAACAGTGATGATAGTGCTGGTGATGGGTCACAACACCTCCCACCCCCACCCACCACCACACAGCACCTCCCAGCCCCACCCAGAACCGCCCAGCCCTATTCAACACCATCCAGCACCAACCAGCACCACCCAGCCACACCCAGCACCACCCAGCCACACCCAGCACCACCCAGCTCCGCCCAGCACCATCCAGCCCTACCCAGCACCACCTAGCACCACCCAGCACCACCCAGCCTCACCAAGCACCACCCAGAACCACCCAGCACTACCCAGCCCCACCCAGCCCCACCAAACACCACCCAGCACCACCCAGAACCACCCAGCCTTATTCAACACCACCCAGCCCTACCCAGCACCACCCAGCCCCCCCCCCCAGCACCACCCAGCCCCACCCAGAAAAACCCAACTCCACCCAGCACCACCCAGCCCCACCCAGCACCACCCAGCCCCACCCAACACCACCCAGCACCACCCAGCACCACCCAGCCACACCCAGCCCCACCCAGCACCAGCCAGCTCCGCCCAGCACAACCCACCACCACCCAGAACCACCTAACATCTCCCACCACCACCCAACACCACCCAACCCCACCCAGAACCACCCAGCCCAACCCACCACCACCCACCACCACCAAGTCCCTCCCAGCATCACCCACTACCACCCAACACCACCCAGCCCCACCAAGAACCACCAAGCCCCATCCCGCCCCACCCAGAACAACCCAGCACCACCCAGCCCCAAGCAGCACCACCCAGCCGCACCCAGCACCACCCAGCCCCACCCAGCACCACCCTAGCCCGACCCAGCACCACCAACGCTCCTCCCAGCCCCACCCAAGCCCTACCCAAGCCCCACCCAGCCCCACCTAGCACCACCCAGCACCACCCAGCACCACCTAGCCCCACCCAGCACCACTTAGCCCCACCCAGCCCCACCTCGCACCACCCAGCTCCACCTAGCACCACCCACCACCCAGAATCACTCAGCCCCACCCAGCACCACCCAGCACTACCCAGCACCACCCACCACCACCCAGCACAACCTACCACGACCCAGCACCACTACGCACCACCCAGCACCACCCAGTACAAACCACCACCACCCAGCACCACTAAACACCACCCAGCACAACCCAGCACCACCCACCACCACCTAGGACCTCCGAGCACCACCCGGCACCTCCCACCACCATCACTCACCACCACCCAGCAACACCCAACACCACCCATCACCCCCCAGCACCACCCAACACCACCAAGAACCACCATGCACCACCCAGCACCACCCATCACCCCTCCAGCATCACACAGCACCACCCAGCAGCATCCAGCACCACCCAACACCTCCTTCCACCACACAGCACCATCCAGCACCTAGTTATGGGTTAGGATAAAGACAATTGGGGTAAGGAAATTGTATAGTTTAGTGAGTCTTATCCATTTCTGAAAAATATGTTGTAAAATGGAGTTCAGAGCCAGGAATATAAGGTTCGGTTAAGGATGGTTACATTGAACTGATGTAGAGAAAATTCCCATTATCAATACATTTTTCCATTAATCCCCTAGGTAGTAGAGGTTTGGTTGGGGATGGTTGTATTGATGTGAAGAAAAAATATGGCTAAGAATATGATGCAATATTGAACCAAGCTCCATGTATCTGAGGTTATGTCCATGGCGGTTATGTTGAAGCACAATCAACACTTCCCTCCCATAAATACGATACATTTGAAGTTGGGTAAAGGAAGGTTAAGTGCAGGGGTGGCTGAGTTGATGGGCAAAAACAAAAAACTTATCCAACAATATAGCTACATTATTGAACATAAATCCAAGTATGATAGGCGAGGGGCAGTTAGATTCATATCCCCAAAAAATTACTTTCTATGAAAATGGATACAATGTTCAACAAAGATCCAAGCAGGTTAGGCACAGTGCGGTTAGGTTTATATACGAAATCAAACAATTTTCTAAGTATATGTCATATCAGAGCACACAGCCTCACCCACCACCACCCAGCACCACCCAGCCCCACCCAGCACCACCCAGTACCACCCAGAACTACCCAGCCCTACCCACCACCACCCAGCCTCACCCAGCCAGAACCCTGAATTTAGGTCCAAGGTGGTTGAGTCGTGGTAATATGAGTAAAATACCTAGCATCAACACACTTCTAATAATAATAATAATAATAATAATAATAATAATAATAATAATAATAATAATAATAATAATAATAATAATAATAATAATAATAATAATAATAATAATATATTAGCAAAATTAGCTTTAATCCAGGGTGGAATGGGCGTTGGAAGCGGACATTACCAGCTCTAACACTTAACTCACACTGTGTACGATTTTCTTAGGTACATTTAGTAGAATTTGTTTTTTTTGTGTGATAATTTGGATGAATTTAGCAAATGTTGTGTTGTGTAAGGTTAGGGAGCCGGTCGGCCGAGCGGACAGCACGCTGGACTTGTGATCCTGTGGTCCTGGGTTCGATCCCAGGCGCCGGTAAGAAACAATGGGCAGAGTTTCTTTCACCCTATGCTCCTGTTACCTAGCAGTAAAATAGGTACCTGGGTGTTAGTCAGCTGTCACGGGCTGCTTCCTGGGGGTGGAGGCCTGGTCGAGGACCGGGCCGCGGGGACACTAAAAAGCCCCGAAATCATCTCAAGATAACCTCAAGATAGGTTAGGTCTGGTTTGGTAGAATTGATGAAAGAAAACACATCAGGATATTGGAAATAGCTAGATGGACACAGTACCAGCTCTAAGAAACGGTCTTGGGAACTAAGTATGTTATGTCAAGACTGGATGTCGGATATTGGAAATATACATTGCATTTAGATGGAATAGGTGAAAACTTGGGGTAAAATGGAATTTGACTGTGCTATGATACAAAACATTATGGGTATATTTCATGGACATTGGCTCAAATTAAGTTAAATTTAGGTGGGACAGTATAAATTTTGCCAACTTTAATCAAATCTAGCTTTGGATATGCTAGGCCAGGATGGGTAAGGTGGTGTAGGGTAGGATGGAACAGGTGAAAATGTGGGTAAAAATAGGCTTTGGCTGAACTATGATACAAAAAATTTGGGTATATTTGGTGGAAATTGGCTTAAATTAGATGGAATTAGGTGGGAATAGCTTAAATTTTCCCTAACTTTAATGAAATCTAGCTTCGGTTATGCCAGGTCAGGTTAGGTAAGGTGGTGTATTGGGTAGGTTGGAATAGGTTAAAATGTGGGTACAAATGGGCATTTGCTGTGCTATGTTACAAAACATTTGGGTATATTTGGTGGAAATTGGCTTAAAATAGGTTAAATTTAGGAAAGACAGCATAAATTTTGCCAACTTTAATCAAATCTAGCTTTGAATATGCTAGATCAGATTAGGAAAGGTCGTGTAGGATAGGTTGGAATAGGTGAAAATGTGGGTAAAAATGGGCTTTGGCCGTGCTATGATACAAAACATTTGGATATATTTGGTGGAAATTGGCTTAAATTAGGTTGAATTTAGGTGGGACTAGCTTAAATTTTGCCAACTTTAATTAAATCTAGCTTTGGATATGTTAGGTCAGGTTAGGTGAGGTTGTGTAGGGTAGGATATATAATATCTTAGGGGTAATGAACTAGCATGTTCATTAAATAGTGTAAATTTACCTATTTGGGGGTTCGAGCTATAGCTGCCTCATGTAATGTATGGGCAGAGGTGACATAGGCTTGCATGTAAGGTTATGGGATGCTCATATTTAGTTAGTTTAGCTTTTGCTAGGTTGAATTTGGTTAAATTTTTGTTGTATAATGTTATAGTCCCTGGCAGCCGAAAAACGAGTCTCCCCTTTGAGAATTATTCTATCAAGCCTGACCTGATTGGAAGGTCCAGGAAACATAGAGGTGAAGATACAGATGTGAAATAGTCAGTCGGATTTAATAAACGATTTGAGATTATGGGCAGTGAATAAGAAAACAGATAAATGACTGGTTAGGAGATGTGGATAATTTGCTGGAGGCGTGAGGCTCGCTTCTGGAGGGCTTTGATCTCACTTGAGCGCCAAACATCGCAGGGGGAAGCCGCGCTCCATTCGAGCTCCCGTCAGAAAGGAACCCCTAATGATATATCTCCAAGAGAAGAGAAATGTGCAGACGTGCCAGCTGTGGAACTGAGCTGGGAACGTTGTGATCTCAAGTCCTGGACGGCGAGGAGTGTTTATTAAGCCGCCCAGAGACATTATCGTGGGCCGTTGGAGTGCCCTGACCAGGCTCTGTCAGAGGGAGGAGCGCCCTCGACCAGATAATCTGTGGTAAGCACGATTTAAGCCAGTTCATAGTGATTGCTTGTAGTTGGTCGTGTGCCCAGCGACAGAAGCAATGTTTATTGATAAGTTAGACATATTTTGACACAGCAGAAGGCCTAAAATATGAGAGTGGAGAGGGAGGAACACGGAGCGACGTCCATCCCCTCTGAGCGCTAGCAGGTGACTGAGAGCTCCCGACGGCGGAGGACCCTCCCAGAGTGAGTGAGGCCCGCTGGGCAAGGTGGAGCATGGACCAGCCCAAAATGGGGGAGTCTACTCTCACAGTATGTAGAGAGCTGATAAAGGTTGGAGGCAAGCATATTGTGTGGTTATTTTTGTTTATGTGTTTAAGGGGAAACTTTTTATTGGAGTGTCAATGGGTTGCAGGTTTGTCTTTGGGGAAGAAGTTGCTGAGAACTTCGAAGCCAGCACAGAGGGAGTAGTTGATGAGACTCCAAGGTAGTGGAGGAGAGGACCTCGAGCTGTGAGGAGAAGTAGTGAAGAGGAGTGTCACGTGCTTCTGTAGAGGTGGTGAAGCACCATAGTTGCCCAAGGAAAACTTCATGGTGTAGCAGCCTGGAGGAGCTGCAGAGAATCCTGGTAGTTAAGCCCGGAAGAACCTGAAGATAATAGGGTAGTGAACTTCTAGATGTGGAAGGGAAGTTCTAAATGATCACTTGTAGGGAGTTGATAGAGTGTTTGTCTTTAGCGTGTAAGACGCGGTGAAAGGCGAGTGATAGTTTGCCATTTTTGTACCAAGGTGTTTATACTGATGTTTAGAGTTACAGTCGTAGGCTGGATTACCTACAGATGTATGTGTTCTAGGACTGATAGGGTGATCGATTGATCATTGTTGTGTATCAAGGAACGTTTATACTGATATATATATGTTATTGCACTCATATGCTGATTTTCCTTGTACATGTTTATAGATATATATATTCTCATGCTGATAGTGCAACATTGTATTATAAGACTTGATCTACTTGAGGAGGTTGATAGTATCACGTGGTGAATCAGGAGATAGGATACCACTTGATAAGCTGATAACAGAGTTCTGATAGTGTTGGAGTGCAACCTGACTGAAATAGTATAGAGTGTAGGATTCAGTATTATTATTATATGTGTGGATGTATTGTGTATGTGCTTGGTCCAGTAAATGTATTCAAATTTGCTGGTGTTTGCCCTTGTCCTAGTTAGGCTTCCCAGGACGTAGTAAAGAAGGAGAGAGAGAGAGAAAGAACCAAGAACCACTGCTGTGGACATGGTAGAAGGTAATACTAATAAGTCAAAGGGGATTGAGGAGATCATATCTCATAAGGAGAGAGTGGGGAGTCACAGCGGCTCGAGTGGGTGTGTGCACGTGACAACGAGGCTAAGTGTTGGAGCCCCATCCCCTAAACGTGTGACGTTGAGCCCCCTCTCCAAGAGCCAGAAGCGCCCAGGGTGATCTCCTAGTGAGGTATAAGCACTCTACTGAGTTGTGGGTTGGGTTGTCTGCAAAGGAGGAAGAACACGACAACACCACCAACCCAAACTATAATAATAATTATAATTTTTTATAGATTAGATGAATTTAGGTTCTAATTGGCAGTATTTTTAATACGATACAGTAAATTTGCTTAAATTATCATAGAAATTACTGACTTCACCTAACCCCACCTGCCCTGACATAACTAAGGCTGGAACCAATAAGTCTGTTGGATGGTTTGCCTAAATAAATATGGGTGATTTGATTGAAGAGGATCTAACAAGGGGGTATTAGTAAGGCATTAAAAACAATGGACATATGTTAGATGAATAGTCTAGCACTAATAATGTTGAAACATTGATGGAAAATGTATGTGTTTTTATATTGAGCTCATAGGATGTTAGACGTATCATTCATTCATGTGAAATTCTGACTTTTGGGGGAGTTGGTTAAACTCAGCATATTATAAATAATGTCCTAAACATCTCTAGAAAAATATCATGCAAATTGTGTATAGTTTGACCAAGTTGGCTATGATTGTATTTGTACAAATAGCACAATTATTATACTTTTGCAAGTTGTGTATAATTTGTGTAGGTTATGTATTTTGCAAAAGTTGTATGATGATTGTAATTATGTGTTGATTATATTCCAACAAATTGTGTACTGTTTGTGCAAGTTGTGTATTAACTGTACATGGAGAATTGCATGTACGTGCATTTGTTGAATTGAGTTGTGTTCATATTTTGGCTAGTTGTGTATTGAATATATTTTGTTCACGTTGTTTATTAATTGTGTATATGTCGTAACAGTATTTAAGTGAATTGTCTATTTATGCTGGTTGTGTATTTACATATTTGGGATAGTTATGTATTGCATGTATTTGTGCTGGATATGTATTTGGTTGTATCTGTGCAAGTTGTGTAATACTTATGAAAGATGTGTAATAATTGTGCAAGTTGTGTTTTAATTGTGTATATTGTGTATTGTTATATGGACAAATTGTTTATTTATACCTTTGAGTATTGATTGTCATTGTGCAAGTTGTGTAATTATATAACAAGTTTGCTTGTACTAATTGTGCAGACATATGTATTAATTACACAATTGTTCAATAATTGTCCATGTTTTATAATCGTTTTGTGCGAATAGTGGATTTATGCAAGTTGTGTTTTTATTTTGTTTAAGTGGAACTAGTGAAACTGTTTTTTTTGTGCGAATTGTGTATTTGTGTAAGTTCTGTATATCTTTTCTGAAAAATAGATCTTCATGTGCAAGTGTGAAATTGTATTTGGTTTATGAGATCAAATGTATTATGGTTTATTATGTATTATGATTTATGAGTTTATGAGGTTTATTTGGTTTATGTGAGAATTTTGTGAAAATTATGTTTATGGAATTGTGTAATATTAGTGAAAGCACTTTTTGGTTGAATGAGCGCATATACAATTTGTTATATTTATGCAAATACCGAACTTTGTGTAAATGTTATACTTTGAGTGTATGTAATATTTGTGTAAATGGTATATTTTGTGCGCAACTGACATATTTTGTATGTAAATGTCATATTTGTCTATAAATGATGTATTTTATGTGTGAATGGCATATTTTGTGCGTAAATAATATATTTATGTACATAAATGTCATATCTGGTGTGTAAATGTTATATTTTCTGTGTAAATGGAATATTTATGTGTGAAATGCTTTGTGCTTAAATGTTATATTGAGTGCAAGCGTGTATGTGTTTTGTACTGTGTGTTTTTGATTTTGTGTATTATTAGTGTAAGTATAAGTGTTGCATTTTGTGTGAATAATGTTAAATTAATATATATTTTTGTGCGCCTTATCTCAACCTTAGCTTTTTATGAATAATTACTAATATATTAATTTCAATGGGACATGTAAACAATTGATTAAAAATAATAATAATAATAATAATTGTTATTATTATTATTATTAGTAGTAGTAGAAGTATTATCATTTGTAATATTATTAATATTATTATTAATCATCATCATTATTATTATTACTATTATTATTATTATTACTGCAGCATGTGATGGTAATAAAGGCGACGTGAGCTGCTATTCCTGCGACACTGTCAAGCGCTGCACCGCAGAGTTCACCTGGATGAACACGACCAGTTGCAGCGGCTTCTGCTTCAAGAAGATGTCTGATGACGGTAGGTTGTCTCACTCCTTTCCAGACACGATGTTGGGTACAGTTACATGAGTGAATATACTATTGGGTACAGTTACATGAGCACTGTATATTGTTGGGTACAGCTACATGAGTGTGCATACTGTTGGGTACAGCTACATGAGTATTGTATACTGTGGGGTACAGTTAAATGAGTACTGTATATTGTTGGGTACAGCTACATGAGTGTGCATACTGTTGGGTACAGCTACGTAAGTGTTATATACTGTTGGGTACAGCTACATGAGTGTGCATACTGTTGGGTACAGCTACATGAGTATTGTATACTGTTGGGTACAGTTAAATGAGTACTGTATATTGTTGGGTACAGCTACATGAGTGTGCATACTGTTGGGTACAGCTACGTAAGTGTTATATACTGTTGGGTACAGCTACATGAGTGTGCATACTGTTGGGTACAGCTACATGAGTGTGCATACTGTTGGGTACAGCTACATGAATGTGCATACTGTTGGGTACAGCTACATGAGTGTGTATACTGTTGGGTACAGCTACATGAGTGTGTATACTGTTGGGTACAGGTACATGAGTGTGTATACTGTTGGGTACAGCTACATGAGTGAGTATACTGTTGGGTACAGCTACACGAGTGTTGTATACTGTTGGGTACAGCTACATGAGTATGTATACTGTTGGGTACAACTACATGAGTGTGTATACTGTTGGGTACAGCTACATGAGTGTGTATACTGTTGGGTACAGCTACACGAGTGTTGTATACTGTTGGGTACAGGTACATGAGTGTGTATACTGTTGGGTACAGCTACATGAGTGAGTATACTGATGGGTACAGCTACATGAGTGTGTATACTGTTGGGTACAGCTACATGAGTATTGTATACTGTTGGGTACAGCTACATGAGTATTGTATACTGTTGGGTACAGCTACATGACTATTGTATACTGTTGGGTACAGCTACATGAGTATTGTATGCTGTTGGGTACAGCTACACGAGTGTTGTATACTGTTGGGTACAGCTACACGAGTGTTGTATACTGTTGGGTACAGCTACTTGTGTGTTGTATACTGATGGGTACAGCTACATGAGTGTGTATACTGTTGGGTACAGCTACATGAGTGAATATACTGTTGGGTACAGGTACATGAGTGTGTATACTGTAGGGTACAGCTACATGAATGTGTATACTGTAGGGTACAGCTACATGAGTGTAGTATGAGTGTAGAACTCCAACAGTTAAATGGTCTGTTACACTTTAAGTACAGTTTAACGTTACGAAACATTGTGTGGTACAAGTGCCCTTGCTGTGTGCTGTGTGATGGTGTTCCCCCCTTATATTTCTCCCATGCCTGCTGTAAGAGTCATGTCCACTTTACCCGAGCATTCTCTACGTCGCAGGCATCAGTTTGATATATGTGGGAGAGTGTAGTGTTCTCGAGGTATCGAGAAATTTGTAAAAGAAGAGTATTTTGGCCTTCGGTTTAGGCCCTTTAGGAAGCCAATATGGCGCTGGCTACTCTGTTTTGCCGCCAAAACTGTGTGACGTCAGTGGCACCAGATTGGTCACCGACAGTGATGTGGCACAGGGAGCCAATGAAAACCTCCCATGGCGAATATGACGTCACGAAGGAAGGGGGTCCGGTCAGAGCGCCATGGTGGCGCCATCAGTCTGACACGACAAGTCAAGGTGGTCGGATGTGTGAAGATTGATCCTGTCAATCTGACAGTAACACGCCACTCCCGTGGATCTTACGCGTCACCTGTAGTCTGCAAGTACGCCAGAGGTCTTCCTTCATTCCATGTGTGGACCGAAGAGGGAATTGACGGAATACTGAGCATCAAGTGCTCCAGGATCGGGTGCTGTGCAGGTGGAGTCTAGGCAGTATCGTCTGGGACGTCTGATAGCTTCACAGTGACGACGTAGCGACTGGGCCAATCCACTGGGAAGCAGTGAAGAAGACAAATCGGGAATCCGAACGACTGCCGCCGAGACGTAGGCAGGCAGCCATAGCTGGGAGGAGAAGTTGACGGCCAGGAGACCGACTCCAACCCTATGAGAAGTCGCGGAGGAGCACGGACCTGCAGTGGAAAGGCACGGAGATGACGCGTTTATGGTGGGACGTTGATTGAGTTTCTGGAGGACACGACAGGGTGTGTGTGGGGGCGTTCGTTACACGAGGCAGGAGCCTGGACCAGGAGCTACATCTCAACTCTCACCGGAGAATAGGTGGAAGTAGGTGATTCTAGTTTCCCTCCCAATTCCCCTTTAGTCAGCTATATTATTTAGCCAGAGTATTTTGTATGTCGTGAGCAAGGCTCACCTATGTCACAGTAAGGCACAAGGTGCAGAGTGGGGCTACATAGAGTCCTCACGGTATTTATGAATATTATTGGTGTGTGCAGGCACCCGGAGTAATTGATGAATTTACTGTGTTGATAATGTCTTTCATGAGACTTTAATATGATCATTTAGTGAGAGAATAAATATATAAATGTGCCAGTATTTGGTGATAGGCTAAGTGCCCAGTAACTATATTATTACCATTATTGATATCTATGATTTATCTATATATATATATATATATATATATATATATATATATATATATATATATATATGTCGATGCTTGTGTATTGAATAACCATTCATGTGTGCAGTGATTAATTGAATATTCGCCCACGAAAGGAATTACTGAGAACTCCAGTGATATATACTTGCATACGTTATCATTAAATGAAGGGCAGTGTGTTATACCATCATAGTGAATTATTGTGTCCATTAATATAGAAATGTTTGATTGAGCTCAAGATCAGTGCAGCGAAGTATTTACGTGCTATTGTCGCAAATATTGTGTGTCTGAGCATTTAGTGATCCTTGAGAATTTAAAGAAACAGGCGCCTCACGCCAGACAAACAAATAAACGAACATTCGCGCAGTGGGAGTCGCCCAGCTGATTTTGACATTGACGTGAGGGGGAGCATTGCCAGCTTGGCGAGTTCATGATTATTTGTGAGAACGAGCGACTTCCGCATGAAACAGTTGTTTGCTTATTGATATAATCTTGTGATGTCTTGAGTTTTAAGTAAAATACAAAATACCTTGGTGTTTATATCATCCCCTCCATATTTCTTGTGGCTATATAATACCTGAAAGGAAATAGAGTGATAGAAATAAATACCTGCCTGATATCAGATCTATAGAGTGTGTTCTTGCCACTGCTACCACAATTCAACGAAACCACTGACGTGTTACTGGACACAGGAAACACCAGTTGGCGACCTTGTGATTAGTAGTAGAGCCCTGTGTCGGGGCGGGCACACAATAGTTAAGAGAACAAGTTGTGTTCCCACTCTTTCTCGATCAGATGCCGGTTGGGATTGACTGGGATACTCTCCTGGCGTACAGTGGCGCCGCAAGGATAGAGTGAAGACCCGCCGGGCTACGGTGAGTGACCTTGAGTATACTGTTACTCGCCCCTCTTATGGTGGTGAACCCCGACATTGGCGACCTCGCCAGGATAACGATCAAGATAGAGGTTGCAGTTGTGGTACTTTGCAGTGGTATTAGGTATCAGGTACAAGTTATCACTCATAGCACAAGATGGAGGATGATAAAGTAACATGGTTCATTGACACTATAGATGAGCAGGTGCTGGAGGAGTGCACCAAGGCACAGTTACAATCAATAGCAGACCATTTTGGGGTAAAGCTGAGATCTTCCAAAGTGGGAGAGAGAAGACTGGAGATCATGGCACAGCTTAGAGCACGAGATGAAGCTTTGGGGGAGGAACGGCCACAAACACCTGCCAATATGAGAGAACACCTGAGCATTGGTGGAAGCAGCAGGGGATCCAGCGGCAGCAGGCGCAGCATTAAGCTGGAGATAATGAAGCTGCAGCTGGAAGCACATCTGAAGCGTGAAGAGCGAGACACACAGCTGAAGCGTGAGGAGCGAGAAGCACAGCTGAAGCGTGAGGAGCGAGAAGCACAGCTGAAGCGTGAAGAGCGAGAAGCACAGCTGAAGCGTGAAGAGCGAGAAGCACAGCTGAAGCATGAGGAGCGAGAAGCACAGCTGAAGCGGGAAGAGTGGGAAGCGCAACTGAAGCGTGAGGAACAAGAGCGAGAAGCACAGCTGAGGAGAGAAGAAGCACAGCTAAGGCGAGAGGAGTGCGAGCTAGAAGCTAGGCTGAAACAACAGGAGATAGAGGCTAACAAGGATGTGGAGCTGAAGCGAGCTGAGCTAGGGCTAGCTCCACTTGTTCCGCCACAGCAGGAAGACCGTCGAGTGAGGGAGCGAGATTTGCCGGTCTTTGTACCAAATGAAGCTGAAGGTTTCTTCGACCACTTCGAGAGGGTCGCCACCTTGAAGAAGTGGCCGAGAGCGGAGTGGGCGGAGCTGGTTCAGGGTAGGCTCACCGGTGAAGCTCGTGAAGCCTACAATATGCTCGACCTCCAAGAGTACTCACCTAATTGTACTCACCTAATTGTGCTTGCGAGGGTTGAGCTTTGACTCTTTGGTCCCGCCTCTCAACTGTCAATCAACTGGTGTACAGATTCCTGAGCCTACTGGGCTCTATCATATCTACATTTGAAACTGTGTATGGAGTCAGCCTCCACCAAGGCTGTACCAGAGTGTACCAACTACGATGCTGTAAAGAGAGCTGTGCTCCATTCTTTCAAGCTCACGCCGGAATGTTACAGGAAGAGATTCAGGGAATGTACCCGTTCGCCAGGAAAATCTTATGCGGAGACAGCGAGGAACATGGAGAGGAAGTTCCTTAAGTGGCTGGAGTCTGAAGGAGCGAAGTCGGCTGAGGATGTCAAGAGGCTTATGGTCATGGAGAAGTTTATGTCCGTGCTCTCTCCTGAGATCAGGGTGAGAGTAAAGGAGGCGGACATAAAGGACCTGAGGGCCGCAGCCGACAGAGCTGACATGCTGGAAGAAGCCTTACGCCCACCCAGAGAGGGACAGCACCGACCGCCCGTATACTCCGGAAATGGTAGAAATTATAGAAAGACGGACGGATGGAGGACAGGAGCGAGTTCTCCCAAGTCCCACCTCTCGAGTGGGGACAACAGAGGATCAAAGAGTGCTGTGGAGGCGGTAAAGAAGTCCCAAGCTGAGAGCTCAGGAGCTGTTGCTGCGACGAAGGAGTCGACGGATGGTGCGAAGAAGACACACGGAGCGATGGCCTCTAGAGGCGGTGCCAGGGCGAGCGGTGGTGGATGGTCTCCGACGAGGAAGATCCGCTGCTACAACTGCGGAGTATTCTGACACGTCGCGCGGGACTGCAGTCGCCCTAAACAGCGGGGGAACGTTGCTTTCGTGAGGGTCGAGGACCAGATGGCCGAGAGGGTGCGGGATGAACCCGTACTGAGTGGGGAGAAAAGAGTTCACCCATTCGTGTGTGAGGGAACCGTAAGGATGGGGGACGCAGACCCCATCCCGGTGAAGATATTAAGAGACACTGGGGCAGATTTTACCCTGGTGAGTGAAACCCTGCTCCCCGAGGGTTACGAGAGTACCAGTGTGGGGGTGGCAAGTGTGACCACTGTGGGAGGCCCAGTGAGGATGTCCCTACACCAGGTGACTCTGAATTCTGATTATGGCTGCCAGACCCTTGTGGTGGGGGTCTGTGCATCAATGCCCAAGATGGAGGCACAAGTCATCTTGGGAAATGACGCATGTAGAGGATATGTCCTCCCGAATCTCGTGAAGGGCGAGGAGTGCTTAGAGCACTATAAGGAGACGGGCGGAGTGTTAGACGCCTGTGGGGACGAGAAAGGAATCGCCACGGTGGCGTTCCCGGTTTGTGTTGTGATGCCGAGGCAGCGCGAAGGACACGGAGGGTGTGGATCTGATGGGGCTGAGGAGACGTCCGACAGTCTGGGAATCGATCACCTCTTCATGGGACCCGGAGAACGAGCGGAGGGCGAAGGCAGCCCAAATGGTGAGTTACAGGTGACCCTCACCAGTTCTCTAGGGGTAGACCGCACTCGTCTTGGAGAGTTGCAGCAGATAGAGTTCCCCGAATTAATTCATGAGGCCAAAGGAGGACGTGTGGGTCCTGAGAGGGCCACTCATTTTTACATACGGAACGGCATGCTGATGAGACAGTGGAGGCCTGTGAGAATGGAGGCCGGAGAAGAGTCTCTAGGTACGAGGCACCAGGTAGTGTTGCCGGTCCAGTGCAGAGCGGCAGTGTTGGATCTATCGCACTCTGTGGGCTCTGCAGGTCACCTGGGGGTGACCTGCAGAGCCCACAGAGTCACCTGGGGGTGACCAAGACGCTGCGAAAGATCAGGGATCATTTCTACTGGCCAGGTATGGACGCCGATGTGAGGCGTTATTGTAAGACGTGCTTACCGTGCCAGAGGGCAGGGAAGAGCCAACCCGCGATACCGAAGGCCCCGTTGGTCCCTGTTCCTGCGTTTGGGCCTGCATTCGAGTGTCTGTTGGTCGACGGGGTGGGTCCGTTGCCAAGGACGAAACGAGGGAATACGTACCTGATGACGATCATGTGTGCATCCACCAGATTTCCAGAAGCCGTCCCGATGCGACGTTTGACGTCGAGAGGAGTAGCCGGGCAATTACAACGATTTTTTTCTTGGGTGGGGATGCCCAGAGAAATTCAGACAGACTGTGGAAGTATATTCCAGTCTAAGTGGTTCCGACAGACGGTGACAAGTAGGGGAGTGACTCAGATTCGGTCATCGCCCTACCGACCGCAGTCGCAAGGGGCGATCGAAAGGTTTCACTCCACCTTGAAGACCGTTCTGAGAGTGTTCTGCGCAGAACAGGGGGCTGAGTGGGATGAGGCAGTATACCCCGCGTTGTTTGCCATACGTAACGTGGTGGTAGAATCGTTAGGTTTCTCACCTTTCCAGCTGGTGTATGGACACGAGGTGCGAAGTCCTCTGTCCATGCTGAAGGAACAATGGACACCGGGAGTGACCGTGGGAACGGTCAATGAATATGTTCAAAAGTTCAAGGAGCGTCTCACTCTAGTAAAGGAACTAGCTGGGAAACATCTGAAGGAGGCGCAGCGTAAGATGTCGGAATGGTACGACAAGAGAGCTACGCCGAGGGAGTTCCAGGTTGGGTCCCAGGTGATGGTATTGCTGCCGGGTAAGAGTAGAGTGACTGAGTCGCGGTTCGAGGGACCATACCAGGTGCTACGGCGGTTGGGTCCCAGGTGATGGTATTTCTGCCAGGTAAGAGTAGAGTGACTGAGTCGCGGTTCGAGGGACCATACCAGGGGCTACGGCGGTTGGGTCCTGTATCGTATGAAATTGGGAATCCGGATAGACCACGTAAGAAACAGGTGTGTCATGTAGACCGCCTGAAGCCTTTCTTCCCTGAGAAAGGAAGAGCCGCCGTGCAGGACGGGACGGTGACCCGAGACCCCCAGCAGAAGACGATTTTGTGCATGCAGGTGGACCAGGAACTTCCAGAGGAGGAAGGAAAGTGGTCCAGGGCGGACGGCACCCGTCTCACCAATACGGAGAGTCTGGCGAAAATCGAGGACAAGCTACTACAACTGGAAGGGCAACAGAGCGCGGACCTGACGAACCTACTGAGGGAGAATGCCTCTCTCTTTACCGACGTGCCCCGACGACACAAGAGTGTAACGCACGAGGTGGAGGTGAGGGACGCCAGGTCCGTCAAGCAGAGCGCGTATAGGGTGAGCCCGGAGAAGTGAGAGCTGATGAGGAAGGAGGTGGAGTATCTCCTTGAGAACGACCTTGCGGAGCCCAGTAAAAGTGAGTGGAGTTCCCCATGCTTGTTAGTGAAGAAAAACAATGGTACCTTCCGCTTTTGTACAGACTACAGAAAGGTGAACTCCATCACAGTGGCAGATTCTTACCCCATGCCAAGAGTGAGCGATTGCATCGACCAGGTGGGCAGTGCAAGGTACGTATCCAAGGTCGATCTGCTCAAGGGGTACTACCAGATCTCTTTGACTCCTGAGGCCAGGAAAATATCAGCTTTCGCAACTCCTGACGGGCTGTACCAATACAAGATGTTACCCTTTGGAATGAAAAACAGTGGTAGCTGTTTCCAGCGCATGATGAATGAGTTGCTAAGGGGGGCCGAAGGCTGCACAGTATGCATCGATGACATCGTCGTGTACGCCGACGATTGGAAGACGCACCTGGAGAGACTCAAGGAATTGTTTAGAAGGCTAGAGGAGGCTAACTTGACTGTAAATTTAGCCAAGAGCGAGTTTGGGAAGGCCCACTTAGAGTACCTTGGCTTCATCATCGGCCAAGGAGAAGTAACCCCTGTAGATCACAAAGTGTCAGCCATTAAGGAATACCCCGTGCCAAGAACGCGTAAAGAGTTGTTAAGGTATCTCGGGATGATAGGATACTATCGTGGGTTCGGCAGGAATTTTTCAACGGTAGCGCATCCCCTGACTGAGCTACTCTCCAAGAATGTGCGATGGAGATGGGGAGAGGCCTGCCAAGAGTCTTTTGAGAAGACCAAGAAACTGTTGACGGAGGCCCCGGTATTAATATCCCCAGATTTCTCAGCCAGATTCATCCTGTACGTGGACGCCAGCGACGTTGGGATAGGGGCCATGTTGGCCCAAGAGAGAAGTGAAGTACATAGGCCAGTAGCTTTCTACTCTAAGAAGTTTGTGAAATACCAGCGGGCCTATAGTACCGTTGAGAAAGAGGCATTGGCGCTAGTTATGGCCCTGAAGCACTTCGATGTGTACGTGGGAGGAGAAGCGAGACCTGTTCTGGTGTTCACAGATCACAACCCTCTAACTTTTTTGTACAAAATGAGGAACTCCAACCAACATCTGACGAGGAGGGCGTTGCTACTGCAGGAGTACCGGCTGGACATCAAGCACATCAAGGGGAAGGACAACGTGGTTGCGGATGCCCTGTCCCGTATACACTAATTAGACATGACTCTTATTTTAAGGGGAGGGGTATGTGACGGTGTTCCCCCTCTTATATTTCTCCCATGCCTGCTGTAAGAGTCATGTCCACTTTACCCGAGCGTTCTCTACGTCGCAGGCATCAGTTTGATATATGTGGGAGAGTGTAGTGTTCTCGAGGTATCGAGAAATTTGTAAAAGAAGAGTATTTTGGCCTTTGGTTTAGGCCCTTTAGGAAGCCAATATGGCGCTGGCTACTCTGTTTTGCCGCCAAAACTGTGTGACGTCAGTGGCACCAGATTGGTCACCGACAGTGATGTGGCACAGGGAGCCAATGAAAACCTCCCATGGCGAATATGACGTCACGAAGGAAGGGGGTCCGGTCAGAGCGCCATGGTGGCGCCATCAGTCTGACACGACAAGTCAAGGTGGTCGGATGTGTGAAGATTGATCCTGTCAATCTGACAGTAACACGCCACTCCCGTGGATCTTACGCGTCACCTGTAGTCTGCAAGTACGCCAGAGGTCTTCCTTCATTCCATGTGTGGACCGAAGAGGGAATTGACGGAATACTGAGCATCAAGTGCTCCAGGATCGGGTGCTGTGCAGGTGGTGTCTAGGCAGTATCGTCTGGGACGTCTGATAGCTTCACAGTGACGACGTAGCGACTGGGCCAATCTACTGGGAAGCAGTGAAGAAGACAAATCGGGAATCCGAACGACTGCAGCCGAGACGTAGGCAGGCAGCCGTAGCTGGGAGGAGAAGTTGACGGCCAGGAGACCGACTCCAACCCTACGAGAAGTCGTGGAGGAGCACGGACCTGCAGTGGAAAGGCACAGAGACGACGCGTTTATGGTGGGACGTTGATTGAGTTTCTGGAGGACACGACAGGGTGTGTGTGGGGGCGATCCCTACACGAGGCAGGAGCCTGGACCAGGAGCTATAACTCAACTCTCACTGGAGGATAGGTGGAAGTAGGTGATTCTAGTTTCCCTCCCAATTCCCCTTCAGTCAGCTATATTATTTAGCCAGAGTATTTTGTATGTCGTGAGCAAGGCTCACATATGTCACAGTAAGGCACAAGATGCAGAGTGGGGCTGCATAGAGTCCTCACGGTATTTATGAATATTATTGGTGTGTGCAGGCACCCGGAGGAATTGATGAATTTACTGTGTTGATAATGTCTTTCATGAGACTTTAATATGATCATTTAGTGAGAGAATATATATATAAATGTGCCAGTATTTGGTGATAGGCTAAGTGCCCAGTAACTATATTATTACCATTATTGATATCTATGATTTATCTATATATATATATATATATATATATATATATATATATATATATATATATATATATATATATATATATATATATATATGTCGTACCTAGTAGCCAGAACTCACTTCTCAGCCTACTATGCAAGGCCCGATTTGCCTAATAAGCCAAGTTTTTATGAATTAATTGTTTTTTGACAACCTAACCTACCTAACCTAACCTAACCTAACTTTTTCGGCTACCTAACCTAACCTAACCTATAAAGATAGGTTAGGTTAGGTTAGGTAGGGTTTGTTAGGTTCGGTCATATATCTACGTTAATTTTAACTCAAATAAAAAAAATTGACCTCATACATAATGAAATGGGTAGCTTTATCATTTCATAAGAAAAAAAATAGAGAAAATATATTAATTCAGGAAAACTTGGCTTATTAGGCAAATCGGGCCTTGCATAGTAGGCTGAGAAGTGAGTTCTGGCTACTAGGTACGACATATATATATATATATATATATATATATATATATATATATATATATATATATATATATATATATATATATATATATATATATATATATATATATATATATATATATATATATATATATATATGTCGATGCTTGTGTTGAATAATTGAATAACCATTCATGTGTGCAGTGATTAATTGAATATTCGCCCACGAAAGGAATTACTGAGAACTCCAGTGATATATACTTGCATACGTTATCATTAAATGAAGGGCAGTGTGTTATACCATCATAGTGAATTATTGTGTCCATTAATATAGAAATGTTTGATTGAGCTCAAGATCAGTGCAGCGAAGTATTTACGTGCTATTGTCGCAAATATTGTGTGTCTGAACATTTAGTGATCCTTGAGAATTTAAAGAAACAGGCGCCTCACGCCAGACAAACAAATAAACGAACATTCGCGCAGTGGGAGTCGCCCAGCTGATTTTGACATTGACGTGAGGGGGAGCATTGCCAGCTTGGCGAGTTCATGATTATTTGTGAGAACGAGCGACTTCCGCATGAAACAGTTGTTTGCTTATTGATATAATCTTGTGATGTCTTGAGTTTTAAGTAAAATACAAAATACCTTGGTGTTTATATCATCCCCTCCATATTTCTTGTGGCTATATAATACCTGAAAGGAAATAAAGTGATAGAAATAAATACCTGCCTGATATCAGATCTATAGAGTGTGTTCTTGCCACTGCTACCACAATTCAACGAAACCACTGACGTGTTACTGGACACAGGAAACACCAGTTGGCGACCTTGTGATTAGTAGTAGAACCCTGTGTCGGGGCGGGCACACAATAGTTAAGAGAACAAGTTGTGTTCCCACTCTTTTTCGATCAGAGGCCGGTTGGGATTGACTGGGATACTCTCCTGGCGTACAGTGGCGCCGCGAGGATAGAGTGAAGACCCGCAGGGCTACGGTGAGTGACCTTTAGTATACTGTTACTCGCCCCTCTTATGGTGGTGAACCCCGACAGCTGGTGTCTGCACTTGATCTTACCACATGTTATGCAATAAAGTGAAAGAGGTTGATGGTGATGCCATGGACGTAGAAATATCAGTGAGTGATCAGTCATCATGCAGACTAAAGATGCTGCATTGAAGCCTGGCAATGGTGACTGATATTACATCAAGAAACAAAGAACGGATTAATTGTATAAAATATTATATACAAATATTTTAATGCTGCTCTCACAATTAAATTGAAAAGGTGTATTTTTCTCTTAACCTTCTGACAGATAAGCCCAAACATGTTGTCAGTCGCGGCTGTAAGACAGTGACGGAGGCTAAGGAGTCTGAGGATGATGACGTCCTCGCCTTCTGCAACACTGACCTCTGCAACACTGGTCCTGCAGCAGCTCTTGCTCTCTCTTCTCTGCCGATGGTAGCCCTCCTGTACCACCTGCTGTAACCCTCCTGCACCACCTGGTGTAGCCCTCCTGCACCACCTGCTGTAGCCCTCCTGCACCACCTGCTGTAGCCCTCCTGCACCACCTGCTGTAGCCTTCCTGCACCACCTGGTGTAGCCCTCCTGCACCACCTGGTGTAGCCCTCCTGCACCACCTGGTGTAGCCCTCCTGCACCACCTGGTGTAGCCCTCCTGCACCACCTGGTGTAGCCCTCCTGCACCACCTGGTGTAGCCCACCTGCACCACCTGGTGTAGCCCTCCTGCACCACCTGGTGTAGCCCTCCTGCACCACCTGGTGTAGCCCTCCTGCACCACCTGCTGTAGCCCTCCTGCACCACCTGGTGTAGCCCTCCTGCACCACCTGGTGTAGCCCTCCTGCACCACCTGGTGTAGCCCTCCTGCACCACCTGGTGTAGCCCTCCTGCACCACCTGGTGTAGCCCTCCTGCACCACCTGGTGTAGCCCTCCTGCACCACCTGGTGTAGCCCTCCTGCACCACCTGGTGTAGCCCTCCTGCACCACCAGCTGTAGCCCTCCTGCACCACCTGGTGTAGCCCTCCTGCATCACCTGGTGTAGCCCTCCTGCACCACCTGGTGTAGCCTTCCTGCACCACCTGCTGTAGCCCTCCTGCACCACCTGGTGTAGCCCTCCTGCACCACCTGGTGTAGCCCTCCTGCACCACCTGGTGTAGCCCTCCTGCACCACCTGCTGTAGCCTTTCTGCACCACCTGTTGTAGCCCTCCTGCACCACCTGGTGTAGCCCTCCTGCACCACCTGGTGTAGCCCTCCTGCACCACCTGGCGGAGAAAATACTCTATCGTCAATGCTAAAAAAAATGAGCAATTTACTAAGCAAAAATTTGTCAGAAAGAAAAAAAGTAAAAATCAAAGGTTTATGCTAATTTTCTAATTATATTTTCCATTCTATATAAATGCCTTATACACACTGAAAGGTGATGAAGCACTAAGTCACAATCTTTCCACTTTAATTCAACGTGACATCTTCAGGAATATACACACAGTACATAATATACATACAAATAAGGATACATAAGCGTGGGGTTCACCTCACCCCATCACACTTATTCTAGGAAATGAGAAAGACTCGGATAACCTTCTTTCATCTCCGCCAATAAGATGAAAGGGGGAGCCCAACCACTTGATATGGACGCTAGAGCGACTCCTTCATTTCATGCAGGTCGGCGTTCAATCCCCGACCGAGCAGCCTGGTTGACCAGTCCAGCAACGAGGAGGCCAGGACGATGACCGGGCAGCGGGGACGCTAAGCCCCGAAACCATCACAAGGTATACATAAGATGAGGTAGGTCCAAGTGGTTGGGCACCATTCCTCCCCCACCCCCATCCCATCCAGAATCCTTATCCTGACCCCTTCCAAGTGCTATATAGTCGTAATGGTTTGGCGCTTTCCCCTGATAATTCCCTCCCTCCCTCCACCGATTTTCTATAGTTACCATGGGAGCTGTTCCTCCGTTAACGGAAGCAATGGGACCAAACCCTACCCGCCTTTGTTGGACATCCCCCTTTCCCAAAAACCCCAACTAGAAATCCTGCAAATTTTGGGGAGGCTAACCCCATGCATCTGGCTTCCAATCCTGCACACACTGAAAGACTAGCTAACAGACAAACATTATCTCTTAAAAATATGGATGTTTTTAATCGTTCTTTAGACTTGAATGATTAAATACTTCAACCTCTGCTATGACTACAATTATATATTAATTATGTGAGATTTCTTTTAGAGCAAGACTGCACCACCAATGCACAGACCCAGACTGTGCACCACCTGTGCACAGACCCAGACTGTGCACCACCTGTGCACAGACTCATACTGTGCACCACCTGTGCACAGACCCAGACTGTGCACCACCTGTGCACAGACCCAGACTGTGCACCACCAAGTGCACAGTCTTGGTCTCGTGAATTTTGAAGAAAAATTTGTAATTAGTATTAGGTGAAGTTCATAAACGTAAAAATGTTACCTAATATTATAATTATTACAATCCCCAAAATTCATTACATAAATTTTCCTTACATGGTATTATAATTTATACTGTTCATTTAGAAAATAATAATATTCTAAGAAACATGTACGCATAAATGCATTGTAAATTTCTCTAAACACCGTATCTTATAATTTTAACTTATCTTAAATATTCAGTTCCTTTACCCAATGAACTCAGATCAGATAAAATTTATTTTGAAGTGTTGTAGCTATAATGTTCGATACGTGGAAAATATCTAAACAATATTTTACGTTCGACGTCTGTGAATAAATGTGTATTTTTGTTTTGATGTTATAATGCGGAAGTGCAGCAAATACCAGAGCAGCTGGAATTGCCCTTAAGCACATAAAACCAAACAAAAGTTAAACAAGCTTTATTTCAGTTAAATAAAAGCTGCTTAGCCTTTGCGGTGTGAAAAGATGTAGGAATAAACAAATTTACATGAACAATTAAACACTTTACTGTAAACTCAATTATAACAACAAAATAATTCGTAACAAAATATTTATCCAGACACGAGAAATGGAAAAATTGACTCTGCTTGAAAAACAAAAGGGTGACTTACTCTACTATTTACACTAGATCACACGTCCACCGTCACGCTTCGTAGCAGGACCACAGCGAGTGAGGGAGGTGAAGTGTAGACCCCAGGATCACTAGTAATAGTCTGCTCTTCCAGGGCTTGTTGTTGTTGTTGTTGTTGTTGTTGTTCTTTTAGATTCAGGTACTCAGAACATAAAGTTCAAAGTAGCACGGGCTATGGTGAGCCCGTAAGTGGAGGCTCTTTGGAGTCATTATCTGTATCAATGGCTGATACTAAAGGTCTGGAGATGGATGTGAGTCATCAGCCCTGGAGGCCTGGCTGTACCAGTTATGGAGCTGGGGTTAGTGTAGACCTCTAGGTCTTCCGTTTTTTCTTTGCCTGAGCTGAGCTGTCGTTGGAGTTTGATGACGTGGCCTCAATGAGGAGGTCTTGTACCGAGTAGGTGTCGTATTTGTGGTGTGGTGGTGGAGCTTTTACTAAGATTTCCTCGTTTGAGGAGTCCGTAACATCCGTAGGTGGTGTTTTCGTCTTTCGCCTTGCAGCCTGTGGTAGACTCATGTGTCGTGGATTGGTGTAGATGGTATTTCAGGAGTGTTGGTGGTGTTGTTAGTATTTGTAGAAAGCACGTCTGCTAGCGCGGCTGCTGAGATGGTGATGGTAGAAGTGTTGGAAGTTAGAGAGGGAAATACCTCTGTTTGTGCCGCCCGAGTCATGGGTAGATCTGGAGTCTGTGTTGAAATCGACCTCGTGGTCGTCCTGGTGGTAGTCTCCAGAGAGGTAGTAAAGGCAGTGAGACTTGCGCCAGGGGCTATGATGAGGGCCAGCCATTGGCTATGTATAATGCGTTCAGTTCACTGACAAGCGGTGATTGTCTGGTCCGGTACGCCTCTCCGCTAGGCTAATAAGACCAGGGATAATGCCTGCACTTGATGCAGGGGGCTGTGAAGATGCCTGTAGGGCCTTGAGTTCTCATTGTGAAGGCTGGGTTGCCTGGTGGGAGGAGCCCTTTTTGGTAGGACCGGAAAGTTTTCTGGTCGGTTGGTGGGAGCTGAGGTGGTGGGTTGAACGCGTGGGGCTCTCGTCGCGGAGGTAGAAGGGTTGTTTCTCTATGCTTCAACCTGGGCCTTGATGCTTTCCTGTCTGCGGGGGCAGCGGTAAGAAATTCCGGGGTGATTGCCATCACAGAGCAAGCAGCGATGAGCTGTTGCCTTACATATGAAGTAGTGATGGTCCAGTGCGCACAGGGTGCACTTCTGAACGGGGTGCTGACACTTGTTGGTCGAGTGGGAGAGCTCGTAGCACTTGAAGCATTGTTGGATCTCATGGTATAGTTCCTTTTTTACTTAGTGGGTGGTATTTATAAGCCGAAACAGTAGAAACCTTGTGTGGCAGCCTGTGTGGCCGCGGCTATGGCGGTGAAAGTAATCTTCACCTCCCAATTGGGAGGCCTGGTCAACGACCGGGCCATGGGGACTTTAAGCCCCGGAAGCACCTCAAGGTAACCTTCACTGATGATTTGTCGGTGTTACAGAACTCTAGGTTGACTACACCCAGGTTCGGATTTTCGTCCTCGATATTGTCCATAATATTATGTTGCGGTCGGTCAGCGATCCACTGGCTGGTCCTGCTGGTAAAAATAGTTCTTCCGGCCAGGAACTGACGTGGGAAGTGAGGAGGTAGGTGGTGCTCCTTGCGAAGTGTGGCATAGTTGGTCATGAATTTTTCTAGCTCTTCCTCACTTGAAAAGAAGAGCACGAAATCATCCCCTTTCTGACTAATATCAGTGAGTGTGATGCCGGTCACGTTTTTCAGGACCTTAAGAATATTGCTTCTCTCGAAAGCATGACCATCAAAAAGGGGGGGGGGTAGCTCTAACCTTCAGACATTTGGGTCGCATTGTGTCCACACCCTCAACGGGTAGCAGTGTGAATGTGACACGGAATAAATCTTGATTAGCAAAGCTTAAACTGTTTGCCTCTCCAGTGAATGCAATTTAAGCTTTTTATATATCTCTCTCTCTCTTTCTCTGTCTCTCTCTCTCTCTCTCTCTCTCTCTCTCTCTCTCTCTCTCTCTCTCTCTCTCTCTCTCTCTCTCTCTCTCTCTCTCTCTCTCTCTCTCTCTCTCTCTTTCTTTCTTTCTTTCTTTCTTTCTTTCTTTCTTTTTTTTCAAGGGGCACCAGAAGGTGCTTATATCCGTCTGCGAGTGATGTCACATCTGTCGGTAAGGTGCGGAGTCGACGAGAAGCAGGCTATATAATGATCAGTTGGTGGCCGTGTAACTAGCGCCAGTGAGAACACCTGGCTGGTGGTCACGGCGCTTGGTAGGGTGACCCCAGGTAGAGGTTTCCAGACGGTTGTCTGGTTTTGCTGTAGTAGAGGATGTATAGAAGCATGAAGGTTTTGAGGGAGGTAAGAAGAGGCAGGTTTCCATGGCTAATGCAGGTGCATTACATGAGAGCTCCTCCCCAAAGCCTCTTCCTGTTGCCTGAGATGCTGATGCTGGTAGCAGATTGGAAGTGGGAGGTTCCACTTCATAGGCACGGGAGAGTATGTCTGCTAATATGTTGTCCGAGCCTTTGATGTAAAAGATCGTGAGATCTTTTAAGTAATTCGGCAGGTACAGAGCCCAACAGAGTAAGCGTTGGTTGGAGAACTGGGCTTGATGCAGGAAATGTCACAGTAAAATCTCTAGGAAGAGATTCGGCCGGCTCCATCACCTATTCTACCTATTACCACGTCTATATATTTACGTACTGCAGCAACAACAACAATTACTATTTCCAGACGTCTAGACAATACTACCAATCTCCTCCCTTCACCACTGTCACCCCACCTCACACCTAGGTCGCTAGCAGCTCACGCCCGCCGAAACAAGCAGTATAACTATTAAACGTCTCTTAAAGAAGTCACCAGCGCCATCTGCCCGGCCATCATTATGTATATATATATAGGACTGCCTAGCCCACTACGAGTTAGATTACTCCTGAGTGCTCTTGCTGAGTAGACCTGTTGACATACCCGGGTGTGGTAACAGAGCTATTCAGTTTCACTCACAGCCTGCACCATATTTTCTAGTATTAACGTAAAGTAAATTTAATTGTCTGTTTATCTTGTTTAATTTGCCCTCTGTTTAAAGCCAAGTTTAAATAACGTTTTTATTTTGTAATATGTTAAAAGTAAGATTCCTATTAAAGTTAAGTATTTTTAAATTTTTGTTCTGTATGTTTTCTCCTACAGTTAACCTCACAGTGAAGGCAACTTGCAGTTTAACTTTTTTTACTTTTATTTTTACTTTTGTGAATGGCATTCCATTTGCCTAGAGACGACTTCATTAACACCTATTTTTACCGTCACAAGATCTTTTAAGTAATTCTGCAGGTAGAGAGCCCAACGGATTAAGCGTTGGTTGGAGAACTGGGGCCGGATTCAGGAAGGTACTTACGAAGGTTTTTCTTCTTGGCTACGAATGTTTTCCTTCTTAGCGCCTTCGTGGCGGCTACGGCGGTACTCAAGTAGTTACACTAAGTGGAAAAACCTTCGTAAGTTCATTCCGGGATCAAAGTGTGGTTTCGACCACTCGTAGCTTTACGTAAACTGGATATAACTCAATTTTTCTCTACTACATAACACTGGGATCGATTTTAAGATTTTGGAACATAAACAAAAGATTATAAAAATTGAATCTAGTGAAGAGGAGTCCTTCGTGTTAGTTATATATGCATTCTCTGCTTGAAACTTAAAGTAAATATGTCTTTTATGATAGTAGAATTAGTTTTATAATAGCAAGATATTATACCCGTAGTTATTAAGTACATAAACACTGGTGAACATGAAATATGAGAGAAGGTGATGAGCCCTGCCTGATGGGATCATTTACTATCACTAAATGCCCCTGTTCACCTAGTAGTAAGGGGTGTACCTTAGCTATACATACCCATTTCTAATTTATTTAGTTTGGTTTTATTTTGAAATTAAATCTGGGTGAGACATAAAATAAAAATATGCTGCACAAATGATGTTAGGTAAGGAGAAGTGTAAAAATGTCAAAAATTTTATTCATTGAATACTTAAAGCTATAATTATGACTATATAGACTATTAAAAAAGAGAGAGGGAAGTAGGGGTCCAAGACCTCTTCCTGTTATACAATTTGGGTGTGGAACAAGTAATTATCAAAAGAAGGCACCATGCCGGGAAGGCTATGTAGCAGTAAGGCAGTGAGGTGAGGCAGCTACTTATTTGAGAAATGCTTATTTTATTTACCTTATAAGCTGAGGCAGCTTATTTTATTTGAGGAATACTCAGCTGATTCCTCTACATTTAGCATGGAACAAGTTTGTGTCCAAGACCTCTTCCTGTTACACAGTTTGGCTGTGTGTAACCAAACTAGAAGTGCTCTACAAATCATGGGACCCAGAATGTGGAATGACCTCCCGAATCATGCCAAAGGCTGTATCTCTCTCAACCAGTTTAAGAGTTAAACCAAGTACTGCCTAATTAACTCCATGTAACCTAACTTACCTCCTAAATGTCAACCCATGTCTTGCTATTTTTTAAACAAAGCTGTTCACCAACATGTGCAATTGCTGATTTATGCTATGTTAACTCCCCCTTTTTGTATTTTTTATTCCTTCTTTCAACACAATTTATACCTAATCCCGTTACTATTAAGTTTTAGTCTAAGTGTTTTTTCCCCCACACCTTGCCCGAAATGCTATGAGTATTAGTGGCTTTAGGTATTGTATGTACTAGCTCTGTCTATAAATCCAACATTATGTTTGTAAATCAACTGTATGTACTTTTCCTGAATAAAATGTATTTATTATTTGTTTTTTAATCAGTAAGTATTAAAAGAAGGCACCAAGCTGGGAAGGCTATGTAGCACCATTGTGTGTAACAATAAACCAATTTTTTTTGTTAACAAATAATGCACCTGTATGGTAAAACAAATCCTGTCAGCTGTAAAAATATTGATGCAGTTATTTAAATGAAAAATCTAATGAAAGAAATATTACTGGTTTATTTTTATCCTATCTTTTTGTACTGTACAGTATATCCAAGGAAGTGAAAAATTGAGACATAATGTACATTTTAATGAATGATTAACATGGATTAGCAGTTCAAAAGAAATATGACTATTACATATCAACATGAGATCTTAATGATCCATGGTCAACATGATTTAATAAGGATAATACAGTACTGTATTTGTAATAATACCAACTATAATTTAAAATCTTTATTACTGATTTTTTTTTATTAAGGAGATTAGGTATACACAGCAATGTGCTGCTACCCTATTCTATATGGAATATTACAGTGTAGATAAAAAACTAGCTTTAAGGGGCCATGTCACCCGAAAATCCGATGAAAAATGGAATATTTACGAAAAATACTACAACGTTCTGGCAACACTGTGGTCCAAACCGTTTAATGATATCTTGAAAAATAACGTAATTAGAGTCAAATTTCCCGCTGCAACTTTCGTGAATCTGGTCCTCGCGCCGTGAGTACGCCGCGGGGTATTGTATCTTACGTTGTAGATGTCTTATTTTTCGTAATAGCGTTGAAAATAACATGTTATGCATAAAATGAATATAAACTAACAGATATGGCAACACTCTATTGTCTGACACGAGGGTGGTGCAGTCAGTGACTGTGTGTCTCTCATGGAGAGAGGATGTATGCTGACGCGCTCACACAATATCTCCCAGAACATGCTATTTTTGCTATTTTTAGCTATTTGTACTGCAATATGACTTACCAAACGAACAAGAGAAAAGCATTGACAGCTAGTTGCATGCGAGCTCTCCATACGAGCTGGCCGCAATGCGTAAATCACCAGTCACGAGTGACCGCAGGTTCAGGAAACTTTGAGAGCGCGCTACGCAACTCCAACTTTTACAACTAGATAAAATTTCACAGCCTTTATTTATTATTCAATTTACATGAAACTTGCACATTATATGTAGAGTTTACGCCTCTATAAACGCATGTCATTATTCTTATCTACGTAGATTTATTGATTTTATAAATAATGATACACTTCATTTTGTTGCATACGTTTTTGGGAAACTTTTATAAAATCTGTATTATTGCACTAAATACATCTGGGATAATAATGTGACATGCAAATCTTTATTATATAGTAAGGTCATAGCTGAGTGTCTTATAAATGATTTTGGTTCACAATTGTGGGCTGTGAAATTTTTTGAACATGGTTGAAAAATTCGTCTTTTTTTTTGTTTTTGTTTTTTTTCTCCGTCTCTATTTAGGCTGAGATGCTGAAACTTGGCCTAGGTGCAGCACCTTTCACATGTATCAGGATAATAAATTATGAATACCCTACAACAATTTTTTAAATCCGGGTGACTTGCCCCCATAAGTTTATCTAATACTCCCATCTCACAGGATGGTTAGACATACTGTACATGGAATCAATTTAGAAAATACCAGCCTCAATACAAAAAGCAAATCAACTCTGACTAAACAACTCTTCGCGATTTTCACAAGAGGTAGGCACTGAATCATGGAAACATTACATTATAATTACTCTTACCAGTTTCTACAAGACTCCTCACAAACAATGTATTTTTAAACATGTTAGGTATACACAGCAATGTGCTGCTTCCCTATTCTGTATAAAGGACCACACAGTGTATATCAAAAACCAGCTACAAGCTCATACAACATCCTCACCTCACAGGATGGCCAGTCATACATGGAATTAGGAGAGAACAAAATGCTTAATGCTGATCTATTAGCCTCCACTGGTAAAATCTGGGTGCAGCACAAGAATATCTTCCAGTGTTCCTGAGTGTATGAAGTAATTACAGAGCTCAAAATACCTCATACCATTTGGAATGGTCACTGATAACAGGGCAATCACAGATATAGTGTTGGAGAGTATGTTCTCTCAAGTAGGACTGAAAACAGATGTTTTTTTCCACCAAGAGGGCTATAAACCCGTGGAACCGCCTACCCGCTGAAGCCGTAAATGCCAAATTCCAGCTAAAAAATATCAGTAAGACAATTGGCGGGCCCTTTAACAAGCCGCCGGCTTTCTGTCCTCTTCGAGGTCACTAGATAGTTAGTGGCCCTTGGGTAAACTCAGTAAATATATACAATAATTGTCAGCGCATCTTCCGAGCAACAAGGACAGCTACACAGTATCTCTTAGAATTACGTAGGTAAACAACAAATGTAACATATTTGTTTACTACAATGTCGGTGCTGGCTGTAGAAGTTGAAAAAACATTGTTTTACTTCGAAATATACTAATTTTATAAGAAAATTCGACGTAAATAGGAGGCAGTAGAGCTCCGATAAGCCAGCGCTAAATCTTCAATATGAAGAATGTTGCTGCTCTCTGATTGGCCAAACGAAACACAGTAGTGACCTCCATCGGCACGCAGGTGAACCAACAAATTTCTTCCTAAGTGGACGTTATTGAATTGCACCTAAGCATCTTCTTAGGGCACACTTAGGAACCTTCGTAGCAAACCCACTTACGAAGAAATACACAGAGCTTCCTGAATCTAGGTCCTGGACTTGATGCAGGAACCAAAGATAGTTATGGACGGAATAGATGGTGATAGGTTGGTGTCCTAGAAGATAGGGTTCATAACGTTACAAACACAGGACGATGGCGAGTAGCACCTTCTCAGTTGTACTATAATAACGCTGGTGAGGTTTCAGTTTGTAGCTGAATTAACAGACTGGCAAGACTTCTCCCTCTCGCTGTTGCATCCGGACACCACCAATGCCGGTGCTGCTGGCATTAACATTAAGGACGGAGGGTTGTGTCATATCTGGCGAGTCGAGAAAGGGATTAGAACAGAGTAACGTTTTGAGTTGTTCAAAAGCAATGGATTGTGAAGTGGTCAAAATGTACTTCCTTTTATGTCTGGTAAGGTTAATAAGAGGTGTTGCAACAGTGCTAAAATTTCTGCACAAGCGACGATATTATGAAGCTAGGCCTAAGAAACGCATAAGTTGTTTACGTGAAGTTGGCTGGGGATACTATTGGATGGTTTGCAGATGAACGTCAAGAGGTTCTATGCTCCCACTGCTTATGATATGACCGAGATAGCACAATTTACCTTTGGCAAACGTGGACTTACCCAAATTAATGGTGAGACCGGCCTGGCGAAGTTTGTAGAACTATCGTTGAAGCTGGTGTAGATGTTCTTCCCAGATGTTGATTGATATAACGATGTCATCCAGGTAGGCGTAGGTATCGGCACGGTCTTGGATGACGATGTTGACAGATCGCCAAAAGGTCGCTGGGGTATTGGTGAGTTGGTAAAGCAGTCGCTCATATCTAAATAGGCCAAAAGCAGTGGTGAAAGCAGTGATGTTTTTAGCACGTTCTGTAAGATTGATCTGGTAATAGCCCTTTAAGAGGTCTAGTTGAGACAAGAATTTAGCGTTTCCGATGGCATCTAGGATGTTGTCGATGCGAGGCAAGGGAAAGCAATCCTTAATTGTGACAGAGTGTAATTTGCCATAATCGGTGCACAGTCTTACCTTGCCATGTTGTTTGAACACCAATATACAGGGTGAGACCTATTGGGATTAACAAGGTGTGGCCAGTCCTTTGCTGAGGATGTACTGTATGTACTTCGGCGAACATGGCGTCCCTCTTCTGAAAACTGATGCGGTGGTACGGTTGACGGATGGACATCGTTTCGTGAAGCAGTATGTGGCGCATTAAAGTGCATTACTGAGGAGTGTCTTGGAACAGATCTTTATGAGTAGTGATTAGTTGGATCATAGGAGCACTGTTATTGTAATGCAGTTAGTACTTAGTCGGATCATTTATAATATCACAGTTAGAGACCACTGAGTTAGGGTCATTACAGTCAGGAGGAGAAGCAGGGATAGGTATCACTGTTGGAATACGCATCCGTAAAAGCAGTGGTTGGACACATAATGGTGATGATGTAGAGGTTGCCATAACTGGTACAAGGTAGAGGCCTAACACAGTCTATGATGAGCTTTGAGAAAGGTTCTGAAGCATGTGAAAAGGAATCAGTGGCACCTTAGGAATAGGAACATTGGGTTTACCTGCCATTTGACATGTATGACAAGTATTCACAATGATTCACACCTCTTGTGCCATGCCTGGATAACTTAGAATATTAAAAGCTGTTCAGATTCAATTAAACTTTTTTGACTAGTTGTATATGAAAAGGGCTGCAATTGGTCCAAGTTTCAGTATCGCAGCGTAAATAGAAAGGGAGAAAAATAAAACAATTTTAACGAATTCTCAACACTTTCAAATTTACACTACAACCACAAGTTTCAAATGAATTAATTTATGTCACTCATCTATCACATTAGCATATAATAAATAATTTTACATAGGGTAATATCCAAAATATATTTGGTTTTACTAATAAAAATATTCAAAGTCCCTCAAAAAAAATTGGCAAAAATATTATGATTTTATAAATATTTATAAAATCAATAAATAAACTTAGGAATACAATAACTTTCATTAATTGTAGAGACAAACACTCTACATATAATGGGCAAGCTTCATGTAAAGTGAATAATAAATGAAAGAGTAGAGTCACTTTTATGTTATTAATGATTTACTTGAAAAAATATGAAGTCAAAAATTCTGCCACCTGTGGCTGAGGTTGACATAAACCGATTTTCTCCAAAATTGGCACCCCTTACAGATAGGCTTACGTTCAGTAAGGTGTATAAGTTTCATGCAAATTGTCAAAAAAAAAATTGAAAAAATTTGAAAAAATCTCACTTTTTTTTTTAAACTGAATATATATTGGATAAAACTAATTATTAATATCCTTTATTATATGCTATTGTGATAGCTGAGAGTCACAGACATGATTTCAGTTGAAACTTGTGTTCGATGTTAATTTGTGAACATTTTGAAAAAGTTTTGACACATAAGTAAATATTTTGTTCTCCCTTTCTGTTTAGGCTACGATGTTGAGACGTGGACCAGTTGAAGCTCTTTTCATAATCAATTAGTCGAAAAATATTATTTTAAGTCCCCTTAAGTTTAATGGATCCGAATCTACCGTATAATAACTTGGTTTCGTTAATGAAATAACCGGGGATGGAATCAGTCTTAGTTTGAATCTCAAAGAACAAGGGAGTTAAAGAGATGTCAACTTTTTGAAACTTACGGAACTCCAACAGGTTGAGAATCGGTTGGAGGCCTTGTGCATCCTGAGGGACAGTTGTGGCTACTGGTGGTCGTTGTGCGGCTTGAGCACGAGTAGTCACTAGGACAGGCTGGGAGATGTCTTCTGTTTCTTCTGTAACCGGTACCTCTGTGGCATACCTCATTGTAGGATCTTCTTCCGTGGCTGAGTCACATACCTGGGATTTGTCGCAGATGATTAAACTGGTGGAGTCCTATTAGTTAGCCAAGTCGCTGCCTAGGAGAAGTTGAATTCCTGGCATGGGGAAAGGTTTCTCAAGAATGGTAACTTGGACTTTTCCACGAATGGAGGGACAATCCAGGTGGACTATGGCGAGCGGGTATGGTGTGGGTGTAGTGAGGTCTGTGATGAGGACGGTTTCTCCAGTGTAGGTGACTTTGGGTGCATCAGCTTTAAGTAGAATACTTTGTAGTGAAGCTGTATCCCACAAGATGCTCACTTGGACTTTTCCATCAGAATCTTTACCATTAGCAGAGACAGTTCCAGGATACACATGTCTGTGAAATAAAGAAAAATCAGTAGCTAGAACATACAGGCTTATTAGGCTTGCGAAGTTGAGTTTTTGGCTTCTGCGAATCATTGCGAGTTTTACAATTAAGTGTTGATACATTTCTCGATGGTGTGTCCGTATGTTTTACAATTCCGGCAGTAGAGTGCATAGTTAACATCTGTATGACTTACTTTAGCTGGACTGGACAAAGATGGTTTACTGGAATATGAATCATATGATTTGTGAATCAAACTTTAGGTATCAGCAAATTGTGCACATCTACTGAGGTTCGTCTCTCCCTTATCTGAAAAGTGAAGTCGGACTGAGTAAGGTACGCAGCGCATGAATTCGTCGAGGAGAATTAAGTTAGCGGGAGCCGGTCGGCCGAGCGGACAGCACGCTGGACTTGTGATCCTGGGTTCGATCCCAGGCACCGGCGAGAAACAATGGGCAGAGTTTCTTTCACCCTATGCCCCTGTTACTTAGCAGTAAAATAGGTACCTGGGTGTTAGTCAGCTGTTACGGGCTGCTTCCTGGGGGTGGAGGCCTGGTCAAGGACCGGGCCGCGGGGACACTAAGGCCCGAGATCATCTCAAGATAACTAATTCAGAAAAGCTGATAATCTTGGCTGACTCCAGCCATTTTAAGAAATACCTTGTCTTTGTCTGTACATATTCAACATAGGTAGGGGCACTGGATTTAACATAATCTCTGAAACGTCGGCGATAACGCTCTGTGGATAATAGATAGGCATCTAGAACTGCTTGCTTACTGTTGATATGCTTGCAAAGACAGCCTGTTGAAAACCAGTAGTAGAAATTGACATGGGGGTTTCATTAGCAGTGACAAAGACAATACTTAAAAAAATATCTAATGAAAATCTCACCGACCTAAAAAAAGTCACAAAGACTTGAAAGTTGTAGCATTAAATATTATGATAGATATCGTGAGGAGACATTCACATATGGGACTAATAGAACACGAACTCGGCAATGTGATATTATAGTAGCCAGAATACGCCTGGGATACAGACGTATCTGGCAGCTTTCTCAAAACCCGAATGTCGAGTACACAGTGTGTCAACATTGTGAAAAAGAAAACATGCACTCCCTTGAACATTATATTGTAGAATGTCCCATATTGACTGACTTTCGCCCTCCTGGGCTGAGGTATGCTGAACTCTGTAACTCAATATGAGTACTGGAGCACTTGATATATTGAACTTGTACCCTAGATTGACCATGTAATGTAACTTTATAACTTGAACTTGTAAAAGCATCTTAATCACCTTCAGTGGTTAAGTTCTTAATTGCACACTAGTTTCTCTATCAGCTATCTCACCCTGTCAGAGTAAAAGAGAGAAATATATGTGTATGTGTGTGTGTTTGTGTGTGTATGTATGTATGTATGTATGTATGTATGTATGTATGTATGTATGTATGTATGTATGTATGTATGTATGTATGTATGCGAGTGTGTATGTATGTGTATAAAGTATATGTGGAAGCTGATCAGAATTACATTTCACCATTGTAAATTCACATTAATGCATTCATAAATCTGTATCTATGCATTTACGTATGTAGCTTAGCCTAACATTTTAAAAGCACTACAATCACCTTCTGTGGTTGTTCAATAAATCTCTGAATTGTATGTTTGACAAATCTCTCACCCTGTCCATGGAGGACAGAAGAAAATGTATATATGCTGGTTAGCATTGCAAATGTGTGGCCACGTCTGTGATAGAAAATAATAATAATAATAATAATAATAACTGCTTGCTTTAGCATTTGTTAATCAGTCTCGGTGGCTAGAGTACTGAGGGTCAAAGCAGCTCTTCCTGTAGGATGAGATCTGAGAAGTACCGACCATTTGTTCTGAGGCCAGATGAGTTGAGTAGCTAAAGCTTCAAAAGAAGTGAAAAATGAATCTACCTCTGTCTGTACAAAAGGCGGAATCATTTTGATTCACTAAGTAGGATTGAAACGTACCGATAGGTTGACTTCTGCTTTCTGGCACTGAGTGGTGTGGGTAGTTTCAAGTTCCAGCTGCTTACGTTGGAGCTCTAGCGTGGAGGTAGCTTTCACCTGTTCTAAACGGAGCATGAAGGCAGCTTCTCTTTCTCCGTTTTCTCTCTCTTGAGTTGAAGTTCTTGCGCTAGGTTCTGAAGTCGTTCTGTTTCTCGGTGATGTTCTAGTTCTGCTCATTGTTCTTGGAGCCGGAGTTGATCTGCTCGCGTTCATGTTGGAGTGCGGCTTCTTGTTCTTGAAGTCGAAGTTGCTCTTGTTCGCATTCACCGGCTATTGCAGCGTCTTGTCTTCTCATCGCCCGTAAAAGTTCATTATTCTTAGCTTCCACGCGGGCTAATTCGATCTTCAGTTTCATGACGGCGAGTGCAGTTTTATCGGCAATTTGATGTTGTTCTTGCTGCTCTGAAGGGATAAGATCATTATCAGCTAAATAATCTAATATCATGTTATGAAGTTCGGCTTTGGTGGCACCATTGGAAGGCGAGAGGTGATACTCTATGGTTAATGTTAGTAATTCAGAGCGAATTAAAGTAGCTATTTCCTCCTCAGGGTTGGCACGAAAGGCTGCTAAGCGAAACATAGTTAGTAGTGTACAGAGACTAGTAATAAAAATTGGAAGAACTATGCTCGTGTCCTCCTGTAAGTGAATCAATATGTGAAAATTATCAGAATATCTTAAATGTGATGTGGCAACAGACACGAGAATGGTTATTATAGAACTGGACTGTACACTCTACGTACAGTTAAGAAAACACTGTACGGACGTAACTATCCTGTAGGGCAATGATAAATTGACGAGGAAAGTTCCGGAGACATTAGATAAATTGTACTAATTCTTGGACTTTAGTAAGGACTTGGAGGTAACTGTTTCAAGGTAGCACAATATAAGAATGATGTAGGGATTTCTATACCCGGTACTCTACTATTGACGAGGATAAGGGCAAGAGGTGTCCTACTGAAAGCTTAGTAATTACCTGCAGAGTTACAATTCTTTGTGTTTTGGAAAAGAATAGTAAACTCCCTTCCTGGGCAATTAATCGTGAACTTTGAACCAATACATAGGGGTGCGGAGAGTGTCAACACTGTGACGAGAACTGCTGTACGAGTCCCAAACATACAAAACAGTCCTGGATGCGAACGGAGCTTAAGCCCGAAAGTTCGTACTGCAAAGTTGAACGGTACAGTTTGGAGACAAACCAAGGTACCAGAGTACCCGACGGGGTGCTCTGTCTGAGTGAGCTACTGCTGTAGGGACAAAATTAATATGGGAAACAAGATATACCAAAGGTTTATAAGATTGACCATTACGAGCAAGTACCAGATAGTAGAAGTACCAGATGGTAGAGGTACCAGATGGTGGAGGTACCAGATGGTGGAGGTACCAGATGGTGGAGATACCAGATGGTGGAGGTACCAGATGGTAGAAACACCAGATGGTAGAGGAACCAGATGGTAGAAGTACCAGAGGGTAGAAATTTCAGATGGTAGAGGTACCAGATGGTAGAAGTACCAGATGGTAGAAGTACCAGACGGTAGAAATTCCAGATGGTAGAGGTACCAGATGGTGGAGGTACTAGATGGTAGAGGTACCAGATGGTAGAAGTACCAGACGGTAGAAATTCCAGATGGTAGAGGTACCAGATGGTGGAGGTACTAGATGGTAGAGGTACCAGATGGTAGAAGTACCAGATGGTAGAGGAACCAGATGGTAGAAGTACCAGATGGTAGAAGTACCAGATGGTAAAGTTCCAGATGGTAGAGGTACCAGATGGTAGAAGTACCAGATGGTAGAAGTACCAGATGGTAGAAGTACCAGATGGTGGAGGAACCAGATGGTAGAAGTACCAGATGGTGGAGGTACCAGATGGTAGAAGTACCAGATGGTGGAGGTACCAGATGGTAGAAGTACCAGATGGTAGAAGTACCAGATGGTAGAGGAACCAGATGGTAGAAGTACCAGATGGTAGAAGTACCAGATGGTAAAGTTCCAGATGGTAGAGGTACCAGATGGTAGAAGTACCAGATGGTAAAGTTCCAGATGGTAGAGGTACCAGATGGTAGAAGTACCAGATGGTGGAGGAACCAGATGGTAGAAGTACCAGATGGTGGAGGTACCAGATGGTAGAAGTACCAGATGGTAGAGGTACCAGATGGTAGAAGTACCAGATGGTAAAGTTCCAGATGGTAGAGGTAACAGATGGTAGAAGTAGCAGATGGTGGAGGAACCAGATGGTAGAAGTACCAGATGGTGGAGGTACCAGATGGTAGAAGTACCAGATGGTAGAAGTACCAGATGGTAGAAGTACCAGATGGTAGAGGTAGCAGATGGTAGAAATACCAAGGTATTCCGTCTGTATACCTTGTAACTTCTACTGTGTGCAGCGGGAGCTCCAATTGTCCTGATTCTGAAAATAGAAGTTGTAGTGAGTGAACTGGTGCTGGTGAGGGAGCTGTTAGGGGCTCTAAGGTCGGAGGTCGAGTCCCCGCGGCAAGTCCTACGACAGAGGCAGGAGCTAAGACAGAAAAAAACGGCAAGAAGCAAATGAGGAAACCAGCAGGAGAAAGTCGTCGTCCTGGAATGTCGTAAAGGACAGGGGTCTTAAGAAACCTTTGACAAAGCTGCCAACAGATGTCCTAAGGACTTCTAACCAATCTGCCATATTGGAAGGCAGGTGCTGTAGAAAGCCTGCAGTTCGCTCGAAAGGGAAGGCAAGGAAGGGAGCTCAGGTACCTCAAGGTGCTCTGAAATTAAAGGAAGTACCTAAGCGAATTTTAGTTATAGGAGATTCCCAGGGGAGGTTTTTGGATAGAATTTTTGTGCCAGAGATAGGGGGTCTCTGGCTTAAGGGTTTGCTATCCGGGAGCTGGAATTGGTGACATTGTTAATAACATAAATTATATTATGGCTGGAAATAGGAACAAACCTATTATTTGTATCAGTTCTGATGGAAATGATGATGGACGAGTTAGGATTGAGAAACTGATACAGAGGTTTAAGACAGACATTAAATTAGTACAAGGGAAGAATCCCGATCATATGTGGCATTCTTGCAAGAAAGTGAGATGGAAATGATTGGCTGTTGAGGGCACTTGGTGTCAATTGCCGACTGGACAAATGTTTCAAATCAAATGCAATATCGTTCATAGATAACTGGGAACACTTCTGTGGAAGAAATGCTATGTATGCTCGTGATGCGGTGCATTCATCGAGGGCTGGGGTTGTTGCTGTTGCCAACTCGTTGGAACCTGTGGAAGGAGGAGTTTGTTTGGGATTAAACAAATTAGTAGATAAGTACCAGAGGGCAGAAGTACCATGGGTACAGAAGTACCACGAGTACAGGTATCAGATGCAGAAGTACCTAGGGTATAGGTACCAGATGACAGAAGTACCAAGGGAATAGGTACCTGACGGGAGAGCTACCAAGGATATACGTACCAGATGGCAGAAGTACCAAGGGTATAGGTACCAGATGGCAGAAGGGTATAGGTACCAGATGGTAGAGGTACCAAGGTATAGGTACCAGATGGTAGAAGTACCAAGGTATAGGTACCAGATGGTAGAAGTACCAAGGGTATAGGTACCAGATGGCAGAAGTACCAAGGGTATAGGTACCAGATGGTAGAAGTACCAAGGTATAGGTACCGGATGGTAAAAGTACCAAGGTATAGGTACCGGATGGCAGAAGTACCAAGGTATAGGTACCGGATTGCAGAAGTACCAAGGTATATGTACCGGATTGCAGAAGTACCAAGGTATAGGTACCAGATGGTAGAGGTACCAAGGGTATAGGTACCAAGGGTATAGGTACCAGATGGCAGAAGTACCAAGGTATAGGTACCAGATGGGAGAAGTACCAGGGGTATAGGTACCACATGGGAGAAGTACCAAGGGTATAGGTACCAGATGGCTGAAGTACCAAGGTATAGGTACCAGATGGCAGAAGTACCAAGGTATTGGTACCGGATGGTAGAAGTACCAAGGTAGAGGTACCAAGGATATAGGTACAGATGGCAGAAGTACCAAGGAAATAGGTAGCAGATGGTAGAAGTACCAAGGTATAGGTACCAGATGGCAGAAGTATCAAGGTATAGGTACTAGATGGCAGAAGTACCAAGGTATAGGCTCCAGATGGTAGAAGTACCAAGGTATAGGTACCAGATGGTAGAAGTACCAAGGTATAGGTACCAGATGGTAGAAGTACCCAGGTATAGGTACCAGATGGCAGAAGTACCAAGGGTATAGGTACCGGATGGTAGAAGTACCAAGGGTATAGGTACCAGATGGCAGAAGTACCAAGGGTATAGGTACCAGATGGTAGAAGTACCAAGGGTATAGGCTCCAGATGGCAGAAGTACCAAGGTATAGGTACCAGATGGCAGAAGTACCAAGGTATAGGCTCCAGATGGCAGAAGTACCAAGGTATAGGTACCAGATGGTAGAAGTACCAAGGTATAGGTACCGGATGGTAAAAGTACCAAGGTATAGGTACTGGATGGCAGAAGTACCAAGGTATAGGTACCGGATTGCAGAAGTACCAAGGTTGTGGGAAAAACCTGCTGGGATTGATATAAGAGGAGACTACCAGGGACTTGAACTGAACTAAATTAAAAATTTACTGTCTGCAAATTAATTCAATTAAAATCTCTAGCTAGGGTTGTAAATCCTAGCTCCTCTTTTCCTAATGACAGATTGTGGGCTGTAAGGGACAGGTGGGGTGAATGACTTAGTTGATAGAAGTTCCAATCCACCTGTAGACAGGGATCTCACATCAGCTTGTATTTTATACAAGGATAAGATTTAATAAATTCAGTTATATGACTGAACACTGGCTCTGTTTAAATCAGGGATTTAAACATACATAGTCTAACCTAGCACCATAACTTAACAGCCAATATGTACTTATACTATAAACAACAAATTAAATTGTAAAAGTATAATAAATGACCTTAAATGTAGTCTAAATACTGTTAAGTACTAGAAATTATATTCAATTAAATGAACTTATATGATAACTTATAAATAACTAAGCAAGCAATTGATAACTTAATTTATATATTCAAAAATATATGCAGACATATTCAATTTATATGATACAGTTAGCTTGAGTGAATCTTTTCCAAAACTATGGACACTTGTGAGGTTTTTACTTATTGAGGCTGAATTATTTTCTGACACAATGGACACTCATGAGGTTCAGTGCTTGGATAAGATTCACAGCTACACTACAATTTTAATAAACTTACTGATATGTGAGGCTTAGCCTCGCTTTTTAACCAACAGACAGATTTATAGGATATTAAAGCTACACAAGCATACAATTGGCCAATCATACACCAAATAACCTTCAATATACTTCTCTGCCAGTCGAGGTGCCTGTCTGACAAGTTTGCCAGACTGATTAACTCTCTCTTGTTGAGTTTAGGCACGATATTTAGCTACAGCGTTGCTGTATGATGATCTGGTAGCGTTGCTACTTGGATTTTTCTTTAACTGCGTTGCAGAAGAATGATATTTGCTAAAGATTAGGAATGAAGGTGGTGGAAACCGCGTCACTGTGATCTCCACTACACTCTTATTTTTATAAATGTTCTAGGATTTTCCTTGTAGATATTGTCCAGGTACTCCCCCAGTTCTAGAGAGTATTCACTGGCGATAAGAATGTTAAATAAGGTGTCCTTGAGCTGGTAATGTTCGCTAAGGATCAGTCACTTGTTCACTCATTTGTAAACAAACGCGGAGTGCCTCGGGCTTTGTTGGTGGGCGCTTCACTCCCCCCATCGCCCTGCCATGCTCTCTGTGCACGGTAGCCTTCTATGAATATTGATTGATTATTTTTACAGTCTAGACTTATGATTAAGATAAGATGTGATTATAATATAATTAGATATAAGATTTAAAGATTATAAGTAGTATTTGTAAATACCACTGAATCTTATTAAGGATTCGATTTTTAATCCTACCGGATGTTGAATCAATGTTCCAATAGTTTTTTAATTAACAAATCCTTCTAGAAGCTTCTGGATCCTTGAAAGATCATGTACAAAGTCACGTAGGCATCAAAAGGGCCCCTGTTGCGTACGTGTTCATGGTGCCATTGTCATCCAGGATCAAGCTATATAATGAATCTTTCATGATTCTAATATGATTTTGATACGATTTAGATATGATTTTGATATGATTTTGATATGATATAGAAATGATATAGTAATTATACATTTCTTAGATGATTATTAAATATGGTGGGTAAAAATTTCCCACATCTTCCAGAGGGAGAGAACTGGCACAGAGTCCAATACTTAGGACAATAGTAACCATATGTATTTATTTACTCTCCATTGGATTGATAATACAAGTGCAAATTTTGCTTGCACTTTTGTGCTGCTGTCCGTTGTGGACGATTGTGTCTGTTAGGAGTCTGTGGGTCTAGTGGAGTTAGAGTGTCTTGAGGTCTCTCAGGATCTAACTGCAGCTGGCTCACTGATTCCATGTGGATGAGTTTGTCCAATGTCTTCAGGGAAGTTGTTCCTTTAGACAGGATTTTGACTATTCTCAAAATCCCCTGACTATCTGGATGGACTGAGACAACTTTACCTAATGGCCAGTCAGCCCTAGGGCCATCACTGTCTACCAAGACAATATCGCCAGGTTGGAGATTAGCTATATTATGGGGGACATTGGCCCCATAGTGATGTTCTCGTAGAGATGTAAGATATTCTTTTGTCCAAACATCATTCCATTTTTGGATTATGCTGGACAAATGCTTATACCCCTGAACCAACTCGCTCTGACCCACATATGAGGGATCTCTGATCTCATCATCCTCTAGAGATGGTACTGGAGTCAGAAGTCTTCCATACATTAGGTGGGCAGGACTTAATGGCTCATGTTGAGTAGGATCCTCAGACAAGTAAGTCAACGGCCGGTTATTCACCCTTGATTCTATTTCCGTGATTACTGTCTGGAGCTCTTGAAGATTGATTTTCTGACGGTGTAGAGATTTTCTCAAGGATCTTTTTACAGTTCCTATTAACCGTTCATAAAATCCTCTGTGCCATGGGGCTCTCGGAGGGATAAATTTCCATCTGCAATGACGCTGTTCCAGTGTGGAAGTAACTGCAGGATGGGAACAGATTTCCCGTAGACATGCTTCTCCAGCTACCAAGTTTGCTCCGTTATCTGAAATCATCAGCTTAGGGCATGATCGGCGTGATGCGAATCTGCGGAAAGCTTGAATAAATGATTGAGCAGTCATATCGGGTGTTACCTCTAGATGTACTGCCCTGGTGGTAGCACAGGTGAACAGACAGATGTATGCCTTGATAGGTTGCTTATCTGCAGTCCCTGTTAGATATATTGCTCCTGTATAATCTACTCCTGTCGTTTCGAAAGGTTGTAGATGGACCACTCGTTCCTTTGGTAGGGGTGGTGGCCCTGGATAAGAGCAAGTTCTTGCATCGTACCTTCGGCATATCATGCAATTCTTCAAGATTGATTTGACTGACTGTCTTCCCTGAGGAATCCAGTACTGCTGTCTGATTTGTGTGAGTGTGTCTAACACTCCTCCATGTTTGATGATTTGTTGATGTGTATGCAACACAATCAACCTTGTGATCCAATGATTTTTTGGTAAAAGCCATGGATGCACGGTATCTAGATTGATATCTGCGTGTTTAAGTCTCCCTCCACAACGCAGAATGTTGTGATTTTCTTGGTCTATCCACAGACCGAGATTGTGTTTTAACTTATGAGGAAGATTTTCATAGTTATTCCCATAAGTTTCTCTCTGGGCTTGTCTTACCCAATAGATAAGTGCATCAGGAAAAGTGTATTTTATACCTTTTTTCCTGAGATAATGAAACACGTTCTGTGTTACATTGATTAATTTGATGAGCGAGGAGTAACGAGTACAATCCAAGACTGATATTTGAGCTTGCTGCCTGGTGGTAGTTATGGTTTGTGTCGTAATGACGTGTGGCTTTTGTTCAGGCCAACTACCATTCACTAACCATCGAGGCCCATGAAACCAAATATCTGCCTTTGCAAACTGTTTAAATGTCATACCTCTTGATAAGAGATCAGCTGGATTATCCTTTGTTGGTACATGCAACAATTGAAAGCCTGCGGAAATTTCTTTAATTTCCGAGACGCGATTTTTTACATATGGAGTTGGACAGTTGTCATTTCGTACCCATTGTAAGACAGCTTCATTGTCAGACCATATAATGACATCTTTGATGTACATGGTAGACAAGACTTGTTTGATATGCACTGCTAAACGTGTTCCAGTTAGCAGTGCTGTTAGTTCCATCTGAGGCAAAGTTCTCTTTTTTAATTGAGCGACTCTGGCCTTAGAGGTGATAAGATATGATTGATTAGAAGTCACTAAATAAGCACAAGCTCCAAAAGCTTTGGCTGACGAGTCTGCAAATACATGTAGTGATACTTCTTCATTTTCCTCGACTATGTGTCTCGGAAAGATTATCTTTTCAACTAAAGTTTGTTCTTGAGCCACTTCCATCCAAGCTTTTTGTAACTGGATTGGTAGTGGATCATCCCAACCAACCTTAGCCTTCCATGCTTCTTGCACCAATAAACGCCACTTGATAGTCAAAGGATTTAGTAGACCAAGTGGGTCGAATACTTTGCTAACTTGTGAAAGCAAATCCCTTTTTGTAGTGATGTTGTAATTTACTGGCACAGATTTGATCGATATTGTGTCCGAGATTAAATCCCAATCCATACCTAACACCTTTTGTGATTCTGGTACGTGATATTCAGGGTAATCTCTTGCTATTTGATTATTCAATGTTGCATTATTAGAGGCCCAAGATTGTAGTGGCATGTTGGCACCTTGTAGCTCCTTGTTGGCCTCTTGATATAATTGTAAAAGTTCAGTAGTACTGTTAACTGTCCCTTGAAAATTATCTACATATAGATTTTGACTGATTTCAGTCTTACAGGGACTTGATGATTTCTTCAGATGAGTATCTAGAGTTGGTTGCAATAGAAATGGACTGCTTGTCGCGCCAAAAAGAACTGATGAGAATCTGAAAGTCACTACAGGACTATTGACATCTTCTGGGTTCTCTACCCATAGAAACTTAGTGAAGTCTCTATCTTCTTCCTGTAAGCCAACTCTTAGAAAGGCCTTACTTATATCTGCTGAATACGCATATTTGTTAAGTCTAAACTTCAACAGTATGTCATACAATTTCTGAGTTAGACTTGGACCTGTTTGCAAACAATCATTTAGACTGGTTCCTTGGGGTCCAGATTTAGAGCTACAATTAAAAACTATCCGTAAAGGAGTTGTTTTTGATTCTCTCATTACAGCCATGTGAGGTAAAAAATGGCCTGTTTGCGTATTGTCATGTTTCACGACTTCGATGAATTTATTCTTTAATTGTTGAGCAATAATCTCATGATAGAGTTTTAAATGCTCAGGCCTTTTTCTTAGCTTTGCTAATTGAGATTTAAATTGACTATAAGCCATTTGATAATTGGTAGGTAAGGTTTTATGGTTGATTTTCCATGGTAGCTTTACCCAGTACTGTCCATCATGGTACTGTACAGTTTCTAAGTACTGACTGTATGCACAGACATCATCAGGACTTGGTTGTTCAGGAATTATTCCTATGGCATCAAGTTCCCACAATTGATGTACAGATTCTAATCCATCATCAATCATGTGGGGGATTTTAAGTGGTGACTGTTCTTTGCCTAGTCATGCCACTATTACAGTTTCTGTATGATGTGATTTTTCAGGAGTTGAAGGTTCAAGATCTAGTATAGGTCCTGTCATCAATATGCCTCCTGCTGATTTGAGTATATTCATACCCATAGATTCTTCTGATCCTAGAATGAATCGATGATAGTAGTCAGCTCCAATCAGGATTCCGATATCCCCTATGAGGTCAGAATCAAGCAGAGGATCTGCTAATTGTATTCCTTTTTCTTTTAGGAATTTAATTGTTGCTGTCAGACCAGTCACTTCCATTTCAGTAGGAATTTTATCAACTACTATGGCTTCTACTGTCCTTTGGGATGTACCTAGACAGACATTGAGTTTTACTACTGGAAAGGTTTTACGACCAGAATTAGTAAAAAACCCTGATATGGAGGTAGATACTTGCTTTGAAAATTTAAGTTGTAAATCTTCTGCAATCTTTTTACTGATAAAGGTTTTCTGTGACCCTTGATCAAAAAAGCCTCTTGTTGGAATACAAATTCCTTGATTGCATAGTTCTAGCTGTGCAGTAGGCAATATGGCTGTTGTAACAATTTCTGTATCCAAGTCGTTGACATTGCTCATTACTGTACAGAATTGTACGGCTGTTGTGGTATTATCATCTTTGGGCTTTGCCTGAGATGCAGGTTGATTATTGGAAGTCTGTGATCTGGATTGAGTGTTAATATCACCACAGAGTGCTGTGTGATGTACACTTTTATGACAATATTGGCAGTTCTGCAATTGAGTGATACACTCACTTGTATCGTGCTTCCGTAGACAACGGATGCACCTGTTCAGAGATTTCAGTCGATCGCTTCGACTGGCACGGCCTTCTTATACTGTGCATTGATAAATGGTATGTGCTTCTTGACAGAATAAACATTTTGGGGCAGTTGTAGCTCCTTTTGTCTTATCTGTCTTAGGAGCTTGGTTTCCTACAGTTCTGTTAACTGTGGGGGATATAGCATAAGAGCCAACATTATTCTGTTTCCACTTTGCAGAAGAGGAATTTTGTTGCCTTGATTTTTGACTGCCATTTTGGACATTTTTGTCCGTGGATTCACCTTTGGGGATTTTTTCTTGAGATCTAAGTTTTCCTCGGCTTCGTAATCTTTGTACGTAAGCTCGAAGTCCATCAAAGATTTGGCTTTGTGATAAGATATTGTTACAAGTATGTAACACTTGTAGGTAAGTAATTACATGCAAGTAGGTCATACAAGCATGTAACACTTGTACTCCTCCAAGGATTTCCTTAAAGGATGAATTGTATCTGTAATAATGTGTATCTACATTATTCATGATGTGATGAAGCATTTTGCTTTTTCTTTTTTTTTTCTCGGCTTTGCCTTTTCTATTAAGTAAGTCTCTTTGAGATGCTTGATTAACTTCAGATTTTCTGAGGCTGCTTTCACTCCAGTGAAAGCATGAGATTAGGTGATCAAGACTATATTCTTGGATTAAGATAGTTATCTTAGATGGATGATAATATTTGTATTGACATTGTCAATGGGCTGTTAGCCTTTCAGATTGTGATGTGAGATTAAGATTGGTCTTAATCCCCAATTGTAGACTATTGTAGCCAAGTGATGATGACATTTGTCTATCACCTGATTTAAATGGTCTGTAGGCTGTAGATTCAAGTGATTTTTTAGACACTTTGTGACCTCTTCTTTTCTGTTTCAGTTGCTGGTGGAATACTGTTAGTCATTTTGACCTTTTCCGAGTTTCAGAGATTCCGAGATTTTTCTCTTTTTTCTGATAAATATGTATGATGTTAATGTATTTTGATAAATGAGCTTTCCTGTCTACTTAGGTAATGATTCCAAAGATCGTCCTTCATTTCCTCCCTGGAATCTGGTTGTAGCAGGTGTTCAATTATCAAAAGTACTGTAATAATTTGATTTGTGACCCGAATGCACGAATGCACCAAGTTGGTAAATCTTGTAATAATTTTTTAAAAATAGTAAATGGCACTATTTTTGCAAAGTTATTACAAAATCTGTTACCATAATAGTTGCTTGATAAAATACAGTAGAATGTCTACTGGTTTTACCTGTAATAGGGTTTGATACAGTTGATTTTGGTTAGATTGTAATGAATGCTCTTACAGTGATGATAACACTTTTTTAAAGAATATTATGTAATGAGCAGCTCTGAAAATCAGTAGATTAGAGATAATGCTAGATAATACACTTAAATATATATGTAATGTTACCACAATGAGGTAGGTAATTGTATTTTATGATTAAGATGCAGTGCAGTGTCTGTGACACTGATATAATTAAGTACTGTGGTTTCTTAACACTGAACAGTATCAGTATGCTATGAATGCTTACTTAATGGATATGGTGGCTTAAGCCACTGCAAACAATATGTTTACTTAGATATATAGCTATGATAAATATTGGCTGATAGCTAGGTTAGGCTAGAATATGTAAGAATTATTCCAATGCAAAATCAAGAAGTTTCTTATCTATTTGGCACTGAAATATTCGGTAAACGAATGATCATAAATATCTAGGTACAAAGGACCATTATTATCTGGTTCGAAGGACCATTAATGTGGGAAAAACCTGCTGGGATTGATATAAGAGGAGACTACCAGGGACTTGTACTGAACTAAATTAAAAATTTACTGTCTGCAAATTAATTCAATTAAAATCTCTAGCTAGGGTTGTAAATCCTAGCTCCTCTTTTCCTAATGACAGATTGTGGGCTGTAAGGGACAGGTGGGGTGAATGACTTAGTTGATAGAAGTTCCAATCCACCTGTAGACAGGGATCTCACATCAGCTTGTATTTTATACAAGGATAAGATTTAATAAATTCAGTTATATGACTGAACACTGGCTCTGTTTAAATCAGGGATTTAAACATACATAGTCTAACCTAGCACCATAACTTAACAGCCAATATGTACTTATACTATAAACAACAAATTAAATTGTAAAAGTATAATAAATGACCTTAAATGTAGTCTAAATACTGTTAAGTACTAGAAATTATATTCAATTAAATGAACTTATATGATAACTTATAAATAACTAAGCAAGCAATTGATAACTTAATTTATATATTCAAATATATATGCAGACATATTCAATTTATATGATACAGTTAGCTTGAGTGAATCTTTTCCAAAACTATGGACACTTGTGAGGTTTTTACTTATTGAGGCTGAATTATTTTCTGACACAATGGATACTCATGAGGTTCAGTGCTTGGATAAGATTCACAGCTACACTACAATTTTAATAAACTTACTGATATGTGAGGCTTAGCCTCGCTTTTTAACCAACAGACAGATTTATAGGATATTAAAGCTACACAAGCATACAATTGGCCAATCATACACCAAATAACCTTCAATATACTTCTCTGCCAGTCGGGGTGCCTGTCTGACAAGTTTGCCAGACTGATTAACTCTCTCTTGTTGAGTTTAGGCACGATATTTAGCTACAGCGTTGCTGTATGATGATCTGGTAGCGTTGCTACTTGGATTTTTCTTTAACTGCGTTGCAGAAGAATGATATTTGCTAAAGATTAGGAATGAAGGTGGTGGAAACCGCGTCACTGTGATCTCCACTACACTCTTATTTTTATAAATGTTCTAGGATTTTCCTTGTAGATATTGTCCAGGTACTCCCCCAGTTCTAGAGAGTATTCACTGGCGATAAGAATGTTAAATAAGGTGTCCTTGAGCTGGTAATGTTCGCTAAGGATCAGTCACTTGTTCACTCATTTGTAAACAAACGCGGAGTGCCTCGGGCTTTGTTGGTGGGCGCTTCACTCCCCCCATCGCCCTGCCATGCTCTCTGTGCACGGTAGCCTTCTATGAATATTGATTGATTATTTTTACAGTCTAGACTTATGATTAAGATAAGATGTGATTATAATATAATTAGATATAAGATTTAAAGATTATAAGTAGTATTTGTAAATACCACTGAATCTTATTAAGGATTCGATTTTTAATCCTACCGGATGTTGAATCAATGTTCCAATAGTTTTTTAATTAACAAATCCTTCTAGAAGCTTCTGGATCCTTGAAAGATCATGTACAAAGTCACGTAGGCATCAAAAGGGCCCCTGTTGCGTACGTGTTCATGGTGCCATTGTCATCCAGGATCAAGCTATATAATGAATCTTTCATGATTCTAATATGATTTTGATACGATTTAGATATGATTTTGATATGATTTTGATATGATATAGAAATGATATAGTAATTATACATTTCTTAGATGATTATTAAATATGGTGGGTAAAAATTTCCCACATCTTCCAGAGGGAGAGAACTGGCACAGAGTCCAATACTTAGGACAATAGTAACCATATGTATTTATTTACTCTCCATTGGATTGATAATACAAGTGCAAATTTTGCTTGCACTTTTGTGCTGCTGTCCGTTGTGGACGATTGTGTCTGTTAGGAGTCTGTGGGTCTAGTGGAGTTAGAGTGTCTTGAGGTCTCTCAGGATCTAACTGCAGCTGGCTCACTGATTCCATGTGGATGAGTTTGTCCAATGTCTTCAGGGAAGTTGTTCCTTTAGACAGGATTTTGACTATTCTCAAAATCCCCTGACTATCTGGATGGACTGAGACAACTTTACCTAATGGCCAGTCAGCCCTAGGGCCATCACTGTCTACCAAGACAATATCGCCAGGTTGGAGATTAGCTATATTATGGGGGACATTGGCCCCATAGTGATGTTCTCGTAGAGATGTAAGATATTCTTTTGTCCAAACATCATTCCATTTTTGGATTATGCTGGACAAATGCTTATACCCCTGAACCAACTCGCTCTGACCCACATATGAGGGATCTCTGATCTCATCATCCTCTAGAGATGGTACTGGAGTCAGAAGTCTTCCATACATTAGGTGGGCAGGACTTAATGGCTCATGTTGAGTAGGATCCTCAGACAAGTAAGTCAACGGCCGGTTATTCACCCTTGATTCTATTTCCGTGATTACTGTCTGGAGCTCTTGAAGATTGATTTTCTGACGGTGTAGAGATTTTCTCAAGGATCTTTTTACAGTTCCTATTAACCGTTCATAAAATCCTCTGTGCCATGGGGCTCTCGGAGGGATAAATTTCCATCTGCAATGACGCTGTTCCAGTGTGGAAGTAACTGCAGGATGGGAACAGATTTCCCGTAGACATGCTTCTCCAGCTACCAAGTTTGCTCCGTTATCTGAAATCATCAGCTTAGGGCATGATCGGCGTGATGCGAATCTGCGGAAAGCTTGAATAAATGATTGAGCAGTCATATCGGGTGTTACCTCTAGATGTACTGCCCTGGTTGTAGCACAGGTGAACAGACAGATGTATGCCTTGATAGGTTGCTTATCTGCAGTCCCTGTTAGATATATTGCTCCTGTATAATCTACTCCTGTCGTTTCGAAAGGTTGTAGATGGACCACTCGTTCCTTTGGTAGGGGTGGTGGCCCTGGATAAGAGCAAGTTCTTGCATCGTACCTTCGGCATATCATGCAATTCTTCAAGATTGATTTGACTGACTGTCTTCCCTGAGGAATCCAGTACTGCTGTCTGATTTGTGTGAGTGTGTCTAACACTCCTCCATGTTTGATGATTTGTTGATGTGTATGCAACACAATCAACCTTGTGATCCAATGATTTTTTGGTAAAAGCCATGGATGCACGGTATCTAGATTGATATCTGCGTGTTTAAGTCTCCCTCCACAACGCAGAATGTTGTGATTTTCTTGGTCTATCCACAGACCGAGATTGTGTTTTAACTTATGAGGAAGATTTTCATAGTTATTCCCATAAGTTTCTCTCTGGGCTTGTCTTACCCAATAGATAAGTGCATCAGGAAAAGTGTATTTTATACCTTTTTTCCTGAGATAATGAAACACGTTCTGTGTTACATTGATTAATTTGATGAGCGAGGAGTAACGAGTACAATCCAAGACTGATATTTGAGCTTGCTGCCTGGTGGTAGTTATGGTTTGTGTCGTAATGACGTGTGGCTTTTGTTCAGGCCAACTACCATTCACTAACCATCGAGGCCCATGAAACCAAATATCTGCCTTTGCAAACTGTTTAAATGTCATACCTCTTGATAAGAGATCAGCTGGATTATCCTTTGTTGGTACATGCAACAATTGAAAGCCTGCGGAAATTTCTTTAATTTCCGAGACGCGATTTTTTACATATGGAGTTGGACAGTTGTCATTTCGTACCCATTGTAAGACAGCTTCATTGTCAGACCATATAATGACATCTTTGATGTACATGGTAGACAAGACTTGTTTGATATGCACTGCTAAACGTGTTCCAGTTAGCAGTGCTGTTAGTTCCATCTGAGGCAAAGTTCTCTTTTTTAATTGAGCGACTCTGGCCTTAGAGGTGATAAGATATGATTGATTAGAAGTCACTAAATAAGCACAAGCTCCAAAAGCTTTGGCTGACGAGTCTGCAAATACATGTAGTGATACTTCTTCATTTTCCTCGACTATGTGTCTCGGAAAGATTATCTTTTCAACTAAAGTTTGTTCTTGAGCCACTTCCATCCAAGCTTTTTGTAACTGGATTGGTAGTGGATCATCCCAACCAACCTTAGCCTTCCATGCTTCTTGCACCAATAAACGCCACTTGATAGTCAAAGGATTTAGTAGACCAAGTGGGTCGAATACTTTGCTAACTTGTGAAAGCAAATCCCTTTTTGTAGTGATGTTGTAATTTACTGGCACAGATTTGATCGATATTGTGTCCGAGATTAAATCCCAATCCATACCTAACACCTTTTGTGATTCTGGTACGTGATATTCAGGGTAATCTCTTGCTATTTGATTATTCAATGTTGCATTATTAGAGGCCCAAGATTGTAGTGGCATGTTGGCACCTTGTAGCTCCTTGTTGGCCTCTTGATATAATTGTAAAAGTTCAGTAGTACTGTTAACTGTCCCTTGAAAATTATCTACATATAGATTTTGACTGATTTCAGTCTTACAGGGACTTGATGATTTCTTCAGATGAGTATCTAGAGTTGGTTGCAATAGAAATGGACTGCTTGTCGCGCCAAAAAGAACTGATGAGAATCTGAAAGTCACTACAGGACTATTGACATCTTCTGGGTTCTCTACCCATAGAAACTTAGTGAAGTCTCTATCTTCTTCCTGTAAGCCAACTCTTAGAAAGGCCTTACTTATATCTGCTGAATACGCATATTTGTTAAGTCTAAACTTCAACAGTATGTCATACAATTTCTGAGTTAGACTTGGACCTGTTTGCAAACAATCATTTAGACTGGTTCCTTGGGGTCCAGATTTAGAGCTACAATTAAAAACTATCCGTAAAGGAGTTGTTTTTGATTCTCTCATTACAGCCATGTGAGGTAAAAAATGGCCTGTTTGCGTATTGTCATGTTTCACGACTTCGATGAATTTATTCTTTAATTGTTGAGCAATAATCTCATGATAGAGTTTTAAATGCTCAGGCCTTTTTCTTAGCTTTGCTAATTGAGATTTAAATTGACTATAAGCCATTTGATAATTGGTAGGTAAGGTTTTATGGTTGATTTTCCATGGTAGCTTTACCCAGTACTGTCCATCATGGTACTGTACAGTTTCTAAGTACTGACTGTATGCACAGACATCATCAGGACTTGGTTGTTCAGGAATTATTCCTATGGCATCAAGTTCCCACAATTGATGTACAGATTCTAATCCATCATCAATCATGTGGGGGATTTTAAGTGGTGACTGTTCTTTGCCTAGTCATGCCACTATTACAGTTTCTGTATGATGTGATTTTTCAGGAGTTGAAGGTTCAAGATCTAGTATAGGTCCTGTCATCAATATGCCTCCTGCTGATTTGAGTATATTCATACCCATAGATTCTTCTGATCCTAGAATGAATCGATGATAGTAGTCAGCTCCAATCAGGATTCCGATATCCCCTATGAGGTCAGAATCAAGCAGAGGATCTGCTAATTGTATTCCTTTTTCTTTTAGGAATTTAATTGTTGCTGTCAGACCAGTCACTTCCATTTCAGTAGGAATTTTATTAACTACTATGGCTTCTACTGTCCTTTGGGATGTACCTAGACAGACATTGAGTTTTACTACTGGAAAGGTTTTACGACCAGAATTAGTAAAAAACCCTGATATGGAGGTAGATACTTGCTTTGAAGATTTAAGTTGTAAATCTTCTGCAATCTTTTTACTGATAAAGGTTTTCTGTGACCCTTGATCAAAAAAGCCTCTTGTTGGAATACAAATTCCTTGATTGCATAGTTCTAGCTGTGCAGTAGGCAATATGGCTGTTGTAACAATTTCTGTATCCAAGTCGTTGACATTGCTCATTACTGTACAGAATTGTACGGCTGTTGTGGTATTATCATCTTTGGGCTTTGCCTGAGATGCAGGTTGATTATTGGAAGTCTGTGATCTGGATTGAGTGTTAATATCACCACAGAGTGCTGTGTGATGTACACTTTTATGACAATATTGGCAGTTCTGCAATTGAGTGATACACTCACTTGTATCGTGCTTCCGTAGACAACGGATGCACCTGTTCAGAGATTTCAGTCGATCGCTTCGACTGGCACGGCCTTCTTATACTGTGCATTGATAAATGGTATGTGCTTCTTGACAGAATAAACATTTTGGGGCAGTTGTAGCTCCTTTTGTCTTATCTGTCTTAGGAGCTTGGTTTCCTACAGTTCTGTTAACTGTGGGGGATATAGCATAAGAGCCAACATTATTCTGTTTCCACTTTGCAGAAGAGGAATTTTGTTGCCTTGATTTTTGACTGCCATTTTGGACATTTTTGTCCGTGGATTCACCTTTGGGGATTTTTTCTTGAGATCTAAGTTTTCCTCGGCTTCGTAATCTTTGTACGTAAGCTCGAAGTCCATCAAAGATTTGGCTTTGTGATAAGATATTGTTACAAGTATGTAACACTTGTAGGTAAGTAATTACATGCAAGTAGGTCATACAAGCATGTAACACTTGTACTCCTCCAAGGATTTCCTTAAAGGATGAATTGTATCTGTAATAATGTGTATCTACATTATTCATGATGTGATGAAGCATTTTGCTTTTTCTTTTTTTTTTCTCGGCTTTGCCTTTTCTATTAAGTAAGTCTCTTTGAGATGCTTGATTAACTTCAGATTTTCTGAGGCTGCTTTCACTCCAGTGAAAGCATGAGATTAGGTGATCAAGACTATATTCTTGGATTAAGATAGTTATCTTAGATGGATGATAATATTTGTATTGACATTGTCAATGGGCTGTTAGCCTTTCAGATTGTGATGTGAGATTAAGATTGGTCTTAATCCCCAATTGTAGACTATTGTAGCCAAGTGATGATGACATTTGTCTATCACCTGATTTAAATGGTCTGTAGGCTGTAGATTCAAGTGATTTTTTAGACACTTTGTGACCTCTTCTTTTCTGTTTCAGTTGCTGGTGGAATACTGTTAGTCATTTTGACCTTTTCCGAGTTTCAGAGATTCCGAGATTTTTCTCTTTTTTCTGATAAATATGTATGATGTTAATGTATTTTGATAAATGAGCTTTCCTGTCTACTTAGGTAATGATTCCAAAGATCGTCCTTCATTTCCTCCCTGGAATCTGGTTGTAGCAGGTGTTCAATTATCAAAAGTACTGTAATAATTTGATTTGTGACCCGAATGCACGAATGCACCAAGTTGGTAAATCTTGTAATAATTTTTTAAAAATAGTAAATGGCACTATTTTTGCAAAGTTATTACAAAATCTGTTACCATAATAGTTGCTTGATAAAATACAGTAGAATGTCTACTGGTTTTACCTGTAATAGGGTTTGATACAGTTGATTTTGGTTAGATTGTAATGAATGCTCTTACAGTGATGATAACACTTTTTTAAAGAATATTATGTAATGAGCAGCTCTGAAAATCAGTAGATTAGAGATAATGCTAGATAATACACTTAAATATATATGTAATGTTACCACAATGAGGTAGGTAATTGTATTTTATGATTAAGATGCAGTGCAGTGTCTGTGACACTGATATAATTAAGTACTGTGGTTTCTTAACACTGAACAGTATCAGTATGCTATGAATGCTTACTTAATGGATATGGTGGCTTAAGCCACTGCAAACAATATGTTTACTTAGATATATAGCTATGATAAATATTGGCTGATAGCTAGGTTAGGCTAGAATATGTAAGAATTATTCCAATGCAAAATCAAGAAGTTTCTTATCTATTTGGCACTGAAATATTCGGTAAACGAATGATCATAAATATCTAGGTACAAAGGACCATTATTATCTGGTTCGAAGGACCATTAATGTGGGAAAAACCTGCTGGGATTGATATAAGAGGAGACTACCAGGGACTTGTACTGAACTAAATTAAAAATTTACTGTCTGCAAATTAATTCAATTAAAATCTCTAGCTAGGGTTGTAAATCCTAGCTCCTCTTTTCCTAATGACAGATTGTGGGCTGTAAGGGACAGGTGGGGTGAATGACTTAGTTGATAGAAGTTCCAATCCACCTGTAGACAGGGATCTCACATCAGCTTGTATTTTATACAAGGATAAGATTTAATAAATTCAGTTATATGACTGAACACTGGCTCTGTTTAAATCAGGGATTTAAACATACATAGTCTAACCTAGCACCATAACTTAACAGCCAATATGTACTTATACTATAAACAACAAATTAAATTGTAAAAGTATAATAAATGACCTTAAATGTAGTCTAAATACTGTTAAGTACTAGAAATTATATTCAATTAAATGAACTTATATGATAACTTATAAATAACTAAGCAAGCAATTGATAACTTAATTTATATATTCAAATATATATGCAGACATATTCAATTTATATGATACAGTTAGCTTGAGTGAATCTTTTCCAAAACTATGGACACTTGTGAGGTTTTTACTTATTGAGGCTGAATTATTTTCTGACACAATGGATACTCATGAGGTTCAGTGCTTGGATAAGATTCACAGCTACACTACAATTTTAATAAACTTACTGATATGTGAGGCTTAGCCTCGCTTTTTAACCAACAGACAGATTTATAGGATATTAAAGCTACACAAGCATACAATTGGCCAATCATACACCAAATAACCTTCAATATACTTCTCTGCCAGTCGGGGTGCCTGTCTGACAAGTTTGCCAGACTGATTAACTCTCTCTTGTTGAGTTTAGGCACGATATTTAGCTACAGCGTTGCTGTATGATGATCTGGTAGCGTTGCTACTTGGATTTTTCTTTAACTGCGTTGCAGAAGAATGATATTTGCTAAAGATTAGGAATGAAGGTGGTGGAAACCGCGTCACTGTGATCTCCACTACACTCTTATTTTTATAAATGTTCTAGGATTTTCCTTGTAGATATTGTCCAGGTACTCCCCCAGTTCTAGAGAGTATTCACTGGCGATAAGAATGTTAAATAAGGTGTCCTTGAGCTGGTAATGTTCGCTAAGGATCAGTCACTTGTTCACTCATTTGTAAACAAACGCGGAGTGCCTCGGGCTTTGTTGGTGGGCGCTTCACTCCCCCCATCGCCCTGCCATGCTCTCTGTGCACGGTAGCCTTCTATGAATATTGATTGATTATTTTTACAGTCTAGACTTATGATTAAGATAAGATGTGATTATAATATAATTAGATATAAGATTTAAAGATTATAAGTAGTATTTGTAAATACCACTGAATCTTATTAAGGATTCGATTTTTAATCCTACCGGATGTTGAATCAATGTTCCAATAGTTTTTTAATTAACAAATCCTTCTAGAAGCTTCTGGATCCTTGAAAGATCATGTACAAAGTCACGTAGGCATCAAAAGGGCCCCTGTTGCGTACGTGTTCATGGTGCCATTGTCATCCAGGATCAAGCTATATAATGAATCTTTCATGATTCTAATATGATTTTGATACGATTTAGATATGATTTTGATATGATTTTGATATGATATAGAAATGATATAGTAATTATACATTTCTTAGATGATTATTAAATATGGTGGGTAAAAATTTCCCACATCTTCCAGAGGGAGAGAACTGGCACAGAGTCCAATACTTAGGACAATAGTAACCATATGTATTTATTTACTCTCCATTGGATTGATAATACAAGTGCAAATTTTGCTTGCACTTTTGTGCTGCTGTCCGTTGTGGACGATTGTGTCTGTTAGGAGTCTGTGGGTCTAGTGGAGTTAGAGTGTCTTGAGGTCTCTCAGGATCTAACTGCAGCTGGCTCACTGATTCCATGTGGATGAGTTTGTCCAATGTCTTCAGGGAAGTTGTTCCTTTAGACAGGATTTTGACTATTCTCAAAATCCCCTGACTATCTGGATGGACTGAGACAACTTTACCTAATGGCCAGTCAGCCCTAGGGCCATCACTGTCTACCAAGACAATATCGCCAGGTTGGAGATTAGCTATATTATGGGGGACATTGGCCCCATAGTGATGTTCTCGTAGAGATGTAAGATATTCTTTTGTCCAAACATCATTCCATTTTTGGATTATGCTGGACAAATGCTTATACCCCTGAACCAACTCGCTCTGACCCACATATGAGGGATCTCTGATCTCATCATCCTCTAGAGATGGTACTGGAGTCAGAAGTCTTCCATACATTAGGTGGGCAGGACTTAATGGCTCATGTTGAGTAGGATCCTCAGACAAGTAAGTCAACGGCCGGTTATTCACCCTTGATTCTATTTCCGTGATTACTGTCTGGAGCTCTTGAAGATTGATTTTCTGACGGTGTAGAGATTTTCTCAAGGATCTTTTTACAGTTCCTATTAACCGTTCATAAAATCCTCTGTGCCATGGGGCTCTCGGAGGGATAAATTTCCATCTGCAATGACGCTGTTCCAGTGTGGAAGTAACTGCAGGATGGGAACAGATTTCCCGTAGACATGCTTCTCCAGCTACCAAGTTTGCTCCGTTATCTGAAATCATCAGCTTAGGGCATGATCGGCGTGATGCGAATCTGCGGAAAGCTTGAATAAATGATTGAGCAGTCATATCGGGTGTTACCTCTAGATGTACTGCCCTGGTGGTAGCACAGGTGAACAGACAGATGTATGCCTTGATAGGTTGCTTATCTGCAGTCCCTGTTAGATATATTGCTCCTGTATAATCTACTCCTGTCGTTTCGAAAGGTTGTAGATGGACCACTCGTTCCTTTGGTAGGGGTGGTGGCCCTGGATAAGAGCAAGTTCTTGCATCGTACCTTCGGCATATCATGCAATTCTTCAAGATTGATTTGACTGACTGTCTTCCCTGAGGAATCCAGTACTGCTGTCTGATTTGTGTGAGTGTGTCTAACACTCCTCCATGTTTGATGATTTGTTGATGTGTATGCAACACAATCAACCTTGTGATCCAATGATTTTTTGGTAAAAGCCATGGATGCACGGTATCTAGATTGATATCTGCGTGTTTAAGTCTCCCTCCACAACGCAGAATGTTGTGATTTTCTTGGTCTATCCACAGACCGAGATTGTGTTTTAACTTATGAGGAAGATTTTCATAGTTATTCCCATAAGTTTCTCTCTGGGCTTGTCTTACCCAATAGATAAGTGCATCAGGAAAAGTGTATTTTATACCTTTTTTCCTGAGATAATGAAACACGTTCTGTGTTACATTGATTAATTTGATGAGCGAGGAGTAACGAGTACAATCCAAGACTGATATTTGAGCTTGCTGCCTGGTGGTAGTTATGGTTTGTGTCGTAATGACGTGTGGCTTTTGTTCAGGCCAACTACCATTCACTAACCATCGAGGCCCATGAAACCAAATATCTGCCTTTGCAAACTGTTTAAATGTCATACCTCTTGATAAGAGATCAGCTGGATTATCCTTTGTTGGTACATGCAACAATTGAAAGCCTGCGGAAATTTCTTTAATTTCCGAGACGCGATTTTTTACATATGGAGTTGGACAGTTGTCATTTCGTACCCATTGTAAGACAGCTTCATTGTCAGACCATATAATGACATCTTTGATGTACATGGTAGACAAGACTTGTTTGATATGCACTGCTAAACGTGTTCCAGTTAGCAGTGCTGTTAGTTCCATCTGAGGCAAAGTTCTCTTTTTTAATTGAGCGACTCTGGCCTTAGAGGTGATAAGATATGATTGATTAGAAGTCACTAAATAAGCACAAGCTCCAAAAGCTTTGGCTGACGAGTCTGCAAATACATGTAGTGATACTTCTTCATTTTCCTCGACTATGTGTCTCGGAAAGATTATCTTTTCAACTAAAGTTTGTTCTTGAGCCACTTCCATCCAAGCTTTTTGTAACTGGATTGGTAGTGGATCATCCCAACCAACCTTAGCCTTCCATGCTTCTTGCACCAATAAACGCCACTTGATAGTCAAAGGATTTAGTAGACCAAGTGGGTCGAATACTTTGCTAACTTGTGAAAGCAAATCCCTTTTTGTAGTGATGTTGTAATTTACTGGCACAGATTTGATCGATATTGTGTCCGAGATTAAATCCCAATCCATACCTAACACCTTTTGTGATTCTGGTACGTGATATTCAGGGTAATCTCTTGCTATTTGATTATTCAATGTTGCATTATTAGAGGCCCAAGATTGTAGTGGCATGTTGGCACCTTGTAGCTCCTTGTTGGCCTCTTGATATAATTGTAAAAGTTCAGTAGTACTGTTAACTGTCCCTTGAAAATTATCTACATATAGATTTTGACTGATTTCAGTCTTACAGGGACTTGATGATTTCTTCAGATGAGTATCTAGAGTTGGTTGCAATAGAAATGGACTGCTTGTCGCGCCAAAAAGAACTGATGAGAATCTGAAAGTCACTACAGGACTATTGACATCTTCTGGGTTCTCTACCCATAGAAACTTAGTGAAGTCTCTATCTTCTTCCTGTAAGCCAACTCTTAGAAAGGCCTTACTTATATCTGCTGAATACGCATATTTGTTAAGTCTAAACTTCAACAGTATGTCATACAATTTCTGAGTTAGACTTGGACCTGTTTGCAAACAATCATTTAGACTGGTTCCTTGGGGTCCAGATTTAGAGCTACAATTAAAAACTATCCGTAAAGGAGTTGTTTTTGATTCTCTCATTACAGCCATGTGAGGTAAAAAATGGCCTGTTTGCGTATTGTCATGTTTCACGACTTCGATGAATTTATTCTTTAATTGTTGAGCAATAATCTCATGATAGAGTTTTAAATGCTCAGGCCTTTTTCTTAGCTTTGCTAATTGAGATTTAAATTGACTATAAGCCATTTGATAATTGGTAGGTAAGGTTTTATGGTTGATTTTCCATGGTAGCTTTACCCAGTACTGTCCATCATGGTACTGTACAGTTTCTAAGTACTGACTGTATGCACAGACATCATCAGGACTTGGTTGTTCAGGAATTATTCCTATGGCATCAAGTTCCCACAATTGATGTACAGATTCTAATCCATCATCAATCATGTGGGGGATTTTAAGTGGTGACTGTTCTTTGCCTAGTCATGCCACTATTACAGTTTCTGTATGATGTGATTTTTCAGGAGTTGAAGGTTCAAGATCTAGTATAGGTCCTGTCATCAATATGCCTCCTGCTGATTTGAGTATATTCATACCCATAGATTCTTCTGATCCTAGAATGAATCGATGATAGTAGTCAGCTCCAATCAGGATTCCGATATCCCCTATGAGGTCAGAATCAAGCAGAGGATCTGCTAATTGTATTCCTTTTTCTTTTAGGAATTTAATTGTTGCTGTCAGACCAGTCACTTCCATTTCAGTAGGAATTTTATTAACTACTATGGCTTCTACTGTCCTTTGGGATGTACCTAGACAGACATTGAGTTTTACTACTGGAAAGGTTTTACGACCAGAATTAGTAAAAAACCCTGATATGGAGGTAGATACTTGCTTTGAAGATTTAAGTTGTAAATCTTCTGCAATCTTTTTACTGATAAAGGTTTTCTGTGACCCTTGATCAAAAAAGCCTCTTGTTGGAATACAAATTCCTTGATTGCATAGTTCTAGCTGTGCAGTAGGCAATATGGCTGTTGTAACAATTTCTGTATCCAAGTCGTTGACATTGCTCATTACTGTACAGAATTGTACGGCTGTTGTGGTATTATCATCTTTGGGCTTTGCCTGAGATGCAGGTTGATTATTGGAAGTCTGTGATCTGGATTGAGTGTTAATATCACCACAGAGTGCTGTGTGATGTACACTTTTATGACAATATTGGCAGTTCTGCAATTGAGTGATACACTCACTTGTATCGTGCTTCCGTAGACAACGGATGCACCTGTTCAGAGATTTCAGTCGATCGCTTCGACTGGCACGGCCTTCTTATACTGTGCATTGATAAATGGTATGTGCTTCTTGACAGAATAAACATTTTGGGGCAGTTGTAGCTCCTTTTGTCTTATCTGTCTTAGGAGCTTGGTTTCCTACAGTTCTGTTAACTGTGGGGGATATAGCATAAGAGCCAACATTATTCTGTTTCCACTTTGCAGAAGAGGAATTTTGTTGCCTTGATTTTTGACTGCCATTTTGGACATTTTTGTCCGTGGATTCACCTTTGGGGATTTTTTCTTGAGATCTAAGTTTTCCTCGGCTTCGTAATCTTTGTACGTAAGCTCGAAGTCCATCAAAGATTTGGCTTTGTGATAAGATATTGTTACAAGTATGTAACACTTGTAGGTAAGTAATTACATGCAAGTAGGTCATACAAGCATGTAACACTTGTACTCCTCCAAGGATTTCCTTAAAGGATGAATTGTATCTGTAATAATGTGTATCTACATTATTCATGATGTGATGAAGCATTTTGCTTTTTCTTTTTTTTTTCTCGGCTTTGCCTTTTCTATTAAGTAAGTCTCTTTGAGATGCTTGATTAACTTCAGATTTTCTGAGGCTGCTTTCACTCCAGTGAAAGCATGAGATTAGGTGATCAAGACTATATTCTTGGATTAAGATAGTTATCTTAGATGGATGATAATATTTGTATTGACATTGTCAATGGGCTGTTAGCCTTTCAGATTGTGATGTGAGATTAAGATTGGTCTTAATCCCCAATTGTAGACTATTGTAGCCAAGTGATGATGACATTTGTCTATCACCTGATTTAAATGGTCTGTAGGCTGTAGATTCAAGTGATTTTTTAGACACTTTGTGACCTCTTCTTTTCTGTTTCAGTTGCTGGTGGAATACTGTTAGTCATTTTGACCTTTTCCGAGTTTCAGAGATTCCGAGATTTTTCTCTTTTTTCTGATAAATATGTATGATGTTAATGTATTTTGATAAATGAGCTTTCCTGTCTACTTAGGTAATGATTCCAAAGATCGTCCTTCATTTCCTCCCTGGAATCTGGTTGTAGCAGGTGTTCAATTATCAAAAGTACTGTAATAATTTGATTTGTGACCCGAATGCACGAATGCACCAAGTTGGTAAATCTTGTAATAATTTTTTAAAAATAGTAAATGGCACTATTTTTGCAAAGTTATTACAAAATCTGTTACCATAATAGTTGCTTGATAAAATACAGTAGAATGTCTACTGGTTTTACCTGTAATAGGGTTTGATACAGTTGATTTTGGTTAGATTGTAATGAATGCTCTTACAGTGATGATAACACTTTTTTAAAGAATATTATGTAATGAGCAGCTCTGAAAATCAGTAGATTAGAGATAATGCTAGATAATACACTTAAATATATATGTAATGTTACCACAATGAGGTAGGTAATTGTATTTTATGATTAAGATGCAGTGCAGTGTCTGTGACACTGATATAATTAAGTACTGTGGTTTCTTAACACTGAACAGTATCAGTATGCTATGAATGCTTACTTAATGGATATGGTGGCTTAAGCCACTGCAAACAATATGTTTACTTAGATATATAGCTATGATAAATATTGGCTGATAGCTAGGTTAGGCTAGAATATGTAAGAATTATTCCAATGCAAAATCAAGAAGTTTCTTATCTATTTGGCACTGAAATATTCGGTAAACGAATGATCATAAATATCTAGGTACAAAGGACCATTATTATCTGGTTCGAAGGACCATTAATGTGGGAAAAACCTGCTGGGATTGATATAAGAGGAGACTACCAGGGACTTGTACTGAACTAAATTAAAAATTTACTGTCTGCAAATTAATTCAATTAAAATCTCTAGCTAGGGTTGTAAATCCTAGCTCCTCTTTTCCTAATGACAGATTGTGGGCTGTAAGGGACAGGTGGGGTGAATGACTTAGTTGATAGAAGTTCCAATCCACCTGTAGACAGGGATCTCACATCAGCTTGTATTTTATACAAGGATAAGATTTAATAAATTCAGTTATATGACTGAACACTGGCTCTGTTTAAATCAGGGATTTAAACATACATAGTCTAACCTAGCACCATAACTTAACAGCCAATATGTACTTATACTATAAACAACAAATTAAATTGTAAAAGTATAATAAATGACCTTAAATGTAGTCTAAATACTGTTAAGTACTAGAAATTATATTCAATTAAATGAACTTATATGATAACTTATAAATAACTAAGCAAGCAATTGATAACTTAATTTATATATTCAAATATATATGCAGACATATTCAATTTATATGATACAGTTAGCTTGAGTGAATCTTTTCCAAAACTATGGACACTTGTGAGGTTTTTACTTATTGAGGCTGAATTATTTTCTGACACAATGGATACTCATGAGGTTCAGTGCTTGGATAAGATTCACAGCTACACTACAATTTTAATAAACTTACTGATATGTGAGGCTTAGCCTCGCTTTTTAACCAACAGACAGATTTATAGGATATTAAAGCTACACAAGCATACAATTGGCCAATCATACACCAAATAACCTTCAATATACTTCTCTGCCAGTCGGGGTGCCTGTCTGACAAGTTTGCCAGACTGATTAACTCTCTCTTGTTGAGTTTAGGCACGATATTTAGCTACAGCGTTGCTGTATGATGATCTGGTAGCGTTGCTACTTGGATTTTTCTTTAACTGCGTTGCAGAAGAATGATATTTGCTAAAGATTAGGAATGAAGGTGGTGGAAACCGCGTCACTGTGATCTCCACTACACTCTTATTTTTATAAATGTTCTAGGATTTTCCTTGTAGATATTGTCCAGGTACTCCCCCAGTTCTAGAGAGTATTCACTGGCGATAAGAATGTTAAATAAGGTGTCCTTGAGCTGGTAATGTTCGCTAAGGATCAGTCACTTGTTCACTCATTTGTAAACAAACGCGGAGTGCCTCGGGCTTTGTTGGTGGGCGCTTCACTCCCCCCATCGCCCTGCCATGCTCTCTGTGCACGGTAGCCTTCTATGAATATTGATTGATTATTTTTACAGTCTAGACTTATGATTAAGATAAGATGTGATTATAATATAATTAGATATAAGATTTAAAGATTATAAGTAGTATTTGTAAATACCACTGAATCTTATTAAGGATTCGATTTTTAATCCTACCGGATGTTGAATCAATGTTCCAATAGTTTTTTAATTAACAAATCCTTCTAGAAGCTTCTGGATCCTTGAAAGATCATGTACAAAGTCACGTAGGCATCAAAAGGGCCCCTGTTGCGTACGTGTTCATGGTGCCATTGTCATCCAGGACCAAGCTATATAATGAATCTTTCATGATTCTAATATGATTTTGATACGATTTAGATATGATTTTGATATGATATAGAAATGATATAGTAATTATACATTTCTTAGATGATTATTAAATATGGTGGGTAAAAATTTCCCACAAAAGTATATGTACCGGATTGCAGAAGTACCAAGGTATAGGTACCAGATGGGAGAAGTACCAGGGGTATAGGTACCAGATGGGAGAAGTACCAAGGGTATAGGTACCAGATGGCTGAAGTACCAAGGTATAGGTACCAGATGGCAGAAGTACCAAGGTATTGGTACTGGATGGTAGAAGTACCAAGGTAGAGGTACCAAGGATATAGGTACAGATGGCAGAAGTACCAAGGGAATAGGTAGCAGATGGTAGAAGTACCAAGGTATAGGTACCAGATGGCAGAAGTATCAAGGTATAGGTACTAGATGGCAGAAGTACCAAGGTATAGGCTCCAGATGGTAGAAGTACCAAGGTATAGGTACCAGATGGTAGAAGTACCAAGGTATAGGTACCAGATGGTAGAAGTACCCAGGTATAGGTACCAGATGGCAGAAGTACCAAGGGTATAGGTACCGGATGGTAGAAGTACCAAGGGTATAGGTACCAGATGGCAGAAGTACCAAGGGTATAGGTACCAGATGGTAGAAGTACCAAGGGTATAGGCTCCAGATGGCAGAAGTACCAAGGTATAGGTACCAGATGGCAGAAGTACCAAGGTATAGGCTCCAGATGGCAGAAGTACCAAGGTATAGGTACCAGATGGCAGAAGTACCAAGGTATAGGCTCCAGATGGCAGAAGTACCAAGGTATAGGTACCAGATGGCAGTGTTACGGCCCTATTGGGTCGCAACGGGGTTCTTTCTCTGATGTTATTAGAGTTAGGGTATCCGGCCCCAAGCTAGTAGTGGCTTTCAAGGGGTGTGTTCTGTAACGCAAGTAAATTAAAGGGGAAGGGATACAAATTCTCTAAATTAAATATATAATTACCATCACCAATAAATAAATATATAAATCACACGGGGGGTATAAACACTATAATGTACAATATGGTCTTCCTCTAAAGACGCGGAGTGTTCCACGGTGCTCAACGATGCTTAGCCCTTGGTCCTCTTCTTGTGGCCTCAAGATGAATCTGTAGATTCTCTATTCGAGTCTACCCCGGCCACAGGTCAGCCAAATCACGGTCCCACTGGGTGCACCGTCGTGGAGGCCTTCAACCACAAATCCAGCCTGTAGCTGGCAGGTTCCAATCAGCTATGCTGCGTAGGCCACTCCACGACCGATACTAGGGTTGCGAGCCCTAGGCAGGAGCCTTGTGTGATTCCACAGATCACTCTCCTCACCACAACACCCCAGTGGCTAGTCTTCTCCGCCAGTCAGCCCCGGGTACGACAAACCCTGGTTCTGTCACCTCACGGGCAGGCTAACACAACAGTGTTCATCCGGGGGGGGGGGGGGGGGTGACTCACAGCTTCTGCAGCAAATGCGTGAAGATCCTACGGCTGCCTTGGGTAGACTGCAGTTACCCAAGTAGACCTTGGGTTACAGCAGTCCCAGGTCGACTCTGTAATCAGACACGTCATCAGTACTAGTTACACTCTAGGGCACCTCACTCACAGGCTTAGACACAAACATCCACCTATCCACTCCATAGATGGCATTGCTGTCTTAGCGCCACCTCACCAGAGGTCAGCAACGGCTGTGTTATGAGCTGATCAGGACGGGAAACCAGCCCATGTGGCCGGTATATCCTGTCCTCACTAGATGGCTTCGTCCATTTGGAGGGGGTTTCGGGAGCCGACTCACAGATGGAGTGGACGTCACTGCGTGCTACGACGCTGGGCTCGGGTCCGTAACACAGAAGTACCAAGGTATAGGTACCGGATGGTAGAAGTACCAAGGTATAGGTACCAGATGGCAGAAGTACCAAGGTATAGGCTCCAGATGGCAGAAGTACCAAGGTATTGGTACCAGATGGTAGCAGTACCAAGGTATAGGTACCAGATGATAGAAGGCCTTTCACTGATAATACAAGAGACAGGGAAAGAGATAAACAGAGATATGAAAAGCCTCAGGGACTGTTCGAAGCTGTGATGGAGACACGTGTTAACTCGAGGTCGTTATAATGAGTGTTTGGGGTCGTTTTAATGAGTGGTGAGTGTTTGGGGTCGTTATAATGAGTGGTGAGTGTTTGGGGTCGTTATAATGAGTGGTGAGTGTTTGGGGTCGTTGTATGGAGTGGTGAGTGTTGGGGGTCGTTTTAATGAGTGGTGAGTGTTTAGGGGTCGTTATTCGGAGTGGTGAGTGTTGTGGTCGTTATAATGAGTGGTAAGTGATGGGGTCGTTATAATGTGTGGTAAGTGTTGGGGGTCGTTATAATGTGTGGTAAGTGTTGGGGGTCGTTATAATGAGTGGTGAGTGTTGGGGGTCGTTATAATGAGTGGTAAGTGTTGGGGGTCGTTATAATGTGTGGTAAGTGTTGGGGGTCGTTATAATGTGTGGTAAGTGTTGGGGGTCGTTATAATGTGTGGTAAGTGTTTGGGGTCGTTCCACCACGCATGTAGCGTGGTGGACCTCAGGGGCAACACAGCAACCATGACAATCTCACCATGACAACTGTATTGACAATGTTGATGGTTCCACCCTCTGTCGCTCACTGGTCCTGCTTCACAATACATTCCACACCTCAGCACATATTGCATCTAACATCACATACCGCACCTTATAACACATATCGCACCTCACAACTCCTGCTGCACCTCACAAAATATACCTCACCTCACATGACATACTGCATCTCACTCAAGAACCGCACCTCACAATACTTGCTTCACCTCACAACACCTGCTGCACCTCACAACACATGCTGCCTCTCACGACACCTGCTGCCTCTCACGACACCTGCTGCACCTCACAACACCTGCTGCACCTCACAACACCTGCTGCACCTCACAACACCTTCTGTTCCTCACAACATCTGCTGCACCTCATAACACCTTCTGTTAGTCACATTATCTGCTGCATCTCACAACACCTTCTATTCCTCACAACACCTTCTATTCCTCACAACACCTTCTATTCCTCACAACACCTTCTATTCCTCACAACACCTTCTATTCCTCACAACACCTTCTATTCCTCACAACACCTGCTGCACCTCACAACACCTGCTGCACCTCACAACACCTGCTGCACCTCACAACACCTGCTGCACCTCACAACACCTGCTGCACCTCACAACACCTGCTGCACCTCACAACACCTGCTGCACCTCACAACACCTGCTGCACCTCACAACCTCTGCTGCACCTCACAACACCTGCTGCACCTCACAACACCTGCTGCACCTCACAACACCTGCTGCATCTCACAACACCTGCTGCACCTCACAACACCTGTTGCACCTCACAACACCTGCTGTACATTACAACACCTGCTGCACCTCACAACACCTCCTGCACCTCACAACACCTGCTGTACATCACAACACCTGCTGCACCTCACAACACCTGCTGTACATCACAACACCTGCTGCACCTCACAACACCTGCTGCACCTCACAACACCTGCTGCACCTCACAACACCTGCTGCACCTCACAACACCTGCTGCACCTCACAACACCTTCTGTTCCTCACAACACCTTCTGTTCCTCACAACACCTGCTGCACCTCACAACACCTGCTGCACCTCACAACACCTTCTGTTCCTCACAACACCTGCTGCACCTCACAACACCTGCTGCACCTCACAACACCTTCTGTTAGTCACATTATCTGCTGCCCCTCACAACACATAATGCATGAACAAATTCACAACCGCCGTGACGAGGATTCGAATCTACGTCCAAGAGCGTCCCAGACGCTACCTTAATCGACTGAGCTACGACATGGTAAATGAATTGAAACCACGAGTTCTACTGAACTTACTTGGATCCTGCAGCCTCTCCGAGACACAAACCAGGGTTTTACACAATTCCCCCCATTCACTTGAGCTATGTCAATAGCCCGTTCTACCCCTTCGCCCTTACTTCATTACACACAGAAATCACAATAGCGTGATGCATCATATGAACAAATCCACAAGGGTCGGGACGAGGATTCGAACCTACGTCTGACAGCATCCTAGACGAACCGGGAACCTCAGGACTACAAATCCGATGCGCTGTCCACCCAGCTACCAGGCGCCCGCTAATTAATAATTTGCTTCGCTGGTAATAATAATGTGATCAAAACTCAGTAAGCCCACCTGGCCATCTACACATGTCTAGAGTAAGTAAACAAAATCACTAAAAAAAGAACTAGTTTACTGGGGGCATTTAAAATAAGGCACCTGAAAACTAATAAAAAAGACTAAGTTCTCTACAACTGATATTATTTCGCTTCAATAAAGCTTACTTAAACTCTTCAAGATCATCAGTCATCAAAGTACTATACTCCAAACTCTTTGGGATCATCATCATGAACTGTACTGCAAACTATTTGGAATCCTCATCATTATGCGAGGTAATAAACACCCTCTGAGCTAGCTGTCACTAGGCTCTATTCTTTTTCAGTGGTACACTAGCTCTAGCATGCTTCAAATCAAAGTAATGTACGAAATTACAGAATGATGGCGTCATCAAAATATCAGTAGTAGAGTGAGGAAGCAATATCATCCAGTCACTAAATGTCCTCAGAGTTCCACCACATAAATCATACATAAAATATTACCTACTACCTGTCAAAATGGTGCACATCGGCAGGCTGATCCGTGACAAATCAATTAAGGTAAATATTATATGTTACTAGGGCATAGAACCCAACAAAAACCACACAAATGAGAGGGCAATACAGCATAACCTCAATTTTTAATTTCCAACCTAACAGTCAGCTCGCGGCGGCCCGGAGAGGTGCAGGAGATACTTTATCCAACTCTGCCAAATACCCATCAATACCTTTTCAAATAAAGTGCCTATATCTCAGAACACAACATTTACAAGTGTGACGATAATCTCTTTCAAGAGAGATTGAGCCTGCTCTTCCCTACATAATTACGACAAAATACAAGATACTATATACAAGATACGTTCACCAAGTATCGCCAAACGTTTTGCCCAGAGAGCAAATCGTACCCAGCACACCTGGCCACCGCCATAACCAGCTAACTGCTCATCCTCTGCCTGCCTGTTGCTGATTGGCTGGTGTCTCGTCGCCCCAGCCCTCCGCCACCACCACAAGTCGACGCCTGGATTGCAATGCGCCAGTCTCGTCAGAATATCTCAGTGCTCCATGCAGTTGACATCTCTCGCTGGTAGACTAAGCCTTGGCTTTTGTGTACTAAGGGAGGTGGCAGCTCGAAGCCAGTATTCCAGCACTAATATTTTATTTTGCTATCACTGTAACTTACTTGTCTTAGCGTAACTTTTCATTTGCCAGTGATTATTCATGTTATTTTGTTTGTTGACTTGTCTTGCATATTTTTATGAGATTACCTTTATTCATGTCTTGTTTTTCTAGAGTAATTAAAATTTCATTGTTTATATACTTGTGTTTTGTGTGTCTTCCCATTACCTTACCACAGACGAAAGGACCAACTTTTCTCTTTTTTTTTTTTTATTATGTGACGAGGCCCTGCCCCTAGCTTTTGAAACAGCCGAACACCATCGCTTTACCGTCGCATAACGTGGGGGCCTGTCCTAGGAGCTTCACTCAGGTACTGGTGCCAAGTAGTAAATTTATGGTAAGCGTATTTGGCTTTGGTAACGTAGCTTTTCACTATTTTCAATATTCAATTATATTTTCATATGGTGCTGTGTGTATTGTGCATTCCGAGAGTAGCATATGGTGAAGGTGAGACAACTTTGGATTACGTGGTGACTGTAGGCCTCAGTCATTCTCTTAATTGGTCATCTCTCCCTCCGTGTTATTACTCGTGTTTACCATCTTTTGTCCCTAGGATATTTCTCATATTTTCGGCAGATCATCATATTGGTACCCTGGTACTGTGATCTGTCCCCGGGTCAAGTGCACCTAATCTTCTGCAATCTGACGGTAGGAGGATAAAGAGGGCCATAGTTCCTCTCGCACGAACTTTAGTTGCTGAATTGGGACCTCAGCAACAGTTCTCGTCACCAGTTGACACCTCGCACCCCTACATGTCGGTCAGAGATGATGATATTTACATTGGTAGGGAATTAGCCTTCTTTTTCAGAGCACAAAAGTTCGCTAATTCTGTAAGTATCATATTAATTTCAGTGGGAAAACTGGCTTATGTCCTATAGAGACTCGGCAAGGTATGCCTACATTCTTGGACTACCAATTTTACTTTTGAGGCAATTAACTGTTTCATTTGTTTTAGAAACTCAGTTTCGCTTGTTTAGTAGGATTTTCTTGCCCTTATCCTCTTACATGAGTACCAGGTACAAGATTTCCTGCGACCTTGATTTATTAATCATTTATCATCTTGAAATTAACATTAATTGTTAAAGATTCCACAGGATAGGTACCAGTTGCCACGTTGTCCTGTTTCTGACATTCACCATATCACAACAGTATATTCGTTGTGCATTTATTTGCTAATTTCACCATGTTTCGTCTCCAAGCTTTCCGTGCCGATCCAGCAGGTGAAATAGGGACCTTAAGTCGTGCCAAGAAGACTGAATTACAAACTCTTGCACATGAGTATCAACTAGAAGTTCCCTACCAAGCCAACAAAAATGAAATACATAACCTGTTACTAGATCATCTCTTAGAGGAAGGTAAGATAGACTCTGAAACTCACGAAACTTACTTCATTGCAGATAAAACTGATTTGGCAACGATGAAACTCAAACTAGAGCTGGCCAAGATCGAACGCGAGCAGCAAAGGGGAAGCAGCTGCCATAAGAAAGGAAGAAAAAGAACGTGAAATCGCCCTCAAGGAACGTGAAGCTGCCTTGAGGAAAGAAGAACAAGAACGTGAGGTTGCAATACTCCGTGAGCGGGAACGAGTACAGCTTGAAACAAAACAACGCCAATTGGAGATGCAACACGAACATGACAAACAACAAGCAATTCTGGCTATAGAATGTCGTCAACGAGAATTCGCGTTGGAAACTTCACACCTCGCTCAACGCCAGTAAGCTACCGCCAATCTTCCCGTCAGTTTCAATATATCACATGCAAGTAAGTTAATGCCACCATTCGTAGAAACAGAAGTTGATGTGTTTTTCACCACCTTTGAAACCCTTGCTAATCAACTTTGTTGGCCTGCCGACCAATGGGCAACCCTTCTCAGAGTACATCTTACAGGTAGAGCTGCAGTTACACTCAGTACTTTGGCGTCTGAGAATGACTACCAGACTCTGAAACAAGCAGTGTTGGACGCCTACCTTCTCTCCACCGAAAGTTATCGAAGGAAATTCCGTGACCACCTGAAGGCAAGTACCACTACCTTTCTCGAATTTGCCAATACCAAAAGGAGATATTTTATGAAATGGCTGGAAGCAGCACATGTCTCTACCTTTACAGAACTCGTCAACCTCATGCTAGTTGAAGAATTCTTGAGGCGTGTGCCGCCTCCTGTCCGTCTATATTTAGCAGATAAAGAAGAAACCGACTACCTAAAGTGTGCTAAGTCGGCTGACACTTACAGCCTCATCCACCGGCTGACACCAGAACCATCTTCCAGTAAGAAGTCGTGGTACAGTTACGAGAAAGTGAGTACCGATCAAGCTGGCTCGCAATTGTACTGTAAGTATTGTAGACTCTATGGACATACCATAGATAAATGTGGTAAGTCTCAATACAAAGGAACCACCGAATCGCCAAAACCCAAACAGACTCCTCCTAAGTCCGGTAAGCCTGTGATGAATGTTGGTGTTCATGTTAATGATCTTTCTCTTTTCAGTAAACACCTGCATACTGGAACTGTCTCTGCCAACGGTTCAAATACGGAGGAACGTTTCAAATTGAAGATCTTGAGGGACACAGCGGCTCTACAATCGATTATTTTGAAGTCGGCTGTGCCCAATATCGCCTACACCGGAGAAACTGTCTTCATCACTGACCTCACTGCTACCACTCCTTATCCTCTCGCCAGAATCCACCTGGATTGTCCCTTCGTGAGCGGAGAAGTCCAAGTCGCCATCAGGGAAAAGCCTTTTCCCATGGGGAAAATTTCCCTTTTCCTCGTAGCCTGGTGGATAGCGCGCAGGACTCGTAATTCTGTGGCGCGGGTTCGATTCCCGCACGAGGCAGAAACAAATGGGCAAAGTTTCTTTTACCCTAAATGCCCCTGTTACCTAGCAGTAAATAGGTACCTGGGAGTTAGTCAGCTGTCACGGGCTGCTTCCTGGGGGTGGAGGCCTGGTCGAGGACCGGGCCGCGGGGACACTAGAAAAAGCTCCGAAATCATCTCAAGATAACCTCAAGATATGCCTGGAGTGCAACTTCTCCTGGGCAACGACTTGGCAGAAGACCTGCAACCGACCAACCTGATCGTCATGGACAAACCCCAGGTATGTACCTCTGTGATGGATAATCCTATTTTTGAGTATGTTCCAGCAAAGGTTCAAGAGAGTGATGAAGTTTCTCCTCCGGTTTTAGTGACCACCCGTGCACAAGCTGCACGACCACAGCCACCTGACTCTACTGCTACCGCTGTCCCTCAAGACCCTCAGAAACTACCCCTGAATCTGACCAAGTTGGAGTTCCGTAAGTGATCTTACCTTGACACCATTATTTTTCCAGGCTGAGACTCAACCTGACAGTATTCCTGGGTTCTTCCTAGAGAACGAGTTGCTCTACCGCAGATATAGACCCAGTAAACTGAAGGAGGAGGACGATTGGGCCAACGTCGAACAACTAGTGATTCCTGCCAGCCTGCGGCCCACTATTCTACACCTGGCCCACGGAGCACTCTCCCACTACGGATTTAACAAGACTTACCATGGAATCCGTCAAGACTACTACTGGCCAGGTATGGTAAATAGCGTCAAACAGTACGTCAAACAGTGTTATACATGTCAGATGGCAGGTAAACCGAACATCTCTATTCCCAGAGCACCACTGGGAATAGAGATGTGCGCCAATACTATTGGCGCACCACTCTATTCCCAGAGCATATAGGTGCCTGCGGAACCCTGCCACAGACTTATTATAGACTGTGTTGGTCCTTTACCTCGGACCAGTTCAGGTAACGCCTATATCTTGACCATCCTGTGTCCTACCACCAGATTTCCCATAGCAGTTCCAGTAAAGAACATTACGGCTGCTACGGTTGTGAAACACTTATTGAAGATCTTCACCCAGTATGGATTTCCAAGGGAGGTTCAGAGCGACTGTGGCACCAACTTCACCAGTGATCTCTTCAAGAGGACACTGGAAGAGTTCAACATCAAACAGGTATTGTCCAGCCCCTATCATCCTGCTTCACAGGGTTCTCTTGAGCGTAGTCATCAGACTATTAAAGCACTCCTGAAGAAGTTTTGTAATGAAACCTCTAAGGATTGGGATAAGCAAATAGACCTGATAATGTGTATCTATAGAAGTCTTCCCAATGAGTCCCTAGGAGTATCTCCTTATGAGATGCTCTACGGACGTAAGAGCCGTACTCCCCTCAAGGCTTTCAAAGACTCTCTACGTGATGCCACCTTCAGTGAGCATCAGAATGTGCCCCAGTTTCTTCAAAACCTACAACACATTCTAGAGAGGGTCCGCAGTTTTGCCCAAGATAATCTATTGAAAGCACAGGAGAGGATGAAGACTCATTACGACCAGACCAGCAAAGTAAGGAAATTTAAACCGGGAGACTTCGTACTTGCTTATTTCCCTATCCCAGGTTCTCCTTTACAAAACAGGTTTTCAGGACCCTACCGCATCAAGGAGTGCAGAAACAACCACAATTACGTTCTAGAGACTCCAGATAGGCGGCGGAAGACCCAGTTGTGCCACGTCAACCTCCTGAAGCTATATAACGGTACTCCTCCCAATGTCATGATAACCTACTCTTCCTTTAAAGAGCCATACATCCACAGTGAGACCTTCCCTGCTTCTCCTCCCGAAAGCACTGACACGGAGTCAGCGCTTTCTAATTCGGAAATCCTAACTGATCTTCCCAACTATTTTCAGGACAATCATAGTGCACCTCTCGTCAAGATCTTCAAAGAACATCAAGAGTTGTTCCGAGATGATCCCCAAGAGTGTAATGTTACCCAGCACGACATCCAACTGCTCCCTGACACCCGGCCGATTCGTCAACCCTTCTACCGAATCAGCCCTAGCAAGAAGGAAGTCATGCGTGCTGAGGTGCAGTACCTCTTGGATCATGGAGTGGCTACACCTTGTGAGTCCCCCTGGGCCTCACCTTGTACCTTGGTGCCAAAACCCCAAGGTAAGGTGAGACTGTGCACGGATTTCCGTAAGTTAAATAATGTGACTGTCAAGGATGCATACCTCTTGCCAAGGATAGATGACATTCTTGACGCCATCCATTGATAATGCCCAGTACTTGTCCCAAGTGGACTTGCTTAAGGGGTATTACCAAGTGTGTCTAATAGAGCGAGCCAAAGAAATATCTGCCTTTATCACTCCCTTTGGACTTTTCAGATATGAACGCCTTCCTTTCGGACTATGTAATGCCCCGGCCACCTTTCAGAGAGCTGTCAACCGCGTCATCCAGGGCTTGGATAACACCTACGCCTATTTGGATGATATCGTCGTAGCATCCAACACCTGGAGCGAACATCTGCTCCAGCTGCAACGACTGTTCGCCAAGCTCCTGACAGCCGGCCTCACCATCAACCTGGGCAAGTCCACCTTCGCCAAAGGTAAAGTGCGTTATCTGGGTCATGTAATTGGGAGTGGCAGCCTAGCTCCGTTAAACTCACACACTCAAGCCATCCAACATTATCCACAGCCTACCACCAGGAAGCAGCTCCTGCGCTTCCTTGGTCTTGCCTCCTACTACCGTAGGTTTGTGAGAAATTTTAGTACAGTCGCCACACCATTAATCATTTTAACCAGTCCCAAGCAACGGTATAATTGGACCATGCAGCAAACCGTTGCTTTCGAACAACTCAAATTCCTCCTCTGTTCTAATCCCATTCTCGCCTCGCCAAATATCACCAAGCCTTTCGTCCTTCATGTCGACGCCAGTGGTATCGGCATCGGTGGTGTCCTGATGCAGCAACGAGGCGAGGAGGTTCTACCTGTCAGCTACTACAGCTACAAGTTGAAACCCCACCAGAGGAACTACAGCACTATTGAAAAGGAGCCATCGTCCTGAATCTCCAGCACTTTGCTCCATACCTATAAGGTGCCAGGTCTACCACCATCTTCTCAGACCACAATCCTCTCTGCTTCTTACATCAAGCCCAATTCACTAACCAGCGTCTTCTATGATGGGCTTTATATCTGCAAGATTTCAACCTGGAGATCCACTATATCAAGGGTTCTGACAACATCATAGCCGACGCCCTCTCCAGAGTCTATGAAGTAGAAGAAACTCCACCTATTACTCCACCACATGAAGACGTAACTTCTTCCAGAACCGCAGGCTTCGGGGGAGAGTTGTGACGATAATCTCTTTCAAGAGAGATTGAGCCTGCTCTTCCCTACATAATTACGTCAAAATACAAGATACTATATACAAGATACGTTCACCAAGTATCGCCAAACGTTTTGCCCAGAGAGCAAATCGTACCCAGCACACCTGGCCACCGCCGTAACCAGCTAACTGCTCATCCTCTGCCTGCCTGTTGCTGATTGGCTGGTGTCTCGTCGCCCCAGCCCTCCGCCACCACCACAAGTCGACGTCTGGGTTGCAGTGCGCCAGTCTCGTCAGAATATCTCAGTGCTCCATGCAGTTGACATCTCTCGCTGGTAGACTAAGCCTTGGCTTTTGTGTACTAAGGGAGGTGGCAGCTCGAAGCCAGTATTCCAGCACTAATATTTTATTTTGCTATCACTGTAACTTACTTGTCTTAGCATAACTTTTCATTTGCCAGTGATTATTCATGTTATTTTGTTTGTTGACTTGTCTTGCATATTTTTATGAGATTACCATTATTCATGTCTTGTTTTTCTAGAGTAATTAAAATTTCATTGTTTATATACTTGTGTTTTGTGTGTCTTCCCATTACCTTACCACAGACGAAAGGACCAACTTTTCTCTTTTTTTTTTGATTATGTGACGAGGCCCTGCCCCTAGCTTTTGAAACAGCCGAACACCAACGCTTTACTGTCATACAAGCAATTAATCCTTAAACATACATATCTATATATAAAACTCCGATGCATTTGGGAATGCATCAGAGAGAGAGTGGGGAATGGTGGGGAGGATGAGGGGACGGGAGTGCTGGATGGTGGGGAGGACAAGACGACAGGGGAGTGGGGGATGGTGGGGAGGACGAGGGGGACGGGGAGTGAGAGATGGTGGTGAGGACGAAGGGACGGTGAAGTGGGGAATGTTAGGAGGACGAGTGGACGCTGGAGTGGGTGATGGTGGGGCGGACAAAGAGACAGGGGACGGGGGAAATGGTGGGGAGGACGCGGGGAGGGGGGAATGGTAGGGAGGACTGGGAGACAGGGGAAAGGTTGCTGTGAACCACATCAACGCATGGCCGGGAAAAGCTAGTAAAGATTATAGTTGGATACAATACATTTCCTAATAAAGTAACAAAGCATTCTGTCACACACCACCGATTATCTATTTATATATTCAATGATCAAACAAGAGTTCATACCTACGAGACATGGCATCATTGACTGGAACCAGTACGCAAGGGGTAGGGGGTGGGGAGGGTTATGGAGGATTCTAGAACTTTACCGGTCCAGCTCTAATACATATAATCTATATAAATAAATATGTAAATGTTCGTTTGTTCAAAATCGCTAATCTCCAAAAGTTCTTCACCGATTGCTTCGAAAATTTCACACAATGTTCCACTCGCATCCGAGCGGGTTTTTATATACATACTATATAGTTGTTACGTCTGTGATGGGAAAAAACATGTTTTTTTTTAAACTGTGATTTTTATGTACTCACTTAATTGTACTTAACTAATTGTGCTTGCAGGGGTTGAGCTCTGGTTCTTTGGTTCCGCCTCTCAACCGTCAATCAAGTGATGTACAGATTCCTAAGCCTACTGAGCTCCGTCATATCTACATTTGAAACTGTGTATGGAGTCAGCCTGCACCACATCACTTCCTAGTGCATTCCATTTACTAACTAATCTGACACTGAAAAAGTTCTTTCTAATGTCTCTGTGGCTCATTTGGGTACTCAGCTTCCACCTGTGTCCCCTTGTGCGTGTGCCACCCGTGTTAAATAATCCATCCCTGTCCACCCTGTCAATTACCCTGAGAATTTTGTTTGTGGCTATCATGTCTCCCCTAGCTCTTCTTTCTTCTAGCGACGTGAGGTGCAGTTCACGTAGTCTGTCCTCATAACTCATGCCTCTTAGTTCTAGGACTAGCCTGGTGGCATACCTCTGAACTTTTTCTAGCTTCGTCTTGTGCTTGACTAGATACGGGCTCCATGCTGAGGCTGCATACTCCAGGATTGGCCTTACATATGTGGTATACAAGGTTATGAAGGATTCCTTACACAGGTTTCTGAAATCAGTTCTGATGTTAGCCAGCCTCGCATAGGCCGCTGATGTTATTCTTTTGATGTGGACTTCGGGAGACAGGTTTGGCGTGATATCAACTCCCAGATCTTTCTCTCTGTCCGTTTCGTGAAGGACTTCATCTCTCATTCGGTATCTAGTGACTGGCCTCCGAGTTCCTCCTACTAGTTTCATTATCTTACATTTACTTGAGTTGAACTTTAGTAGCCATTTGTCGGACCATTCCTTTAGTTTGCCTAGGTCATCTTGTAACCTCATACTATCCTCCTCTGTCCTGATCCTCCTCATAATTTTTGGCATCATCACCCCCTCCCCGCTCAGCTCGTTGTTGCCGTGTGGGGGCTTAGTGGGCGGCTGCCGGAGTGTGATGCTCCTTGGGACAGTCCTCTGTCCTTTTCTAGCCTTGTGCTCCTGCTGCCGTCCTCTCCAATTCTGCTGGGCACCTTTTCCTTTTCCTTCTGTTTCGTTTTTCTCCCCCCTCTTCTCCTATCTGCTTGCCGTTTCCTGCCGACCTTTTGCTTGTTCTGGTTCTTCCCTTGGACTTCTTCTATTTTGACGCCCGAGTGCTTGAGGAGGCATACTCTTGCACCCGTAGAACTGTAGTACCCGACGTCGAGAGCGAGGGGAACCTTTTATTGTCAATCCCCCTTTCGTCACTGAACCCGATCTCGACGGACTGTCGGTTTCTTAAGGTGGCGTTTGTGGGGCGTATACTCACGATGCACCCCTAGGAGGCCCCGGCAAGATCGGCGATAGCTTCTTGTTGGGTGTCCTGCCTCTAATTGTGGCTCCATGGTGGGTGTGGGGGCACATTCGTGAATGAATTTTTCTTTTCGTAATGATGATGACCCCTGTTTCGGCTGTTTCTGATTTACCTTCTCAGGCTCGTGGGGTGGGCGACCAAGCCCCCGAGTCAGTCCGTGTTGGAAGACCGGGCTCTGTAGCCTCCGATGCATTGGGCCCCGACCTTGCTCCTCCTTTGGCCTCTCTGACTCCTTCTCCTGGCTCCCCTCCCTCCACTGTGGTTGGGTCGAGCCCCAAGCCCCCGGTGGTGACTACCTCGTCCCCTGGCGCGGCTCCTTCTCTAGTTGTAACTACTGCGCCTTTTAACCCCTCTCTCTCTGGGGGTTCTCACCGCCGTCCTCGTCACGGCCGCTCTCGCTCGATTCCTTCCAGTTCTGCTATCTATCAAGCCTTGTTTGGTCCCGCTTCGTGGGCCAAATATTTTGATCTCCTCCCTCTTGATTCTGCGCCTCCTGACGATTTCTCCATCCATCGACATCTCGTTGATTCCGTGGATGCCTCCATAACTTTCAACCCCACTCGTTTCGGTACACGTGTCGTTGCTGCTCCTTCTCAGGATGCTGCTTCCCGCATGACTGCCTTATCCTGCCTTGGCGAGACCCCTGTTCGGGTCTCGAAGAACGCTCAGTTGAATGCCAGTGTTGGCACTATTCTGCTCCCGCCCCATGTTGCGACCGGTGTTCGGGACCTGCGCGACTGCCACGACGATATTCGACATATCCTTGCTGCCCAAGGCCATTCTATTCTCCAGGTGGACACGTTTACTCGTCCCCCTCGTGGTAGTCGCCGTCAACCCCTCCGGGTTGTGAAGATTACCTTTGATGGTAGGACCCTTCCACCCTCTGTCATTCTTGCTGGTGCCAGGTGCTCTGTCCAGGAGTACATTCCTTCTCCTCGGCTCTGTAACAAGTGCTGGAGGTTTGGGCATGGTGCTCTCCGCTGCTCCGGGACTGTCTCTCTCTGTCCTTTGTGTGGTGGCGAAGGTCGCTCTAAGTCGGAGTGCACTTCTCCCCAGGCTCGTTGCCTCAACTGCGGTGAGGCCCATCCTACCTTCTCCCGTGCGTGTGTCCATTACAAGCTTGAGGCAGCCGTCCTCAACTTGAAGCACCGGGAGCGTTTATCTTTTCCTGAGGCGAGACGTCAGGTTCGCCGGCTCCCGCCTTATGCTAATATCTCTTATGCTCGCGTGTTGCGCTCTTCCTCCAACCCGTTCTCACACAAGACAGCACATATATGACTTAATGCTTAAAGTCAATATGTTGAATATGAATTAGTAAATATGTGATATATTCCCAGTTACTCTTTTTCTAAGGCCCAAACTCTTCCTCACGTACCAATTTACGTCTCACAGTATCCATCCGTCAACCTAGATAGCAGAATAGTCGTGATTGGTTCAATTATAAGGAAAATTGTAGTTTTCAGATCCCACATGGGTTGTGAAATTTACCTACTATTGTCTATGCTCTTAGAATATTAAGGATCAGCTACTTCCTATTGAAGGCTCGTAGTTTTGTTTTGAGAAATATTAGTTGTTCTTAGTAAATTACAATAAGCACTAAAAATTATTACATAGAATAACAGTCCTTCGTCAATCAATATTATATACCATAGTTTGTGCTTTACAAATCTTTAAAGGATGTTTTGTAGGAACGCTAACAGAAAATGATGTTACGTTGGAATGTCTATGGGGTAAACTACTGCAAACAGGATATTATTGTGTCTACTATACCAACTATAGCTAGGATGGGTATATTGTCCACTACCACCTGTTAGGTGGGTAAGGGGTCCAATACCACCCACAGGATGGGTATGAGGGTCACATCCACCCACAGGATGAGTATGGGGACCACATCCACCCACAGGAAGGGTATGGGGTCCAATACCACCCACAGGATGAGTATGGCGTCCACTACAACCCACAGGATGGGTATGGGGCTCCAACCACCCATAGAATGAGTATGGGGCTCCAACCACCCATAGAATGGGTATGGGGTCCAATAACACCCACTGGATGTGTATGGCGTCCATTGTCGCGCGTCGAGCTCGAAAACCGCAGCATTCATCTCAGAACCATGCCTATTTCACGCAGATTTCTTAATAAACGTAAGAGTTTTATATGTCACAAGAAAGATAGAAATATAAACTTCATTCTAAATACCTTACCATGGGTATATTTAAATTTAAAGCGAAGATACGTGTATTTTTATAATAGCCGAGCTCCGACCCCAGACAGATCGATCGACCGAGCAACTCTCTCGCAGAACAATGTTTATTTTACGTGAATTCGTTAATAAACATATGTGTTTTATATGTCTCAAGAAAGGCAGACATATAAGCTTCACATTAAACACTTTACCATAGACATATTTAAAGTTCTAATGAAGATACATGTATTTTAAAAATTACGGAGCTCCCATCCCGTACAGACTGAACGACAGAGCAACTCTCTCTCAGATCAATGTTTATTTCACGTAAATTCGTTAATAAACACAAATGTTTTATATGTCTTAAGCAAGATAGAAATAAGAGCTTCATTTTAAATACATTACAATAGACATCTTTATAGCTCAAGTGCAGATACATATGTTTTTATAGTAGCGCTCAGTAGCTTGTCGGGCATGGAGTGCAGACGCCTACGCACTTGCCGATATATTGTATAATTAACAAAGATACGCTAATAAAGCCTAAAATCTTATATGCCTCCAGAAAGACCGAGATATGAACATTATTATGATTGCACCAAATGAAATATATCATGTTCGAGAACAAAGATATATCAATTTTAAATTAAGTTTCGACTCTTGCTCGGGCGAGAGAGATGGGGCGACTCTCGCCCCATCTATTGGGGATTCTGTCCACTAAAGACCCAAAGCTACTCAAACCCTCCTAGCATTATTTAGGTAATGAAGTAATATGGTATATATACTCACTATAATGTGGGTGCTGAATGCAGAACATGAGAAAACATATATTTACTCCAAACTAATGTAATTTCATTATGAAATAAGTAAATAAGTAGCATCAAAGGAAGTCGACGGTCCAAGCGTCAATGTTGTGGAGCGACTTATCCAAGATATATTGTTGTTTGGAAAGTGTTTGTTGGCATATCCAGTTGTCGCACTTCTCTGCACAAATTATCACAAATTTAAATTATAATGTTAACAAGGAGAATACATATTTTTAATAAAATCTAACACAACTAGTCAGAAAACATTTAACATTTATTAAAAAATATATGTTTGGAAGTTAAATTTATTTATTTTATTTATTTATTTATATATATACAAGAAGGTACATTGGGTTTGTCAGAATACATTGGAGAGTACAGTATTTACACTCTTGTAAAGCCACTAGTACGCGCAGCGTTTCGGGCAGGTCCTTAATCTAACAGATAATTTTAAGTAGGTAATTTCTATCAGAATTGATAAATGACAAAGATACATTGCAAGAGAAAAATGAGATGAGAGAGCTTAGTAAGTATATTAAAGCACATTGTTATATTAAAGCTCTGATTGATTACATTGACAGCTTGATTAGTAATTTAAACAAGATTAATAGACACCATACAGCAGATTGACAGCACATATAAGACAGCAATGATCACAATGGTAAAGATGTTCAGATTGGGTACATAAAGATTGGGAGACTAGGTAGCAAAAGATACAGATAAACAAGATTTATAAACACCATACAGCAGATTGGCAGCACATATAACAAGACAGCAATGATCACAATGGTAAAGATGTTCAAATTGGGAACATAAAGGTTGGGAGATTGGGTAGCAATAGATACAGTGCAATTTTAAGGCAAAAAGTGAAAAACTATGAAAATGAAATTAGATACCTTTTAGTATTGATTTTGAATGGTGTAAAAGTTGGACAGCTTTTCAATTCAGTAGGGAGTGAGTTCCATAAACTGGGTACCTTTATTTGCATAGAGTGTTTACACAAATTAAGTTTAACTCTGGGGATATCAAAGAGATATTTATTTCTTGTGTGGTGATAATGGGTCCTATTACATCTGTCCAGGAAGAGTTTCAGAGCAGGATTTGCATTTAAGAACAGGGTTTTGTAAATGTAGTTGACACAAGAGAATTTATGAAGTGAGATTATGTTTAGCATGTTTAGGGAGTTAAACAAGGGGGCTGTGTGTTGTCTGAAAGCAGAATTTGATATTATTCTGATAGCAGATTTTTGCTGGGTGATGATGGACTTGAGGTGGTTTGCAGTGGTTGAACCCCATGCACAGATACCATAGCTGAGATAGGGATAGATTAGTGCATAATATAGAGAGATGAGAGCAGAGTTAAATACATAATATCTGATTTTGGAGAGTATACCAACTGTTTTAGAGACTTTCTTAGTTATGTGTTGTATGTGGGTACTGAAATTGAGTCTCTTGTCTAGGAATAGGCCAAGAAACTTTCCATCATTTTTATTGCTAATGTTTACATTGTCTATCTGAAGCTGAATTGCATTTGTAGATTTGCTTCCAAATAGGATGTAGTAGGTCTTTTCTATGTTAAGTGTTAGTTTGTTGGTTGACATCCATAAGTGGACTTTTTTTAGTTCATTATTAACAACATCATTTAGTGTATGTGGGTTGGGGTTGGAGTAGATGAGGGTAGTATCATCAGCAAACAAAATAGGTTTCAGAATGTTAGACACATTAGGCAGACCATTGATGTATATAAGAAATAGAAGAGGCCCCAAGATGCTGCCCTGTGGCACTCCAACGGTTATTGGTAGAATGGGAGAGGTTATATTATTGATGGCTACACATTGGTGTCTATCACTAACTTCAAATCGACTTCATAGGACAATAGTTTTGTTATATATACTCGCTATTCGTTGACATGCGTTCGCTACTTAAACTACCATGTACTGTACTTATGTAAAATCTCCCATGTCTCTTCGCTCATCTCACCGAACCCTACAGGCTCTGTGATATATTGTTTAATTAAGTTGACCAGACCACACACTAGAAGTTGAAGGGACGACGACGTTTCGGCCCGTCCTGGACCATTCTCAAGTCGATTGTGAATGGTCCAGGACGGACCGAAACGTCGTCGTCCCTTCAACTTCTAGTGTGTGGTCTGGTCAACATACTTCAGCCACGTTATTGTGACTCGTCGCCTTGTTTAATTAATTGAGATTCACAAATAAAGCTTATAATTGTATATGTTATAAAAAAGGCAGAGCTTAGTTTAGTTCATTTATTATGCATCCCATACCCATCCTATGGGCGATAGTGGAGTGTTACAGAGGCACATAATGGGCTCAGGGACTGAGCCCCACAATTCATATAGCCAAGCAAGTTACAATCTTGATAAGCTAGTTACAAAAGTCAATGCACATTGTCACATCAACAATGGGCTCGAGACCGACCACAAGTACAGTTTATAATTTAAGCAACTGACATATATGGAGGGCTAGTGTCACAATTGATATGTTTATCCTACACATAACCTCCTCTCCCCCTTCAAATGGGCAGCGGTGGATAGGTTACAATCAAGTCGTTTTTTGCGTTTTATTCAGAGATTAGATCTTATTGGGTGAGGAAAGATATTCATATTTTAAAGAAGGCTTCTTGGCTGATGCTCTCCATTGATGGAAAATATACAACCTTTTGAAAATCAATGTTAGTTTGATCTAGATAATGTAATTAACGAAAGTATTTGTCATCAGAAAGGTAGAAATATAGGCTACATTTAAAATCCTTTGTCATAAATATAACTGAAGTGAAAACGAAGATATATGCGTTTTGATAGTTACTTGATGGCTAGCTCTGAGAGTGTGAAGCCCTGCACACCAGCCAATAAATTGTATAATTAGTTTCCATATATTTTAATTAATCTTAAAAATCTATATGTCAGAAGAAAGGAAGATGTAGCCATTAATGTGACAACATTTAAAAATATATATCTCTTAAGTTAAATAAATAATACCACCTTATCGCCTGTGTCCGGACACATGAAAACTACCTAGGTATCAGTATCCAGCCAGGCGGGGATCACAGGCTGCACAATACTGATAAATTATGTAATGCACTACTTGTGGTCGATCTCGAACCCATTTATGATGTGACGACTTATAGTGAATTTTGTAACTAGCTCATCAAGATTGTAACTTGCTTAGCTAAATGAATTGTGGGGTTCGGTCCATTCATTTTCTTTCTTTATTATGCACCCCATAATACACATCCCGTGGGCGGTGATGTAAAGGATTAGAGAGGCACATAATCGGTTCAGGAACTGAACCCTCTAGTTCGTTCAGCGAAGCAAATAACAATCTTTTGACGCTAGTTACAAAATTATTAATGTACACATACTTATGCATACATGTACATATACATATATACATACACATGCATATTTAATCACCCACACAAATACACACATCAGTAATCTTTTGTATCACAAGTGATTCAACAAGAGGCTCACAACAGTCACTATACAAGGTAATTTACATCTATGAAGAGTCGCACAGTTACTAGTCTTGCTCCACACCCACCCAACTGGGCGGCAGCTTTACAGTCATGTGCTCCACACCCACCCAACTGGGCGGCAGCTTTACAGTCATGTGCTCCACACCCACCCAACTGGGCGGCAGCTTTACAGTCATGTGCTCCACACCCACCCAACTGGGCGGCAGCTTTACAGTCATGTGCTCCACACCCACCCAACTGGGCGGCAGCTTTACAGTCATGTGCTCCACACCCACCCAACTGGTCGGCAGCTTTACAGTCATGTGCTCCACACCCACCCAACTGGTCGGCAGCTTTACAGTCATGTGCTCCACACCCACCCAACTGGGCGGCAGCTTTACAGTCATGGGCTCCACACCCACCCAACTGGTCGGCAGCTTTACAGTCATGTGCTCCACACCCACCCAACTGGGCGGCAGCTTTACAGTCATGTGCTCCACACCCACCCAACTGGTCGGCAGCTTTACAGTCATGTGCTCCACACCCACCCAACTGGGCGGCAGCTTTACAGTCATGTGCTCCACACCCACCCAACTGGTCGGCAGCTTTACAGTCATGTGCTCCACACCCACCCAACTAGGCGGCAGCTTTACAGTTACCTGGTGTTATTCTTCACCTGTATCTTTTTCTGGTTAATCCCTATTTACATTATGCAGTTCAGGTTCCGTCGCCATACTATAGTTTTTAGTTTAGTTAATTTATCACATAATGGGTTCAGGGACTGAACACACAATTTATTTATCTAAGCAAGTTACAATCTTAAGGAGCTAGCCACAAAATTCATAATACATCGTCACATCAACAACATGGGTTCGAGATCGACCACAAGTACAGTTTATAAATTAAGAAAATGCCATATGTGGAGAGCTAGTGTCACAATTGATATGTTTGTCCTGCACATTTCCACAGTAGTTTGCTTGGGTTCTTTTAATTATTTTAGATATCATTGAAGAAAACCTCCTAGGTACTATACTGTATATATGCGGGTAAGAAGTACAATTATCCTGAGAAATCGTGTAAATTATGTTGTACGAGTGCTTCCAGTTAAGTAACATAGTTCATTTGTGTGCGCGTGCTTGAAGAGGAAATGTTATCCCCCCCCCTCTCCCAATTGTAAATATTTGTGGGTTTCAGACCATACGGCCGCGGCTTACCCTCGCCGCGGTCGAGGGTAAGAACACCGGATGTATACCCAGTATTACAAGTAAACATTAGCAATAACAATTATGGAAAGTTCCTTCACCTATACATAGAGAAGAGACTGAACTTCAGCACCCACATACAACACACAAGGGGATGCTCTGAGAGAGAGAGAGAGAGTGAGAGTAAAAATGTCCACTGAGGTCTGATTAAGTCCTTTTGGGGACCTTAATCATTAGGACGTCCAATGATTAACGCAAAGTGAGGCGTATTCAGATGGTATATTGACAACATTCAGCATATCTCATAATGACCTAGTAGTACTTGGTGCACAAATACCTTTTCCAAAGGAATCACAAAACATAATTAAACACAACTGTACCGTACAGTGTTATATATTTATTTCAGTTTGAACAATTTTTAAAATTAAAGGATAAATCCTTAAATTGGTTGAAATTGGTTTTAATATTCGAAATCTAATTTGTTGATGTTAAATAATATAAGGTTCAAATTTATTAAGATACATACTTTAAAAACTATTTCTATTTGAAATTTAAATAACATAAAAAGAGTACAGAATATAACAAATACCGACTATATAAAAGACCTGACACTTGCAGCACTTAATTATGCTATTGTAACACATTGAAAGTAATAACATTATTTGATTCAACAAAGCATTTGGTAAAGTTATAATAATAATAATAATAATAATAATGTATTAATTATTTTAAATTATAATTCACAACTTGCTAGCGCACAAGAAACAAATCCACGAATCATCATTACATTCTGTAACACCTACACATGATCCATGGTGCCAAATATTGCAACGGTCACAGCATACCCTCAGCTTCAAATCATTTGGCTTTCTGCAAATGCAGTACACATCCATCGAGCATGACCGGATGATTCGTTTTCTTCTCAGTGTCTGAGCTGTAGGGAATGAGGTGAGACACTTTCCTTTGAAGTTCTCTTGTAGATGTTGTCTCATATTCTGCACATCATACGAGGTTCACGGGATCTACACCTCTTGCAAGTGATGCAGCAAACGCCACAGCATATACCCCACTCATACTTGAGTCCCTGTGTCTGCTGACATTCATTACATTGCATATCAGCTTATCATCCAAGACATTTTCAAGAGGAAACTAGATTTATTCCTCCAAGGAGTGGCGGACCAACCGGGCTGTGGTGGGTATGTGGGCCTGCGGGCCGCTCCAAGCAACAGCCTGGTGGACCAAACTCTCACAAGTCAAGCCTGGCCTCGGGCCGGGCTTGGGGAGTAGAAGAACTCCCAGAACCCCATCAACCAGGTATCCTGGCCATTAGCAAGAGCATACAAGATTGCAGTCTCCGTGGTGTAGTGGTAAGACACTCGCCTGGCGTTCCGCGAGCGCTATGTCATGGGTTCGTATCCTGGCCGGGGAGGATTTACTGGGCGCAATTCCTTAACTGTAGCCTCTGTTTAACGCAACAGTAAAATGTGTACTTGGATGAAAAAACGATTCTTCGCGGCAGGGGGTCGTATTCCAGGGACCATAGGATTAAGGACTTGTCCGAAACGCTACGCGTACTAGTGGCTGTACAAGAATGTAACAACTCTTGTATATATCTCAAAAAAAAAAAAAAAAAAAAAAAAAAAAAGATAACTTCAGTAGATTTGGATGGTAATTTATGCCTGGTGTCGTATATGTTAATTTGTCCCGTTACTCCAATGTTGGAAACGGTGACGCAGTGACAACCATCAACTTGGATAATTTGAATAAATTCACCAATTGTAACTGGCCAGGAGAGGTCCCGCTACAACGCTGGGTCATGAAGGCCTTCTACGCTTGGCGCAGTTTGTTTGATGAGGTCACATGCAGATTTTATATGAAGGTCAGAGAGCTGTACATTTGTTCCAATGTTCATTATCTCGTCATCTGTTAAATAATTTAACATTGTCGAATGTGAAGCACTGTTATCACTCTCCTTATTGTTGCATTGGTGTGAGGAGTGGCAGTGATTGGTGCAGTTTATTTTTTCTTTAAATAGGGACATATATTTGTACTGCAGATACCAGTACAGTTGCACCGTTTATTTATATATTTTATACTTGGGTTAGCAAGGCGAGACGATTCTCTTAACGTGATACTGTTGGTATCAAATAGAAATAGTTTTTAAAGTATGTATCTTAATAAATTTGAACCTTATATTATTTAACATCAACAAATTAGATTTCGAATGTTAAAACCAATTTCAACCAATTAAAGGATTTATCCTTTAATGTTAAAAATTGTTCAACTTAAATAAATATATAACACTGTACGGTACAGTTGTGTTTGCTTGCCACAGCCTGCCACAGCCTTGAGAGCACGGAGCCTCTCTCTACATTGGCGACCCAGTCTGGCTAAAACATTGCGGTACAGTGGAACCTCAAGACCAAGGTATTTGTATCTGGTAACATAGTCGAGCAGAGAGCCATCATCCAACTGCATTTTGCGAACGGCCCCACCTCGTCTGGGTGGGTGTCGGTTCAAGATCTTTGTTTTCTCTACTGAGATGACTAATCATAGTTCCTGACATGTGTACAATACAGAGTTCAGAACATTTTGGGTGTTGGTATACCCATTGGTGTGGATCAGTATATCATCCACATAGCTAATGATGTGTTCGCTGGACCTTCTAGTTACTAAGTTTAAAAGTGCATTGATTAACACATTGAACAGAGTACGACTGAGGACACCTCCCTGTGGAGTGCCAAGTTCAAAATCTCTCGTTACACGCCTATGCCCTTGGAACAGTACAGATGACTTCCTGTTGGATAGATAGCCTCTTATCCACCGTAGAAGCCATCCTCCTACATTCATTTTAGCAAGTTCTCTCAGAATGACGTGTGGGTTAGCAATGTCAAAGGCTGACTTAAGATCTAGGAAAGTGGTACTGTATATGACCTATCAGTATGCAGGGTGAGGAATGTGGTAATACAGTGATGTACACTTTTTCCATGCGTAAAGCCATATATCTGGGGAGACAACATATAACTAGTGAGGGAGATTGGGCGAAAAGCACTCGGCTGGTGAGGTTTAGGAATGGGAATAATAACACTGTTGTTCCATGACTTAGGAAGCTCCCCAGTACCATAGCTCATATTATACAATTGAAGCAAGGGATTCCCTGGAACTAACAGAAGCATATGCAGTATGCCGTAAGTAACTCCATCCTCCCCGGGCGATGTAGCTTTGCCTTTATGTAGAGCAGAATCTAGTTCGTATTCAGTAAAAAACATGTCACAGTCATCCTCTTGATGACGCATAAAGTCAAGGATCCTTGCCCTATCAGTATATCTATTATTTAATTCATTCTGTGAGGGTAGAGGAAGACTGTCAAAGCTGGAAGTCGTGGCCCAAGCATCAACAAGCTCATTTGCTCTGTGCAGAGGATTAGGGTACGAGATCTCTGCAGCATTTTTCCCTTTGATCTTGTTGATATCCTTCCATGCTCGACTTAGTGGCGTGTGAGAATTGAGACCACGGACAAAAGTTTCCCAGTCTGTCTGCCTCAGCTCCACCATACGTTACCTGGCCTTAGCCAGAGCCGCTTGAAAGAGCCGAAGCATTTCAGCAGTGCGGGTCCTTCTATAAGCTGGTCCAATTATTCTGGCAGTGCGTTTTAGTGCATGCAATTTAGAATCATTATAATAAGCATAAGTGCTATGACCAGTGTAATTTGGGTTACGTGGCCTGGACGATGGATCAAGTGTTTCTATAAACTGGTCGATAGTATCTGTGAGCTCATGTTAAAATCTTCAACTGATGAAGGCTCAGATGAACTGCACCAATCTGACACATGGGCAACAAAATTGTCTCGTTGATCGATGGGCAGAGTCAGCCTCTTCCGCTTGAACACTCCACCAGGGAGGATAGAGCTGCCAATGCTTATAGTGGCTAATATGGGCAGATGATCAGACGCCATATCTGGCACTATTGACGAGGCGCACACGGTGTGGGAGACGTTGAACTGAGACATAGATCAAGAATACCCCCGTAGATATTCGTCGGTTCAAGGTCACCCACAATCTGTGCATCATCGTGGCTACCTAATAGTGACAACAGTTGGTTGCCGTTACGATTATGACTTGCGAATTACCAATATTCCTATGCCTAGCCTTATAATCACCTATAATGATGGTAGGCACAGTCTGAATGCAGATAGGAAGGTCAGCATAATTAAAGTTACAAGGAGTTGATTATTTAGTACATAGTTGTTTTTCTTTTTAATTGGATGATAG